>NC_057798.1:679915648-680234510 GCF_018294505.1 Triticum aestivum | reverse complement strand
CATGGCGGACCTCAGAGTCAAAAAGCTCATCGTCAGGGGCGACTCGCAACTCGTCGTCAGGCAGGTCAACAAAGATTATCAAAGCCCTTTGATGGAAGCCTACATGGATGAAGTGAGGAATCTGGAAGAGCGTTTTGACGGTATACAACCAGAGCACGTCCCTCGAGCGGAGAATGACATTGCTGACTACCTGTCAAAGCGCGCTGCCCTCAAGCTACCTGTGGAACCAGGTACTTTTGTGCTTCAGTTAACCCAACCATCCGTCCAGACGTCAACTGGGCAGAACAAGCGGAGGAAGTTAGGCCCTGGCAAGTACTTCCCCACCAAGCTCCCCGGAGCCGTCGGCGGAGACGTTGCCGTGGAGGCCGATCCTGCCGCAGGGCAACCGACTCCGGCAGGACCTCAGGTCATGGTCGTGGAGGCGGCTGCCCCACGGCAGAAGAAATGCCTTTAGTCCTTGCCGTCGACCACGGGCTCCGGCATGGGTGTCGGTGTCAAAACCGGCGGATCTCGGGTAGGGGGTCCCGATCTGTGCGTCTTAGGCTGATGGTAACAGGAAGCAAGGGACACAATGTTTACCCAGGTTCGGGCCCTCTCGATGGAGGTAAAACCCTACTTCGTGCTTGATTAATCTCGAAGATATGAGAAGTACAAGAGTAGAACTACCACGAGATCGTAGAGGCTAAACCCTAAGAGCTAGCATATGACGGTATGATTGTAATTGTGTTCGGCCCTCTAAGGACCATCCTCTCCGGTTTATATAGACACCGGAGAGGACTAGGGTTTACATGGAGTCGGTTACAAGGAAGGAAATATAATATCGGGATCGCCAAGCTTGTCTCCCACGCAAAGGAGAGTCCCATCCGGACACGGGCCGGAGTCTTGTGTCTTGTATCTTTACGCTTCAATAGTCTGGACGATGTATATAGTCCGGCTGTCCGGATACCCCCTAATCCAGGACTCCCTCAGTAGCCCCTGAACCAGGCTTTAATGACAATGAGTCCGGCGCGCAGTCTTGTCTTCGGCATTGCAAGGCAGGTTCCTTCTCCGAATACTCCAAGGTAATTATCGAACACGTAGACCGTGTTCGGATCTGCAAAATGATCTTCACATACCACCATAGAGAGAATGATACTTTAGCTGACAACTTTTTAGACGACGTGATATGTCATTATGGTCAGGTCATTATCTGAGCCTTTTTCCCACATCCAGCCTCAGCGTATATTGCGAGGCGGTTTCCTTGGCACGTCTTGTCGAAGCAAAGATCGTGTCCCCCTTATCACGAGATTCTCATCAATACGGGTATGGGTAATCCAACCGCACCACTAATCGCGGCGAGTGGGAGGTGAGCGGGTCCCACCAGGCAAGTGGGGAGGCGCAAAAAGCTTTTACCACCTCTTATAAAGAGATAAGGTCTCTTCCTCTTTACCCACGCCTTCTCCTTCCGCTAACTCTTCCCCTCTGCTCGAGCCCTAACGCCCAAGCACTCTTCTTTTCCATTGAAGAGAGGTTTTCCAAAGATGTCCGGATCTGGAGCAGGAGGCAGATGGATCGCCTCTACCGTCTGGGAGAAGGATATCAAGAAGCTCCGGGAAGCCGGGTGTCTGGCCAAGAATATTGGCCACCGTCTCTCACCGACGGGATAGGTTGTCCCTACTTTGGAGCCTTACGAGAGAGTCGTGTTCCTTCCCCATTTTTTCCGCAAGCTCGGGTTTCCCCTCCACCCATTTGTCCGTGGAGTCATGTATTACTATGGGATTGACTTTCATGATCTTTCCCCCAACTCTTTTCTCAATATCCCGACGTTCAACATCGTGTGCGAGGCCTTTCTCCGGATTCCGCCTCACTTCGGCTTGTGGCTGAAGATTTTCAATGTGAAGCCCAAGGTGGTGAGTGGCGAACACGCCGAGTGCAGCGGTGCCATGGTGAGCAACATGCCCAAGGTCGTTTGGCCGAAGGGCACTTTCAACGACTCCGTCAAGGAGTGGCACCATGAGTGGTTTTATATAACCAAACCACGCGGCAAAAAGTGGGCTGCAGCTCCTGAGTTCAGATCCGGAGCTCCACTGCAGTTCACATCCTGGCCCAAGAAGGACCCAAACTGGTCCTCGTCCGATGAGCTGTCACTGCTCCAAACACGCATTCAGAGGGTGGTTGACAAGGACGTCAAACTCGTCGACGTAGTCCAGGTGATGCTAGTTCGCATGGTTCTCCCTTGCCAGCGTCGAGCCTGCACTTTGTGGGGGTTCGACCCAACTGAGCACCAAACCCTTCGGGAGCTCTATGATTCCCCCCACAAGGATATCTGGAAGGTGCTCTTCAAGTCCAGCAAATCATGGCCGGACTCCGCCGAGGACCGGGGGTATCAATTATCCCATTCTGCAAGCCCGGTAAGTCACAGCCACGCCATGTCCATCCATGCTTTAGCCGGCATGTCATGAGGGAGACATTTTAATCGTGTTTCATCATGACCTCAGGGATGGATAAAGAAGGTGGAGCGAATGCATTGTCCGGCCCTGCTACCGGAGGAACCATCCGGTCCTCTTCTAACGAAGATGTTGGTCCCTGTGCCTTACGAGGCGCCAAAGAAGGAGGCCTCCAAGAAGGTCAAGAAGACCCGGAGTGGCCTCCGTTGCCGCGAGGCTTCAGACGCCAAATCCGAATGCTCCAGCGACGCTCCTTCTTCCAAATACGAAGAGGAGGAAGCAGAGGAGGACGAGCCTCGCTCTGAAGGCGGGAAGAAGCGTGCGGCTTCCCCGTCCCTGGAGGACGAATCACCCCAAGAGGGGGAGAGGTTCCCATCCAGAGGCATCCACCCCGGCTGCCGATAACAGCCCGGGGTGGGATCCCAAGGCCCAGCCCCTAGAAAAATCATAAGTAACCGAAATCCGAATGTGCCTATGCATCCAGGGTCATCTGGGTACAGTAGTTTTAACTGTCGCCACATCTCGTACATCCCGGCGAGGTCTCCTGCCGGACAGTCCTCATCGGAAGATTTGTTGAGCTCGGATGTTGTGGCGAGCGAGACGCCTCCGGGGGTTCCTTTTCCGAAGTCTAGGCGCGACACCGAGGTGTCGTCTCAAAGATACCCAGAGTAGGGGGGGGCATGTCTCCAGAGCTGGACACATGGGGGCAGCGGCCCCACGACGTGTCGACAATGGGGGAAATCTCGGGTTCGGACCATAGCCGGATAAAGTCCTGGAGGCCTCTAAGGCTCCAGGATCGGGCGAGCGGCCATCCTCAATGGAGGGAGGGTTTGCCTACTCCGCCGGTAACCTCTGTCTACGCAGAGCCGCCGGGTGGTCTATTGACAGTGTTAAAGAACGCGTCTATTGTTGATGAACATCGGACCCTCATGGGTGCGGTGGTTGGAAAGATTCAGTGTGCCGAAAGCTGGCTGAATGAGTCCTGCCATGGCCTTATAAAGGCTTTTGAGGTATGGTTTCTAGGAAACCTTTGAGGAATCATCATAATATGAGTACTAGCCCCCGATACACTGTCCGGCAAAAGAGAGCCGGGCAGCGGACCAAACCCTTTTTTGTAGTGGGAACCTTTGTTAATGATGTATACCCCTTTGTTTGAAAACAGGCGTCTGCGGAGAAGACGGCCGCTCATGATGTGCAAGTGTCCGAACTGAAGCAAAGCCTGGAATGGGCCGAGGAAGAACTTGGTCGTGTGAAGAAGCAATTAGAGGAGAAGCAAGGTATGTATAAACATTGTCTTGCATTGGGCACGAATGAATAATTGTGCCTATTGAAAAGTATTTGTCTTGTACGCCCTAGGAGCGAGTGCCGAATATGAGGCGCTGAAGAAGGCTATGGCTGATGCCAACGAGAAGGCTGCAGCCAAACAGGCGCTTAGTGAAAAACACGAGGCCAGGGTCATCACAGCTGAACAGGAGCTCCTGGAGGCTGTGACGAAAAGCGAGAGCTTGGACCAGAATCTAGTAGGGAAAGAATCCGAACTTGCGCAAGCTCTCCAAGCCGCGAAAGATGCGCGAGAAGAAGCCCGAGGTGCTGTACGGGACATTCAGGAGGCCCGGAAAGTTGCGGCTTGTAAGGCCTGTTGTATCTATGGCCATTATTATGTGATAGTGGGGAGAACTCTAAGCGACAAGCTGAATTCTTGATTTTACAGGGGTGTTTGCGGATCTGCCTCGCAGCATATCAGACACCGCCCAATTTTACCGGACCGAGGAGAGGAAGTGCGCGGAGAGGAACTTCTGGTCACAGTATTTGGCGCCGAACTATCCGATGCCTTTTATCGATCAGCTGAAGTAGCTGGTCGAACTGCACCAGGCGGCTGAATTGGCCATGGACTTGATTGTCCGGCTATGGCCTGCGGAGCCAATTACAAGCAGTTACTTCGGACTCGTGAAGAGGATTGTGGGCGCCTGTCCTCGGCTTGATGCTATCAAGCGATCAGTATGTATAGAAGGTGCGCGCGTGGCATTCGCCCGTGCGAAAGTGCATTGGGGGAAGCTAGATGCGGAGAAGCTGATGACTGAGGGGCCACCGGAGGGTAAGGAGCACCACAAGCCCGAACTGTACTATGAAGGTGTACTGAAGGGGGCCCGCCTGGCGGCGGATAAGTGCACCAAAGACATTATATTTCCCTAAGGGCATTCTTGCAAATATTTGTAATATGGGATAATGGCACTTTTATTATATATTGCCTGTTTTGTTTGAACATATGTTCTTCCTGTGCGGCTGTTTATTGTATGTAAATTCTATGAGTTGGCCAGTCGTCGGCTTCAGCCCCCACGTGAGAAATACGGGGGTGTTCGGGATATATCTGAACACTCTTTATCCCATGGTTGGGTCCTTGTGAGGAGGTGTTTCTCACCACGAACCAGACAATCAGACTATAGGGCTTTACTACTCTCACTTAGCCATAGGAATTCGAGTATGGTCGGCGCAGCCCCTAGTGTTCGTAAGGCCGAACTAGGGGCTCTATTGGCGCCTGATCGGAAGACCGATTCGTCGCAGTCTGCATTTATGATGGTGTTATGCGGAATAAATCTTTAAGGATTTTACAACCTCTCGAACAGCTGACCAGCTCTCGCTGCATCATGACAGTCGGTTTTCGGTTTTCTCTACTGAGGTGCTCGTCCGGCAGAACCGGGACACAATTGAAGTAGTTCTCCCAGCACTACCTTAGCCGACGGAATGGAACGTAAGGTACCGAAACATGGGAGCCGGGCAAACCCAACCAATGACCCAAGACATGATTCGGAGCTGATGCATATAGTGCTATAAGTTCGGGGTGCCGAGCGACCGAAAAGGTGGTCGGACTTTGTTGCCGTATTGTGAAGCCCCTAGCATAACCGGGCGTAACACGAAGCATGGCTGCCGTTTTGTGGCAAAGAGGCGTCAATGATAAACGATGGCCGGTACATGTTATTGAAGTCTACACATTGTAGCAGGATAATATGTCTATGCATATGAGTGCGATATATGATTATGAAAAAGAGATGGTCTTTGGCGGAACTTGTGCTGGCCGAACTGGAGGGGGATGTGAGTGGATTGAAAGTGAATCCAAACTGCCTTCTACCTGCATGGTCCTGTCCTTGTGTGTCCGGGCTGATTCCACGCCGCCAATCCTGTTCTGCATCAGAGTTAGTTCGTGAAGGCGAATGCTTGGAGGGAGCCACACGTCCTCTTGTGGTTTGTCTAAGGGTTCCTGATCGGACCCTGGCGACCCCAGCCGCTGTACCGCGAAGCAGCGCAGACTCCTCAATTGGTGTTCGGATAGTTGGTTGTCATATCAAAAAATTTGATCGGCGTGCACGACTTGCTACTCCGGCAGCTGTATGACTTCCGCTCTAAGGGCGGGGTTTGGCTTTGCACGTAGGCGTGAGTATATCACTGGTGTTGGCCTAATGGTTTACCACGTGGAATCTAGTCAACGTGGTTCATCCTGTTAGCATACGGTGGGTTACCGTATGAGGGGAATGCACCGATGGCGTGGCATTTTTTTGGTTATCTGAGAACAACCGTTAGAGCGGTGGGCCAATGAACTTGGCCTTTGCACCTAACATCTTGTAGAAGGTGTTATTTGTACATTCATACCCGCGGGGGCTTTATGTGTTATGGAGCCCCTGTACTACTAGGTCTAGGGGTAGGGAAATTGAATTGTTGTGGTTTGTATGATAGGGGGCGATCGGCCGTACTGTTGTGCTCTGGGGGGGGGTCTCTAGACTAGACGCCTCCCTACATTGTTTCTGGCACACGACCGGTTGCTTTGTTTTGAGGATCCGGCATTCTCTATTGGTATGCTTTGCCGCCCTTCTAGGAGTACCGTGAATTTCACATGGTTGATCAAGTATGTGGCTCAGGCTGGATAGGCTTGATCTGCTCTTTGTCCGTTGACCTGACTAGGAGTTGCTGGGCTTGGCACCAGCTTCCTTGGCTTGACGCTTATGACCGCTGCGCCGAAGCTTTAGGATGCCTCTTCGTGTATCCAGTTAGATCGTAGTGGTGTGTGGACGTTGGGTTGTGTGCCTTTGGTTCTCCTGCTTAGGTTGAGGTAGCCAGTTGTGCCGCGTATGCCCTCTATTAGGGCGGTCGAGTCCGTACTTTGCGGCGGCTAGGATCTTGGTCCACCTATCCACTAGCAAATCTTGGTCAGCATTAAGCTACTCTTGCTTCCTTTGCAGGCTCCTTGCCGTGGCCATGAGCCGTCGCTTGAAGCGAACTTGTTCCAGTGGATCTTTAGGCACGCCGAATTCGTCATTGCCGAGGCTTCCCTCGTCTTCGGAGGGGGTGTATAGTTGTCCCTCTCCAAATATCCCACCGTGGCCTATCCGGACTGCTTGAAGGTGGGCTGATCAGGGCTGTATTCCTCTGCAGCATCATCCAGATTGCTTTCATCTCCGGGGCAGGTATTGATGTGGCGGGGCTTGGAGCGGCGCCGAAGACGCCCATGCTTTGCTTTTCCCCCTGAGGGGTTATCCTCTGTTGCCTCACCGCCACTGGTTTCCTTCGGAGTGTCCACCATGTATATATCGTGTGAGGAGGTGGTCGTCTACCGCCCTGTGAGCGGTGGCCCCTGTACTTCTCCTCCATCTCGTCCATACGTCGCTGTCTTCGGTGTTGAAGTCAAGCACGTCGGTTAAATCATCGACCGTGGCAATGAAGTGGGTGGTGGGTGGGCAGCGAATTCCTTCGTCGCCTGCTTCCCACCCAAGCCGGACATAGTTCGGCCCAGAGCCTCCTGACAAAGAGAGAGACTTTAATGAGTTCAGCATATCGCCAAAGGGCGAGTGCTGAAAGATGTCCGCAACGGTAAACTCCATTACCAGAGCCCAACCTGGCTTGGCTGGCTCGAGGGTATGTGGACCGGAACCAACAACCAGATACAAGTCCGGGGGCCTGGGGTTACAGGCCTCCACAGAGGTGAGACCTGTTTTTGGCTCCACCACCGATGAGTATGCGGCCTGTGGGGCGGGGTCTACACCTCCGTCCTTGGGAAACGCAACCTGCTCCGGATTTAGATCCGGGCCACTGCAGGGGTAATGTCCCGAGCATTGTCCGACAGCAGGTCTAGGCCGTGCTCAGCGTGACTGTCCCGTGCTCCTAGCACAGGGTCAAATCCGTTGAATATCAAGTCTCCGCGAATATCCGCCGTGTAGTTCAAGTTTCCAAACCTGATCTGGTGGCCAGAGGCATAGCAGTCGATCTGCTTAAGATGACCAAGCGAGTTGGCCCGCAGTGCAAAGCCGCCGAACACAAAGATCTGTCCGAGGAGAAAAGTCTCGCCCTGGACCGTGTTGTTAGCGACTGAAGACGCCATCGAGCCCTGAAGCGACGACACAGAGGAACTCTCAATGAAAGCACCAATGTTAGGGTCAAAACCGGCGGATCTCGGGTAGGGGGTCCCTATCTGTGCGTCTTAGGCTGATGGTAACAGGAAGCAAGGGACACAATGTTTACCCAGGTTCGGGCACTCTCGATGGAGGTAAAACCCTACTTCCTGCTTGATTAATATTGAAGATATGAGTAGTACAAGAGTAGATCTACCATGAGATTGTTGAGGCTAAACCCTAAGAGCTAGCCTATGATGGTATGATTGTAATTGTCATCGGCCCTCTAACGACCATCCTCTCCGGTTTATATAGACACTTGAGAGGACTAGGGTTTACATGGAGTCGGTTACAAGGAAGGAAATATAATATCCGGATCACCAAGCTTGTCTCCCACGCAAAGGAGAGTCCCATCCGGACACGGGTCGGAGTCTTGTGTCTTGTATCTTCACGCTTCAATAGTCCGAACGATGTATATAGTCCGGCTGTCCGGATACCTGTCGGATTTTGGGTTCCGGCAGACCCACTAGATTCGAACACTAGGGTGCGCGTGGAGATTTCGCCCTCTACCTACCTGCACCTCACCGCCTCGCTAGGATCTAAACTATGAAAGGAACAACACAAGAGACACAGGGTTTATACTGGTTCTGGACACCATTGTGGTGTAATACCCTACTCCAGTGTGTGGTGTGGTGGATTGCCTCTTGGGCCGATGATGAACAATACAAGGAAGAACAGCCTTGCGAGGGTCTGTTCTTGACTGGCGCAATGAACTGCTAGAGGGAGTTCAGTCACTCTAGCCGGTGGTTCTGGCTAAGGTTCGATCCGTCCCTCGCCTTGAGAGTGGCTAGTCCTATTTATAGGCAAGGGCCCTGGGCCTCTTCCCAAATATTGAGCGAGAAGGGCGCCAACAATTGGCCATTTTGAAGGGGAACATCTAGTACACTTATCCTGACTAAAGTTGGTCCTCGCCTTCCAAAGGCTCTAGTGGTGACGCCGGCTTGGGCTCCGCGATGACCTCCGCCCTGCCGTTCTGCTGGTCTTGGTCTTGTTGCACCGAAATGGCCGCCTTTGCTTGATACTCTAGCTTGCACTTGCTCCCCATTCACCAAAGAGGAAACAAGGACTCTGCGCAGGTCGGCGCCCGCCTGGCGCCCGCCTGGCTTTGGTCGTCATGGCTTGCGTCATGGGAACCTCATGAGGTACCCCGCCTTGATCTCTCTGCCTCCTCGCGAGCCAGCTTGATGAGGCCGTGCCTGAGGAAGCTTCCTGTCGTCCGCCCCGTGAGGCTTGGCCCCTCGCGAGGGTCTTGAGCTCATGCTGATGAAGATGGGCCGCGCTGGGCCGCCCCTTGAGCCACGCCGCAGGCTGCAGGCAAGCAAGTCTGGGGACCCCCGTTCCCAGAACACCGACAGTAACCCCCGGGCCCAAGGCCCGCCCGGACTTGGCTGAGCAGAAAAGCGAAGGGGCAACTGCGAAGCGTCGCGAGCCCTAACAGGCTGCGGCCTTGGGCGCCGCGTGGTAGTTGGTTGGTCGTGGGTGCATTAGCAACTGCATGAATCAACAAAAGAGCGGAATCTGCCCAGGCTTTGCTTCCCTTGCCTCCTCCAGTCATTGCCCAGATCCCCTTTCTTGCTCCCTTCCTTTCTGCCTCCAAAATCTTCAGATCTTGCTTCGACCACGCACCCTAGCAAGACATGGCGCCTCGCCAGACCCCGGCCGAAGCTTGGTACTCACCCGCCTTGGACTCGCCGAACATGTCGGAGACGAGCCTTGCCCAGATGCACCGGATGGTGGCGGCGCAAGGCATCGACGGGGCAAAGGTGTTCAAGGCCGGCGCCGCCCTTCCCGAGGGCCGAGGGAGCACCTTCTATCCGCTCTTTGTAAGCGCCATCGCTACCGGTCTGGTGCCTCCTTTTTCTGAGTTCTTCCTCTCTGTCCTCCGCCACTACAACCTGCAAGCTCTGCACCTCCACCCCAACTCTGTTCTTCTTCTGGCGATCTTCGCCAACTATTGCGAGGCTCACGTCAGAGTGCAGCCCTCAGTGGCCTTGCTGTGCCACTACTTCTCCCTCCGGCCTTCTCGTGGTCCCTTCTCCGCGTGCGCGAGCTTTGTCGTGTATGGCGGCTCCAACGCCATCTCGAAGCGCGGGAAGAGGATTGAGGGATTCAGGAGCAAGTGGGTCATGGTAGATGCTGAGTGCATCCACCCTCGGCTGATTCTGCCCACAGAGCAGCCCACGAGCTCCGATAATTGGTCTCGCGCGGAACTTGTGGACCCCCGCGCAAAGCCGGTGTTGGAGACGATGGACGCGGATCTGAGGCCGAGCAACATGGCGATGGCGAAGCTGACTGGTGCGTCGCTCCTGAGGGAGTTCCTGGAGCAACAGGTGGCCCCGTTTCACAAGTACTCGCTTCTGCTGTGCAGGCCCTGCCTGAGCCCCGCAGTCTTGGCCGACGAAGATCTGGCCGCGGTCCTTCAATCTTTGGTCGGAGGAGACGTGGCGAGGCTGGACGGCGCCCCTGTATCCCTGTTCCTTCGAGATGGTTGGGAGCGGGTGGTGGACTCCATGACCGTCTTCAATGGGGACGGGCCCGTGCCCACGGAGATTGCCGAGGACCCGGCGGCCCTGGCGACGGTGGATGTGTCCTCCGGCGACTCCAGCGAAGAGGAGCGGGAAGGAGGCCCTGACTCTGAGGCTATCGACGGGGAGTCGAGAGCGCCCCTCCCCTGGCGCATGTCCCGTGTTCTCTGCCTCTCGCTGAGCGACAACGAGTATGGCGACGAGCGGGGCGGTGAGAGCTTGCCCCCAATCCGGAAGAAGGACAGGACCGGGCTGGTCCCCCTCGGGTCTGCCCCGGCTCCGAGGCGACCCGCAGACGCGCCTCCTGCTTCTGAGCCCCTCGAGGCTGATCCCAGCAGCTGGCTCTCGGGCTTCAAGTACGGCCGGAGGTTGCTCGAGCTCGCGAGCGGCAACCAGTAAGTGCTTGATTCCTGTTTTATTCCCTGTTTTGTCGCTGAGGCTTGATGTCCGTATCTCTTGGCTAGGCTGACGCCTGCGGCGATGAAGCTGGAGGGGACTCCTGAGGTTCTGTCTGGGGCAGCGCCTCTGCCCGCGAAAGGAGGTGACTGCAAGGCACGGGCCTCTCCTGCCCGGTCGTCCTCGCGAGGCCTGGTGGAGCTGGCTGGGGCGAGCTCAGTCCCCATGGCCCAAGCGACTCCTGAGGTATCCTTGCCTGATGCCACCGCCACAACTGTTGTGGCGCAGCAAGTCCCGCCTACGGTTATGCTGCCGTCCTCTCCTCCTACTCCACCAACTACTGTCTCTCTGAATCCTTCCACTGTCCTGGATCGTGCTGCTGTTGAACTGGACCGGCTGCGGCAAGATCTTCTGGGCGCCGACCCTCGCTTGGTGGCCAGGTGCTTGGAGGTGGCTTCTTGCTGGATTCTTTCTGATGCTTTGATTTGAGCGGCGCTGGTTCAGGCCTCGGCGGCTTGCGATGAGGAAAAGCTGGTTGTCCTTGAGGTGAAGGTTGCTCGCGACGCCGCCTTGGGGGAGGCGGCCGATGCCCAAGGTCGCTACAAGGCACTGGAGAGCAAGCTGCAGGGCCTGCGCGACCAGCTTGCCAAGGAGGCCCGTGTTCGCCAAGAGAAGGAGGAAGACTTGAAGGCTCGCGAGGCGGCCGTCAAGGACCGAGGCGCCAAGCTTAACAAGCATCGTGACCGCTTGGGCCCACTGGAGCAGGAGTTGGAGGCGTGGACGGTCGAGCTGGATGGCAAGGCGCGGGTCCTTGCCAAGAACCGTGAGTCCTTCACGGAGATGGAGGTGAAGGCTCGTGGCTTGCTGAGGTCGCTTTACGACAGCGGCCTGGAAAGCCCGCTGACTGGTGCCGAGGACGGTCCCACCAAGATGCTCCCCTTCCTGGTCCGTGCTCTTGAAGATGTCACCCTTGGCCTTGGCCCTACGACTGAGGCTGAGGCGCGTGTCCTGTCTTCTGCAGCGCTGACGCGGGTCCTTACCCACGTCTACCTTCGCGATCCCAATGTCGACCTCGACAGCCTGCTGGAGCCAGCGAGCGGCGAGCTTGCCGCTGCCGCTGCCGCTGCTGAGGCCGTAAAGGGTCATGCGGAGGCTCTGCTGTCGAAGTTCCGGGCCTTCAGCACCAAGCCGAAGCGAGGCGCTGCCGTACCTGCAGCTAGCTCTGCCGCCAACAAATGACTCGTTGTGGCTCCTGTTCTGCTTTCAGCTCCTGCAACATGCATCGTGCCTCGGGGAGGCGTTTAAACTTGTGTTTGGTGTAGTGATAACAGTTATGGACTGTAATATTTGCTTTTGAATTCCTTGAAATTTGCGCTCTTCCTACTTGCTTATGTTCTACGCCGTCAGAGCCCGGCCCCGCGCATACCTCAGCCGCCGTTAGCCCCGACCGGAAACCAAGACGGGACCAAGGAGTGAGGGGCTACGTGACAAGTTAGGCTCCTGAGTCGCGATGCTCAGGAGTCCCCCTTAGCGCACGAACAACAAGTAGGGAGGTGAGATGTGTGGGTGAATCTGTCATTCCACGTCTACAGAGCCCGACCCCGCGCATACCTCAACCGTCGTTAGCCTTTTGGAACTAAGGAGTGAGGGGCTACGTGACCAGTTAGGCTCCTGAGTCGTGATGCTCAGGAGTCCCCCTTGACGCTCAAATGTCCTTCGTACCTTGGCTCCGCTCGGGGAGAGACGCGTGACGAACCAGGCCCGAGGGGCCTGGCTAGGTGGCGTATGTCTGGGCGTGACCCAGGCGCAGCCCCCGTGCCCAGCCCCCTCGTGCGGCACTCCCAAGGGGAGGCGTTGCGATGAGGCCGGACACTGAGCTCTGGGCTCCCTGAGGTTGGTGCGGCCGGGGGCCACCCTCAGTTGTTTATCACCAGCGCGGAGCATAGCGCTTCCGTATGTGTACGGGCATAGCCTCTCCTCGGCAGTGTCGTCAGCCAGCAGGGAGCATGGTGCTTCCACTGGTGCGTGGGAGGGGGCTCCTCTTCGGGAGGAGCCCCCGGGGCGTGTACAACCCCGCCCTGACACATGGCTGGCACGGTAGGGCCTGAGGAGGTGTATCTGGGCATTCGTGAGCCAACGTGGGACTGACAGGGCCCTACCTCAAGGCGGGTTGCGCCTGGCTCTGGGCCTTAACTTATGATGTGTTCCTGCAAATTTGGCTAGATGCCGGTGCTCTACGTCCTCAGGTCCCGGCCCTCAAGCGGGTCTCAGCCGTTGCTGGTTTGCCAGGTCGCGATGCCGTGGACAAAGCCAGAGGGTGAGGGCTGGAGAGTCGGTAGGAGCCCTGAGTCGCGATGCTCAGGTACCCCCCCTTTAACGCGCAAGCTTGGTTAGATGCCGATGCTCTACGTCCTCGTGTCCCGGCCCTCGAGCGGGTCTCAGCCGTCGCTGGTTTGCCAGGTCGCGATGCCATGGACAAAGCCAGAGGGTGAGGGCTAGAGAGCCGGTAGGAGCCCTGAGTCGCGATGCTCAGGTACCCCCCCTTTAACACTCAAGCTTGGTTAGATGCCGACGCTCTACGTCCTCGGGTCCCGGCCCTCGAGCGGGTCTCAGCCATCGCTGGTTTGCCAGGTCGCGATGCCGTGGACAAAGCCAGAGGGTGAGGGCTGGAGAGCCGGTAGGTTCCCTGAGTCGTGATGCTCAGGTACCCCCCTTTAACGTGCAAGCGGCCGACGTGAAGGAAGAAAAGGTGCCGCTGACAGGCATCAATTTAACAAGCATGATGTGTCGAATGCATAGCCCGAAAATAAACGCAAGAGGGGTACATGCCGCTGGGTCTGACCCGAGCGACTTGGGGATCATGCATCCCGAAGGGCGCCCCCAACAAGGTAAGCTAAAAACATGAACAAAAAGGGATACACGCCGCAGGGACGGACCCACGTGGCCTGGGAATGATGCAGCCCTGAGGGTGCTCCCAGCTGGAAACGAAACTTGAAGGACGTCACCTGATAGCGTTGAAGGTGAAGGGGTGTTGAAGTAGCAGACGTAATGGGCTGCGGGAGCCGATCTTCACGAGCCTCCAGGCCCAGTAGCCTCTAGAGGCTCCGGAGGCGCTGGTGGCTCCTCGCGAACCATCTCCATCTCCACCAGGACTGCGGAACGCCTGGCCTCCTGAGCCTCCAGGATGCTTCCCATGAGGCGCTAGCGCACAGCAGCCACGTTCGGCAAGCCGTAGGTCATGCGAACGTAGCTGTGGGGTGGGCCTTCGCAGCACCCCATGCGTGAGGGCCAGAAGCGCTCCAGAGAGGCGGCTCGGTTGAGCCCTGGGATGCCGACGCAGGCGCGCAGCCCACCATCCTCACCTGGATGGGGAGCTGTGGTGGGTGAGCGGCGGGTGCCACTCATGACTCTTGACTCTTGCAACTCCTGTGTGACCTGACTGACGAACTCCTGAGGCTTTGGCCCTCCTTGCCCTGCTCCTTCCTGAGGGAAACGTGCTCTGAAACACGCCTCCAAGTGGTGCCCAAGCGCCTCCCTCGTGGCCTTAGCAAGGTCGGTGGCCCTCCAAGAGGGAGCCCCCGAGCCCTGCTTGAGGAGGGCGCCAGGCGCGCCTTCCTATGCGATAGAAGGAGGTGCCCCTTGAGCAGGCGCAGACCCTGAGGGGCCTGCCTCCTGAGAGGTCGGGCCTGGCGATGTCTTCTTCTTCTTGGGAGCAGTCTCAGGGAGCCTCTCGCTCCCAGGATCTGGGTTTTCAAGTGATGCGGCCTGAAGAGCTCGCTCCAGGGAGCACACTGCATCTCTTTCTTCATAGGGCACCGTGATGACTCCGCCACTTCCTGGCATCTTGAGGACGTTGTAGCCGTGATGAGTCACGGCCATGAACTTGGTGAGAGCTGGGTACCCGAGGATGGCGTTGTATGGCAGGCGAATGTGGGCGACATTGAAGTTGATGAGCTCGGTGCGTTAGTTGTTGCGCTCCCCGAAGGTGACAGGGAGGCGGACCTGCCCAATCGGAACTGTGGAGCCATCGGTGACTCCGGAGAAAGGCTTGGTTGGATGAAGCTGATCATAAGGCACTTGGAGATTGTTGAATGTCTTCACGGACAGGACGCTGAGCCCGGCCCCGCCGTCGATGAGGGTCCTAGTGACTTGCACGTTGCTGATGACTGGGGAGCAAAGCATCGTGAGGACTCTAGTTCTGGCTGCGCACTTGAGCTGATCCGCTGAGCTGAACGTGATGGCGCACGCCGACCACCTGAGAGGGCGCGTGGCTTCGAGCCTGGGCAGGACTGCATTCACTTCGCGGGCAAACTGCTTGAAGATGCGTTGAGAGGCTGGGGCTTGAGCTCCGCCCAGGATGCAGGCGATCGCGTGCAGCTCCTGGAAGCCCCCAGCCCCCTCGTCCTGATGATGGTCCTCGTTTCTCCTTGGCTGCGGCGACAGTGGAGGGAGGCCTACGTTTCCTTGCGGACGATCCTTGCGAGGCTGATCCCTCCAGTCTCCCTCACGAGGCTGATCTTGCCAGCGATCCTCGCGAGGTCGATCGCGCCACCCTTGGCGAGGGCTGCGGTCTTCCCAACGTCCTGCATTTCTTCCTCCTCCTCGGCCGTAGCCTCGATCATTGCGGTTGGGGCGTCGGCCGATCCTCCCTTCTCGCACGGCTCGGAGCTCTTGACATTCGTTGGTGTTGTGGGTGTGGAGGTCGTGGTACACATAGTACCGGCTGCCTTTGAAAGACTCGGGCTGATCTCTGCCTCGCTTGGTGTCTGGCTCTGCCGTGAGCACGGCAGCCCCCTTGCGCTTCACGTCCTTGGCCTTGGATTTCTTCTCTTCTGGGTCTGCGGCTGGCAGCTCGAGGAGGGAAAGGCACCCTTCCTCAGCCCTGGCACACTTGGTCGCCAAGTTAAACAGCTCCAAGGAAGTGCACAGATCTTCATGCATCGCCAGCTCCTCCTTCATCTTGATGTCGCGCACGCCATCGGAGAAGGCTGAGATGATGGCCTCCTCAGCCACCTTGGGAATCTTGAGACATGCGTTGTTTAAGCGCTAGATGTACTTCTGCAGGGTCTCCCCTGGTTGCTGCTTGATGCGGCGCATGTCGCTCACGGCAGGCGGCCAGTCGCGAGTACCTTGGAAGTTGGCGATGAAACGGGTGCGCATCTCATCCCAGAAGGAGATCGTGCCAGGAGCCAGGTTCAGGAGCCAGGTGCGGGCCCCGTCCTTGAGTGCCATGGGAAACCAGTTCGCCGTGACCTTTTCGTCCCTGTTGGTAGCTTTGATGCCCAACTCGTAGAGCTGGAGGAACTCCGTAGGGTCGGCCGTGCCGACGTAGCGAGGATGCAGGTCTGGCTTGAACTTGCAGGGCCCCGCGACGCTGTGCAGCTCGGTGGTGAAGGCGAGGCAGCCTGCTGTGGCCATGGGAGGCCTTTGGTGACGAGGAGCTTGGACTTGCGAGTCCCCATGCGCTGCAGCTAGGAGCAGCGCGGGGTCTTGGCGTGATAGAACAGGAGCGCGGTCGCGACGGACCGGAGCAGGGAGCACTCGGGCAGCTTCTTGGGGGCGAGGGACCTCTTGGCAGCTCCGCTCTTGCTGCGCTGGCGCCGGACGGAGCGGGTTCCGCTCAGATGCCACGCGCCTTGGGGCCAGGGCGCCTTCTTGAGGGGGAGGCGGCTGAGGCGCCCCCGGAGCTTCATCTCCCATACGGGGCGGGGCGTGGTGTAGCGAGAAGGACGGCGCGGGGGATCCCCCTACGGCACGGACGAGCTCAGCGATGTGGTCGAGCCACTCTTCATAGAAGTCGTCGACTGGGCAGTAGCGCAGGAGCTCGTTTGCCATCATGAGTGCAGCTCGAGCCTCCATGGCCTCGTGGGGCGCGCGGGATGAAGAACCAGTTGGGGCGAGCGAGGGAGTAGCAGTGCGGCCGTCTCGCCTCATGGACGGGTGTTGGGACGATGCTTGCTGCTCATTCCCCGCCAGGCCGGTGGCGGCGTTGACGGCAGGCGTTGGGGAACGGCGGGAGCGGCCACCGACGGGGGACGTCTGGGCGACGCAGGAAGCGAGAGCGGCACAACGCTCAGTGCGGGCCCGACGAGCGTCTGACATGGATGCGATGGTCGATGAAGAACAGGGCGACGGAAGACGAATTTCGGCGCACCCCTACCTGGCACGCCAAATATCGGATTTCGGGTTCTGGCAGACCCACTAGATTCGAACACTGGGGTGCGTGCGGAGATATCGCCATCTACCTACCTGCACCTCACCGCCTCGCTAGGATCTAAACTATGAAAGGAACAACACAAGAGACACAGGGTTTATACTGGTTCAGGCCACCATTGTGGTGTAATACCCTACTCCAGTGTGTGGTGTGGTGGATTGCCTCTTGGGCTGATGATGAACAATACAAGGAAGAACAACCTCGCGAGGGTTTGTTCTTGACTGGTGCGATGAACTGCTAGAGGGAGTTCAGTCGCTCTAGCCGGTGGTTCTAGCTAAGGTTCGATCCGTTCCTCTCCTTGAGAGTGGCTAGTCCTATTTATAGGCAAGGGCCCTGGGCCTCTTCCCAAATATTGAGCGGGAAGGGCGCCAACAATTGGCCATTTTGAAGGGGAACATCTAGTACACTTATCCTGACTAAAGTTGGTCCTCGCCTGCCAAAGGCTCGGGTGGTGACGCCGGCTTGGGCTCCACGATGACCTCCATCCTGCCGTTCTACTGGTCTTGGTCTTGTTGCACCGAAATGGCCGCCTTTGCTTGATACTCTTGCCTGCGCTTGCTCCCTATACACCAAAGAGGAAACAAGGACTCTGCGCCGGCCGGCGCCTGCCTGGCGCCCGCCTGGCTTTGGTCGTCGTGGCTTGCATCATGGGCACCTCGTGAGGTACCCCGCCTTGATCTCTCCACCTCCTCACGAGCCAGCCTGACGAGGCCGTGCCTGAGGAAGCTTCCTGTTGTCCGCCCCGCGAGGCTTGGCCCCTCGCGAGGGTGTTGAGCTCGTGCTGATGAAGATGGGCCGCGCCGGGCCGCCCCTTGAGCCACGCCGCAGGCCGAAGGCAAGCAAGTCTGGGGACCCCCGTTCCCAGAACACCGACAATACCCCCTAATCCAGGACTCCCTCAATGGGCACAGCACACCGTTCGATTCCTTCAAAAAGGGGAGCTTCCTGAGGAACAGGAAAAAGTGGAAAGAGTAGCCCGCCAGTCTGCTTTGTACCACTTCGTTGATAACATGCTATACAGGAGAAGACCGAATGGGTTGAAATTGATGTGCATCTCCCGAGAGGAAGGACTAAAGCTGCTGGCAGAGATACATGGGGGTATATGTGACTCCCACATAGGGTCAAGGGCCCTTGTCGGCAAGGTTTTCCGGCAGGGTTTCTTCTGGCCCACCGCCCTCCAAGATGCAACAGCACTAGTAACCAAGTGTGAAGCGTGCCAGTTCCATTCGAAGAAGCTTCATCAACCAACCCAAGCCCTTCAAACCATCTCTCTCTCCTGGCCCTTCTCGGTCTGGGGGCTCGACATCTTGGGCCCTTTCCCTCGCGCCGTCGGGGGCTTTGAGTACTTGTACGTTGCCATCGACAAGTTCACAAAGTGGCCAGAGGTGGAGGCAGTGAGGAAGGTGACGGCGCAGTCAGCCATCAAGTTCTTCAAGGGACTAGTTTGCCATTTTGGGGTGCCCAACAAGATCATCACCGACAACGGCACACAGTTCACAAGCCATGCCTTCATGCAGTACATTGAGGATCTCTGCAACAGGGTCTATTTTGCTTCCGTGGCGCATCCACGAAGCAATGGCCAAGCGGAGAGAGCAAACACTGAAGTCCTGCGAGGCTTGTGGACGAAGACTTTTGACAGGCTACGCAGGAGCGGAAGGGGCTGTATTGAGGAGTTGCCGGTGGTTCTTTGGTCGATCAGAACAACGCCAAATCGAGCCAACGACCAGACACCCTTTGCCCTGGTTTACAGGGTAGAAGCAGTTGTCCCCACGGAGCTCATATATGGCTCACACCGAGTGCTCGCTTACGACGAGTTTGAGCAAGAGCAACTGTGGCAAGATGACGCAACGCTTCTCGAGGAAGATCGTCTCCGAGCGGCTGTGAGAGCAGCATGCTACCAGCAAGCTTTGCGCTGCTACCATGGCTGCAAGGTTCATGCCTGGAGCTTTGAGGAAGGCGACCTTGTTCTTCGGCACGTTCAGTCGGCAAAGAATTCCAACAAGTTGACGCCGAAGTGGGAAGGACCTTATCGGGTAACACAAGTTACCAGGCCCGGCGCGGTCCGCCTGGAGACTGAAGATGCCGTCCCAGTGAGCAATTCCTGGAACATCGAGCATCTTCGCAAGTTTTACCCGTAAGGCACGGCTGCCGGGTCCCTCGTCAAGCCATACTTTTGTACAAGCTTTGCCGTCAAGGCATGTAACCCTCTGTGCAAAGCCAGGCGCAGACCCTGAGCATAAATAAACGAAGCGCTGGCGCCCTAAGTTATAGCATGCATGCTAGGTTGAGTCTCTTCCTTGGTTAGGGTTGATAGTGCTTAAACGGAGGCTAACCCCTAGCCTAGAGGTCGAGTATGCGTCTCTGTCCTTCCCTGTCTTCTTTGGTTTGCAGGGCACGTAAGTATTCTTGCGAAGCTACTCTGGAGGGAAAGGAGCAGACCGGCGCCCGGGCCCCGGCAAGCCAGAGTTGCCCGGGGCTGCAAGAACGAAGATCTCTCCGCGGCAAGCCAAGGTCGCCGAGGGTTGCGGATCCAGATAAGTCGTTTATCTTCAATCATGCGTTTCGTTATGGACTGGGATGCGTGAAACCCCGTTCTATCTCTAAGCTACCCTGCTCCCTCTTTCCGGCGCCCAAGGATTATCCCCTGGGTATGAATCTGGTTGTAGCCGCGGAGGCAAAGGGGAGGAACGAGGTGCCTAATTCCACCTCATCCCTACCCCTGCCAAGGGCGTGGGAAGGGCTGAGCAAGGTGGGGAACGGCAAGGCATGTTGCCAGGAAAAAAACATTTATCTTGAAAGATGGCAAGGATTCATCCCTTGCCGTGGGTTTTTCCCCACGAACGAAAATCCCGGCAAACGTCCCTTTTTCATTAAAAAAACATCCCATACAGGTACAGTTCATACGAAATGAAAAACATGAGCAAGGAGATTACAAGTTCTAAAGCTAACAAGGGCCCGAAGGCTTACAAGACTAAAAAGATATAAGATGCCCGTAATCCCTTTCTTGTCCCTCTCCTCAGGAAATGGAGCAAGAAAGCAGAAGGGCAAAAGGGGCGCCTAGGCGAGCTACGAGTGGCAGGAGACACTGAGAGAACATCTCAGAGGCCGTCCGAAGGCTGAATGGCGGTGACGGCGCCGGAGGCAGAGCTCGAAGACGAGGCGACAGGACGCCCACACGCGACGAAGGAGTCGGTGTCCGCGTACTCCGACTTGACGGCCTCGCCACCCATCCTCTTCCTCTTCCGCGGCCTCCCTATGCCAGCCGCCCAAGGAGGCGACCCCGAGAAGTTCAAGGAGCCGGCGACACGAATGATGGGGCCGCCGGTGCCACTCGGGGCGACACCTGACACCTAGAAGGACCCGTCATCCTGCCGCTCGCTGCCCTCGTTGTCACTGTCGTTGTCTTCCTCGCCACTCTCACTTTAGGAGGACTCTTCATCATCGGAGGAGCTCTCTACACAGCACCTCACACGGGTCCCGAAGTGCCCGAAGATCTTGACAGAGAGGAGGCCACCCTCCATTAGCTTGAAATGGAGAGCGAGCCCGTCCGTCAAGCTGTGGAGGCGATCAAAGGTTTTCCACCCTCGGTGGAGATACATGACGTGGGGGGCGGGGAACTCGACGTCGACCAACGTACCACTGTTACCGCAGCCCCTCATGTGCAGCCATAGCGCCTGTGGTGGATCCAGCTCCATCTCCCGTGCAAACGGGGTCGGAAGGCGGAGGCGACGGCGTGGCCGATGGCGCAGCCTGACGAAGAATTCGCAGGGATTGTCCCTAGCGTGGCCCTCCATCGAAGGAAGGGCTGCTGGAGGGGGCGAGGTGGATCTACCACCCCGTCCTCCTCTCCCCGGGCTCCGCGGCGGCCTCGGCCTCGCTCTCTCCCCCTCCCTCTAGCGGCCGACTCCGCTGCTACGAGTTCCTAGGGAGGAGTGATGCGCTGCCTGGCCGAGACCCTCTCCACCACTGATGAGGCATCACCACGCCCCCTCGCCATGGCAGAAGAAGAAAGGAAGCGGGAATGGGGGAGGGCGGATGGCGAAGAGCTGGGAGGCACCGTCCCTCTCGCTCCCCTCCTTATAAAGAGGCAGGGGCGAGGCTCGGCCGCCCCCTCCCAGCCAATCCGGCCTCTTGAGATGACAGCGAGCGGGGCCGTCGATCGCCATCCCCGCTCCATTGAAGGCGCAAGGGAATCAACCCGCACGCGCGCGACTACCCACGACCCCTGCGCCTGTCATTCGCTCCGCATGCAGCGAACGTGGCGCAAGGGGCGGACGCAATGGGACGCGTGGAGCGACGGTTCCCGAGCAAGGGCAGTAAATTGGAAGCGGCCCTGCGGTCTCAAAGAGACACGCAAGCTGCCTCTTTATTGTCCACCACCTGATGACACCAGCATACCCACGTCATGCACGCGCACGACCCCCACGTCGCACGTTCAACACGAGTCGTGGGGAAGTGTAGCGGGCGGAACAGTGGTCGCAGTAAAAAATCCGCCTCAACTGCCCGTGCACAGTTCTTGGCCTGGACCAACAATGTGCTATGCTTATCTGTGGCCCAGGCCCGGGGGCTCCTGTCAGTGTACAAAAGTAGGGGCCCAGCTTTTTGACCCCTTTACTTGTGCACAGGCAGTCAGAGCCACATGCCGCAACCACACAAGAGCAAGTCAAGAGAGGGAAGCCGGAGAAAAGCCAAAACCACGGGAACAAACAAAGCACATGACAAGGGACCAAGACCACGAAGGCCGCACGGGCGACACAGGTTGCCCCGGCATGGACCCTTGCCGGGGGCGGCCTCAGCAGCCCCGGTAAGATCCTTGCCGGGGCAGCTCGTCCACACCCGCGGGGCGAGCCACTTTCGAGCCTACCAACACTGAGTAGTCGCATTGGGACAGGGTTCGGGAGGCACCTCCGTGGTGGCATGCAGATCTTTGTGAAGACAAAAGAACAATCAAGATCAAGAGAGGATAGGAAGGCAACCATCCTCACCAAAGAAGCCCACAAGGCTCCCCGGCAAGATCCTTGCCGGGGAAGCGAGCGCGCCGCGGCAAGACCCTTGCCGAGCCACCCGGCAAGGGCACTGCCAGGCCCGCACGAGCCAAGTTCCTGCCGCCTTTCATAACGCAGCCACCGACCCTACCAGCTGGGTAGGCACCTGTTTGGCAGCATGCAAACCTTCATGGAGACTCCACCACCGTGCCACCTCAGCTGCCTGCCTGCCTACATGGCACTGCATGCGTTGCTGGTCGGGGCGCGTGTCGAAGACAGGAGGGGCGGCGACGGACGGGACGGGCCTCCCCTTTCCCCCGATAAAGTGAAGGACACCTAAGCCCCACATTTAATGCATCTCGTCCTGTAATGCTAGCGATAACCACGCACTGTAGCACTTTACACCTCCTGTGTGCCACTGTGGCAGCCCCTTTCGCCTATAAAATGAGGCCCATGGCATACTGAGAGGGGATTCGACTCTTTCGAACCCCGCAGCACCCAGAGCTAGTTCGAGAGCTCAAGAACACTAATACCACCACCAAGCAGGATCGTAGGGTTTTACGCATCTTTGCGGCCCGAACCTGGGTAAATCCCCTTTGTGCCTCCCACTAGTCCCGCTCTTCTCACGATCCCGCGCCTCGCGACCGTAGAAGGGATTACAGTGATCCCATAGGTGTCGTTTCCACCGACAATGTTGGAGCCTGTGCAACAACCACACAAGTTGCACGTACACATAACACATTTACTAGTAATAAATTCTAAAGGACAAATGTCAGTATGCCACACAAGTTCATCTCCAAGTCATGTGATAAATTTGTGCATGACTAGTCTACCTATATTCACAGCGCTACCGTTCACAATTTACCATACTCCACTTACACATTATAGATGGTCTACATGTCCTCCTCTAGGTTCCAGTCCCAAGTGTTCTTGATGGATGGCATGATCCATAGCGGTGCGCAACGGGAATCATTGTCACAACTTTCTAGTCTGGTTCCACACGATGGAGACTCATCCAAGCTGAAACGGTATAAATTAGGGATAGCGTGTCCGAGCATGTCGTTCATCCGGCGGTGCGCACTGAAGACACAACCATGCTTCATGAACGGAAGGCCTTCGGTGTCGTGCATGGAAGGTGGCATCCGCTTCACAATGGGGTAGTTGTCCCCAATGAAAAGCGAGTATTGTTCAAGAGTGTCCCTCGGCACCCACGTAGCATCACGGGGGTCGAACTCGGCGCTGTTCATCTGGTACACGCGGCATCTCAGATCTGGACACATGGTGACGTACATAGTCAAGGTCCATGCATAATAATGTTGTGCTCAAATATGGCGGTTTGTAATATTATGCAGCAAATAGTACTACTCCGGTATAGAGGAAGTAAAATAACCGACTTATTATATATAGCCACTCTTGGCTACATGGATGAGATAGTAAGACATGGAAAAACAAAAATGTTGGCAGCTAGTGGGTTCAAGTTTTCAAGGGCCTAGCTAGATATACGCGCCCACCAAGGTAAAAAGTACTCCTACTAGTACTAGTAAGTAGTACAACAATGAAAGAGAAGGCGAGAGGGTTAAAAAATATAATACTAAATGGAATACCTGGGTAGATGGTGATGGTCCGATCGTGGTAGATTGTGTGACCATGTTGCACATCAGTGGTACCATGGGTAACGACTGCTAAGATAGTTGATCCCAATATGCCAAAGTCAGCTACAAGGTTCCAGGTTAGACCGAATCGCATATGCAAATGCATATCTAGGATCGGCGATCTTATTTTGATTGGGGGATGACTGGTCCCTGCAAAATAATGGAGTACTATTAGGGATGCAAATGATGGTTTGTGCATTTTGTTTGTAATCTCTTGTACCGTAGGATGGCAACCAGATGAAACAAGTCCCCTGGCTTGTCACCGCGCAGATGCGACCTAGATGGCGCACGGCGTCTTCAAACATGTAGGGGTACAAATCTGTCACGGCCAACATGCGCCAGCCTCTGTGGTTCCTGCCTCTTGCATTAATGGCAATCCTTATGTCGAATACTGCGATGAGATAGTAATCATCGTAGCCACGTCACTTTGTCGCCGGGTATGCAATTGCTATCTTCTTTAATCTCATGTAGGCATCATCATACGTATTCAAGCCTAGCCAGTCCGGAAGGCCGATCCCAATGGTGGAGAAGGGGTCTACGGGAACGGCCGCACTTCTGTGGATGTTGTGTAAAATGATGGTGGTATCCGGCCAGAGTATGCAAGACAATCTTTGTTGGCACCGAACCAGACCTATATATAAGACAGTGGGCATCGGAGAAATTATGGGATGGAAATGGAATAACTAAGTACTACATGATCAAACTCCATGACTGACCTGCTCATCGGACAAAATCCGACTACCTCTCAACGTGGCAACTCTAGAAGAGTCAACGTGCAACCATGGCTAGGGAGCAGTGGACTATTTGAACGATTGTCCCATAGAAGAACCTTCTCCTCCAGGACGCATGGAAGACCAACAAGCATGGCCTTTTCCCAAGCCTGTTTAAGCACCGTCTTGAAAAAGTTGGTGCAGGAAGCACCGAGTCTTGCGGCAGTGAGGACATCGGAGCGGCGTGCGATTTCTCCAAGAGGATCACCGTCCAAGGTCTCTCGGCCCCGACGAGGAGGAGAACCGCATGGCGAATCCATTGGAGCAGCGACGAACTGCCTTCTCTTCGAGAGGAGGGGAACTGGCGAGGAGGAGATAAGCATGTAGTAACCGCAGGGCCTCATCCCTTCCAACTGTAGCTCCTCGATCATTCCTTAGCGAAGGGGTGAGGCTATTATTTACTACGTACTCGTACTGTAGCAGTACTAGTACTACTTTCTCAACTAGTAGTGCGATGTACTATACTTCTAGTATAGTGCACAAGTTTTGAACTCTTGAATCTCAGGGCCAAGGAGCTACAGTTGGAAGTGGAGGGTACTACTGTTCTCTAGAACCATCGTTGTACTATCAGTGTGCGTAGTGGGTACTCTCGGTTCTCTATTCAAGTGCATAGCTGGCCTACTCAGCCGCTCCTCTCACGCACACACTAGCAGCCTGTTTATCAGCGACGGTTACTGCGGGGGCAGAACATTTGAGTTATTTGATACAGCGAGACTAGGCTTTTCGCTTCAATTTGTGGAGGTGTAATGGATCTCCTCGAACTTTGTTAGTAGTTCCTTCTTTATGAATGAGATGAGGCAAATCTTTTGCCTCCACTTAAAAAAAATCACATCAAGAGGAATTTCTTTTATAGAGCTGATAATGGAGTGCAGTCCATGCGTGCAATGCCACAAGCTAAAGAGTAGTAGAGTACTAGTAGCACTTTACGTACAGAGCCATATTGCACAATTCCCAATGTCACACAAGGCTTTTTCGGCTCCTTGGGCTTAATTGGGAGGCGCTACTTTAAATATGCTACTAGCTGATGAGGAAGCTGCAAGCAAGGTGCATCTAGGGCGAGCACGCGAGCCACGAGATGATGGGAAGGAAAACCCGTTCACGTGGCTAGGCTATCCAGTGCACCCAGATTGTGGCGCCGCACGTCCGTTCGACTTCAAAACTCAAACTACTCGTGTACAATATTGGCTCGCAGCAAAGTTATTATTTTAAAAAAGGCCGCCATGAGTTCGGCCGGGATTGAACTCACAAAACGAGGTATACACTCCCGCGACCACTAGTAGTACTCGTTGGATTACAACGCAACCTAGAATCGCCTTTTGTAGCTAGTAGTACATTGTTCCTTACAAGAAACCACTAATAATGCCAAGAAACTACTAATAATGCAAAGAAACTACTACCACTTGCATACGTGGCAGACTTAAGTAAGACTACCTTATCAACCATTATACATGCCCTTACCAACCAGCCCTACCAAGAAATGACTACTCTACAAAGTGCCGCTATAGGCATGTTTCAACCCATGTCGCCCATTAAGTCTACGCCTTCTATTCGACCGGCAAGTTAGGCGTTATGACTTGTGGGACCTACATGTCAGTCTGCACCAAAATCCCCGAGTGACCTCCTACCTCCGGCCCGTCCGCCTAGTCATCCTCGGCCATGGGATGAAGCTACCGCCGCCGGCAGAAGGCGAGGTCAAAACCACCGGCGGTGCGGAGCCCATCTTGCGGCAGCCTAGATGCCAGCTCTGTCTGGCGCTCACGGCCGCTAGCTAGCCAAGATAGCTCCGTCCAGCTGCTTGTTTGCAAGGTTTCTAGCTAGATTGGCACGGCGGCGCGGCGGCTTTCTCACGCGCGCCGTTCTAAGGCCAGACATCTGGCTCGAGCGAAGGCCAGCGCGGCAGTTTGCTCTCTTGTGAGTCACGCTCGGGCCAACCTGCCAACCCGTGCGGAGGCCAGCACGGTGTCCGGCCTCTCCGGCGAAGCGGTGGCCAACTCGCTCGTCACCGGTGCCACCGATGAACACACATCAATACTGTTTGAAGTAATGTTCAGGAAAAATAATGATTTGAGGGGGAATAACAGGATAGAAGGTCAGATGTGTGTCCCTCGTGTCAACGGTCAAACAAAATGTGTTGGTTTAAGCTTCCTCGTCAGCATGAACGTGTGGGCCAACCCTGTCATAAACAGGTTTAAACGAGCCTAATCGGCACTAGGTAGTAGTTTTTGGCGTGGATTAAGAAATTTTGGGTATGTTTTAGCTATTTTTTGTATAATAGTTTCTTCCTAGGGCTGGTTGAAAGTGGTAGTTTTTTGTTAAATACTCTACATTGTAAGTAGGAGTGAAAGTTACACTTTGGAAGACAATAAGCAAGGCTAGGTACATAGTGCATATGTGTACATGATTGAAAGTAAATGTCAACCATGAGTGACTAATATCTAGATGGAAAACTTGAAACTATGGAAATAATAGATTCTTTTTTCATGGTTGGAAATAGTGGCAATTTTCATGTGCATTGCAACGGATCATAATTAGAATAATACTTATTCACAAACTTGATACAAAACACTCTAATTTTGATATACATATATCACTAGAGATATATTATGTTTCAATCAGAATATATTCCTTGGGCTATTTTGGTCAGGTGAGGGAGGGATGTGATTGGTTTTAAGATACTAATTATGGGTTTTTTCTGCAAATTAGTAGAGAAGTGGGATGTTGGTGAGAAAAGGCAACAACTTCCCTCACAGTCGTTAGATGTAGATCTAATGGTCAGAAATGACGGATGGCAGACACACCGTCATCACCAACTTAGTCTTCTGTAGGAGTACTAGCAAGATGTATGTGCATTGCACGGAACATCAAGATGTATTTTTTATAAAACACTTGTTGTGATTGACCCATGCGGGAGTAATCCCATGTGTAAAAACTAATGGTATCTCGAGAAATAGGAGATAAGGTGAAGAGGAGTGGGGCGTGGTGGTGATTGGTGGTCGGACTGAGCAGTGGCATGAGGATGGACGACGCCGGCAGCGGCCACCAGGCCAGTTTGTTCCAGCGGCTTCCTTTTTTAATTGCTCAACAATGAGGTTTTTGGAGATAAGGATGAACGAGGGAAGGCCTTGTCTGCAAATGTGGAGAGAGGTGCGGGTATCTTTTAATTTAATTTCCACCCGTCTATAGACTGGACGGTCTATATTGCAAGATGGCACACGTACCGTCATCACCAACTCGGTTTTTATAAGAGAATTTATATAAGCATGGAGATACAAACGTATTATCGACACTTGTTTCCGTAAACTAGGATCTACATTCTATTCAATGCCTAAACATGTGGGGCCTTAGCACAATGACTTCTTGACTGTGTAAAACAAAGGTTTTCCCGTCGCCGATAAGGAGGGGGTGATGGTGGTGCGCTTTCGGCTTGCTCTAGTCCTAGTAGCCGTACTATGTGGTCTACGCACGTGTAGATTTATTATTGTTCACGTCTCGTGTTCGCCGTACTGCCATGACTGTTGATGAATAGACGGTAAGTTATTCACGGGGAAACCCTTGTTGGGCGTGTTTGCGAAAGAGAGAGACAGTGTGCGTGTGTGATATGTCTAGAGACCGAGGCAATGATAAGAGATTCTTTGTGTATATGTGTGTGGAGGATAGAGAGAGACATGTACATGGGACTTTGTGCCATGACTTTGTGAGTGTGTGAGATACACATGCGAACATGGGGAGAGATGAGGATCTAGATAAATCGGTGTTTGTGCGTGTCTGTGTGTGTGTTTGTGCGCGCGTTTGTGTGTGAGAGGGAGTGTGTGTATGTGGAGTAGAGAGACCACTAATGATCTAAACCTAGTATAAGGGAAGGGGGAATGGTGTGACATGTGTAGTAGCAGGATAGCATGGGTGCGGGCTGGGGGAGCAGACTATTTGGAAGAGACATCGAGTGTGTTGGAGAGGGGTGTGAGAGCGAGAGCGAGAGAGAGAGAGAGAGAGCGACGGAGAGAGAGAGAGAGAGAGGAAGAGAGGGGGGGGGAGTTTGTGTCCATAAATGGCGTATAGGTAGGGAGACAATGTTAATGTTGTTCAAAATTGGCCTATGTATGGAGACGCAAGGGAAGTGAATCATCATGTGTGTGATAGGGACTTCATGAGAGATCTTGAATAGATGGTGTAGAGAACAATGTGCGAGATTGAGAAGGATGATACATTAGGGAGCTATGGAAAGAGTCACGACATATATGTAAAGAGGGAAGGATCTAGGATGGGTCCGCATGTGGGAGAGATAGAAAGAGGAGAGTGGTGCACTAGGAGACAAAGTGTGCTTGTTTGCAGTGGGGGTGGTGTGTGAGGTGAGTGTGCGTGAACCACATAACTAGGGAGATAGATGTTTGTGGGCAACGTTTTGTGTGTATGGGAAGATACACTCTACATAGTGCATGTGCTTGGGAAAGAGAGATGCCGGGAGACCTAAAGAGTGGGGGAAGAGATGTGTGCATGCCGAGAGACAAAGTGATAGAGACCTATATTGGGGTCCGGACTTTAGAAGAGAGAGGGGTGTTAATGTGCTCGTGTGTTCGTGTCTGGGGGAGAGAACGACTTGTGTGGGGGGGCAACCAGGGGGGTGGCTTTAGATAAAGAGTGAGGTGTCTATATTTGAGAGAGTTTACCGTAATTGAGATATATATGGTCAATAGTGTGCGCACTCATGGTTGATCAATTTGTTTCACAGTTTGGACTATGAGATAACAATACTTTTGAACATGCGTGATATACCTTGATGTACCAGAATTATAAACCTAATATTGGAATTTTGGAATTCGACTCCATCATTAGCTTTTGTAATTCATTTAAATGGAGGTACATTTTTTAAGCTGGGATTTCATGATTTCAAATTCATATATCAGACCTAGAGACATACACATACGGGCATGTTCAAACTTTATAATCGTTCACTTTATTCATACACATACACATTTTGGCTTTTGTAATCATATTTAGGATAAACACATTTGGAATTTCATTTGAATTGGACCGTATCATGGTATTTGCTTGTACTAGCTTGATGATCCATATTTGAATTGAATGGACAATCTAAGTGTCGAGTTGGAGACATTGAATTTCAAAACTTGCACTTTTTTTGCGTGCAAAACAAACAAATTCTCGGCCATGATATCATAGTTGGCCGTACAAGAGCAGAATACTTACAATTCAGGCACCAGAATCTTTCAAACTTCCCGCTCACATCGAAATATCTCGCGCCCGAAAGTTTAGCCCTGCGATATTCTTGTTTTACCTCTGCCACATGAACGGAAAAGGGTGGATTTGGTAACTCCATAGTTTTCCCCTCTTTGCCCCCAACATTCTTCCCCAAAGCCCCTCCCCTTCCCCTCCCTGACCCCCCCCAACCACGACAAGCCACCGAATCTATTCCTCCGCCGCAGCGGTGGACCTCACACCCCGCCGGATCTACCTTATGCACCTTGGAACCCCCAACTGTCAACTCACCACTTCACTGGAGCTGCTTCAGCGACTGGCTTATCCATCGCTCCAGATCTCCTTGACCGCCATCATGGTCCACCGCACCGGATCTGCTTAACCGGCGCCCTCGTCCACCATAGTGTAGGCCCTTCACTGACTCCCTCGTCCGCCCCATCGCTGGCCCTTCATACAAGCCCTCATCTGCCGCAACAGATCCGCCTCACTGATAGCACTGTACACCGCGCCCGCTGAAGCCTTCGTCCACTGCACCGGATCCGCTCCACGGACGCCATATTCAACTCCACTAGCCCTGCTTTACCGATGCCGCAGCCTCATAGGGTTATTTCGATTTGTACTCCTTCGGTTTTTCTTTTCTTTATCGGGCAACTGTTAACTTACCACAGATGAGCTTTCTTATATGTCGATAGGCACCGCAACCGAGGCACCGGAGCCACTTCAACGACAGCGACAGCCGACCCAAACTCAACTGCAACACGAGCACCATCAATGATCCTTAGCTATTAAGTATGACAACAATACCCATACGCCACCAAGAATCAGGTACTATTATCCAACGGCCGGCGCCTATGTTCACTTTCTTAGCATAAGCACCACACCTTTGAATTTCTTGAGGGCATCATTCAATTTTTCATGAGACACATTATTATGCTTGCACCTGTAGGGCCATACTTCTAGCAGTGAACATGTTACATATGCTAAATTACATACCAGTGCACATATAGTTAATATGCTTTAGTTTTTTCCTAAGTATTACTGTACTTCCTAGATATCACCACCTACTATTTTACTTCTTGCATGCTATATTTATGATAATGGTGTTGTTCTGATGCCACCTATTGGTTCCATCAGACTGCTTCATGTTCTCTATGCTTAATTACACATCAGCAAACTAGCATGTGGTTCCGCTACTTTTTGTTTGTTTTACCCTAGATTTTCTAATGCTAGTTATTACATCACTGCTCCGAGCCTATGTTCATTACTTTTTTGTGTGTTCTTGATCTTACCAAGTTGCATGACTAATTTGATGCTTCTATTAATTATGGAGCTGCCAACCCCATCAAGAAAAATATTTGTTCTTTTGGGGCTGGCACTTCGAACAAGCATAAAAATAGAGGGAAGCAGATATATTGTCGTGTATGCACACACCCTTCTTTCATTAGTTTAGATGAACCATTGATGATCAATTCTAACCAATGCATGCGATTGAAATTAATTTTACCTAAATAGAGGGTGCAGAATAAACTACAACAACTAGATTTGCAACCACGAGATGCTAACGATATCTTCAAAGAACATTGCAACAACAACGAGGCTTCACAGCAATATATGGTAAGCCAGTGTGTTTTAGTACATGTGAAATGTAATGCGAGTGGGCTGCTTTCTTGGCTTGTTCCCTCAACCTGTAATCCTACAGAATTACAAATAGTTCAGTTGTCTGCTTTGCTATATTGCTTGATTCGAATGCTTGTTTGTTACTTGTTATGCTATGCCTGAGTTGGCCAATATGTCAGCAGTGCCTGCTGTACTATCATAAAGAAATGCATGCCTAGTTCATTTGAGTCCTTAACTTTTCCTCTGAACTTCATCACAAGACTACCTTCATAGTTTATATGAGGCCACACTGTTAAGTGCTTTCTCATATTATTTCAACTGCTTAGATGCCTTGGTACCTTAAATATAGTGGTGGTACACTCCCTTTCAACTAGGGATGTCAACTAGGTCCCGTTTAATCCCAATTAAAGTCCACAAGTGGTATGATAGTTCAAAAGAGTTTTTGTTTTTTGAGGAAAATGAACTAGCAAGCTAGCAAAAACTAACTAGATGAGACTGGCGGATGTCATTTATTTGCCACTTACATCCCTAGTTTCATCTTACCATTTTAATTTCTTTTCGGCTGATGCTGCTTCGAACCATTTAAATATAGCTTGCCATGCTTGGCAATAATTCGTATGCCGTTTACCATGTAAGCTTACTGCTTGGATCATGCAATAACTATCTCTTACTTATGTCTAGCAAAAACCTTTCAGGATGCCGTTCACACTAGGGCACAATGTACAACCCCAGAATCTATTTGTGGAAGCAGTGCGCAATCCATGTTACCAGATGGTAGCAGTTCAAAGGCAATACCGCCGAAGAGCAGTCTGAGCACAAATATTATAGTTCTTGAGGCTCTACTAGAGGCAGAAAGAGATGGTGTGGCTGCCATGAATGAGGTAATCTTGATCTTGAGGCTGGAAATTATGCAATTAGCGGCACGCATTATGCAAGCAACCCAAGAATTGGAGGAAATAAGAATGTTGCATTTTAAGATAGAGGAGGTCCTACTGTTTCTGCTATCTAAAGCCTAGGGTAATCCCGGTTCTTCTTTAGATACCAGTTGAAATTGTCATTAGATTATTGTACTTGCATGTCATGTCATGTCTCTGAACGGATTATGTTGTAAGACCCCCTATGTTGTCCATGAGTTGTAATGATCCGAATTTTTTAGGTGAGGTAATCCTCAGTACTTGTATGATTGACATAAGGTGAACTATTTTTCGTGTGAGCATATTGTATTGGATGAAATATCTGTTTGACTCAAAGTGTATCCAACCTACTGAATTCGAAGATCACGGCATTTCTAAATCATAATCATATATAAAGGTGGAATAAATCTTTGTTGTGGTTTTGAAGAAATAAATAACAAAATGTAGAATTATCTATGGATATTTGTAATCGAATACAAATTGGATTTGAATTTAGTTGCCAGGGCCCAGGGAAAACGTGAATGCTAATTCTCCCAAGTACTGAGCGAAGCGGCTAAACACCCACTATAATTTGTGGGTTGCCCAAAGCAAGTGTTTGCAAGATGGAAATTATTGTCTACCCCTGACACTTGACATCCTTATCGACCGGATTTACACTGATGTCGACAGGGGTAGACTAGTAACTTCGATCAGACGTGACACGATGGCCTCTGAGCCCATTCAGACATGGTGGGCGCCAAACGTGGGCGGCAAAACACATTTGATTCAAGCTTGTCCGAAAGACATGTGTCTCTTCATCCATTTCCCCATTCATACACAGTGGGCGGCAAAACAAACTCTCCTCGTCTGAAATAGATGCAGGCTCATATTTTAAATAGGGGCAGATGTGTAACTTCCATCAGACGTGACACAACCGCCCTACCTGTCAGCCCCATTCATACACCATGGGCGCCAAACGTGGGCGGCAAAACACCCTCTCCTCGCCCAAAATCGCTACCGCTAAATATTTGGGAGATGCGAGATTACCGTCCTATCCCCAACCGACGTGATGTCCGAAACCTTAAACGGGGGATAATATAGTAATTTTCCCACATTGCAGACAAGCACGTCCCAAAGTTTGAGATCCCGCTCCCACTCCATTTCCCCATTCATACACCATCGGTGCCACGACAACCTCCCCATTGCGGCCAGCATCCTCGGTCTGCCACCCCATCCTCCACCTTGTCGAAGCCGCTACCCCATCATCCACTTCAAGAGATGGACGTCTCTCATCCATGGCATCGGACCAGGATCCTTTCATCGCGTCCGCTCACTTCATCGGCGCCGTCGTCCACCTTGGCGTTGCCGCTCCTACAACCGCCTCGTCCACGGCAACAGGATTTATCCCCTGACTCGACTGTCTGCCGTCTAAAGTCTTCTTCCCCACCGTCGATATCCATCGCACCCGCAGCACCCTCAATGTATCAGCAGAGGCCTGCACGGCATCGCAAGAGAGGTGGTACTCTTCCATATGTACTTAAGGTATTGATCTCACACAGAAAATAGATTGTAAATTGTTTACCGTACTTTTCTTGTCCATACCAAATCATAGTGGCTAGTTGAAAGAAAACATTGGTTGCGAAGTAGCTTTGTCTGGTTTGCACCTTCAGATCCGCCATGGCACGGTCACTATACTCGTAAAGCTTATGGTTCCCCCTTTATATTCACTACCATCATCGTATGTGCTTTGTGTCGTGCTATAGCACTGCTCCTCAAGACTTCAACCCAAAGCTTACGTGTTGTAATATGAATCTGATATGATGCTCATATCACTAAACACAGAGAACGTTTAATTGGTCACCTAATGTTCCTATATTCGTTTCGAAAAGCATGTGCACCACCCACTGGTCCAGCTAGTTCCACTTTCCTGATTTTACTCTTGATTCTTAGGGTTTTCCCCTTTTATCTACTCTACTATGATCTGCGTACGTGCTTTTTGTTGTACTAGCATTACTCCAACCTTCAAGCTAAACAACACAATACTCAAAATTTGAAAGCATAATTGTTCAAATATGATTGTGATATGATATTGATATTAGTTAACAGACACATTTAATTGGTTAGCTAAAGGTCCCACTTGAGTTTCCAAATGCATGTCGTGACATATAGAGAGATAACAGAATTGCATTTCTTCGTCACTTGTTGACTGTACTTTCTTGTCCGTACCAAATCTTAGTTGTTATTTCAGAACAAACATCGGTTGCTAACTACCCTTTGCGTGGTTTGCAGCTTCAGATCTACCATCCCACTGCCACGGTCAACACTATACTCATCATGCTTACGGTTTCCCCATTTTATGACGACCACGAGCAACCTACGTGGTTCGTGTCGTAATAGCACTGCTCCACCCATTGAACTAAACAAGCTTAGTTGTACAAATTCAAATCTTATATTCTGCTGATATTAGTAAAACTAAGAGATCTTTAACTGGTCAGCTAAATGTTCCTCATTTAGTTTCGAAATGCATGTGAGCCACATATGGAGAGACCGGAAGGAATAGTATTTCTCTGTGCGCTCTGGTTCATCATGGGTGGCCAATCGACATTGTATAGAAAGACTTGTAATATCTTCAATCTGCTTGTTCTTCTGCTCTTCTTTAAGATGATCCTCTTCTCTTGTAGTCGACTGGTCAGGTCGAGTTGTTCTCCCTTAGTATATTTTGAATATGTCAGGTCAAGTCGACTTGTTCTTCTTTATTATATGTTGAAGCTGTCATCTGCGAAGTGTCATCACTTCTGGAGCTCTCATATTTTGAGTAGTAGGTCACATTATATTAATGCACACACCAAATTATAGCATGCATGGCATCTCTTAGAAGAATTGCAGAGATATCACAAAGGGGTTTACATGGAGGCACTATTGGGTTAGAATCACTTCTGCATTACAAAGATAATCTCACTTGTTTTTATGCATGTCAGGTATTGAACATTATCAAAATGAATATGAGAATGGGCGCACGAGAGGAATAATGCGGAAAAATCCACTAGCTAACAAACTTGGCATGGTGGAGGATGGCCTATCTTATTCACCCATCAAGGTGCTTGCTCTAACTTGGCAAGGTTGTATTGGTCGCACATATTTTGCATTTGACCTCTTACATTACTTCTACTTTGTTACACCATCTGCTTAGTTTAAGCATCATATATGAGTATATGACATACCTATCCATTTTTTGTACCTATTCCATTTGTCGTCATACTATGTGTTTCCAGTCAAATGTCGTTCTTTCATAATGGATGTCCAAAAGGAAGAGGGTGAGTGCAGATCCTCAAGGAGTACAAACTAGGTATTTGGAGAAGGTAGTGATACCTGTTAAATCAGATAGATCAGTAGCCATAGAAAACACAGGCCCAACTGTACCACACTTTGCCCCTACTCCATTGGCCAAACCCCTATTAGAACTGTTGAGAGCCCAGCGTCAGGTACTATCTATGATATCAATTCAAAATTTGAACTCCTAAATTTCTGCATGTGCCTTACCTTCTCTCCTGTATGAAAACTAATTTCAGATGAATCTCCTTGCTCAAAGGATCATAGGATCTCACAACAATATTGAGCTCTGCATTGCTCTTGTCAGTACATCTTGCCCTTTTGCCTTGTAAGGTTGTACTTAATTAATTAATATTTGATTATGTATCATCAGTCTGCACCTGAGCTTCATTATCCTTTGTTTCTTCCAATATTATTTGATATATATTTACTCTTTGCAAAATGTAGAATAATGCCAACGCTTATAAAGAATTTTCTTTGGGGAATTTATTGAATTATCCTTCCATCAACATGGAGAAGGGCTTTGTCCAGCCCATGTTAACATGTAATGTAAGTTCATCCTTCTCGAGCCTTCAAAATTTGTTCTAGTATAGATTTGGATAGGCATCATTTCCTCCACTGCTGTTTACTTTGCTGTTTACATCTGATTGGATCTTTGCAACAACTACCAATTTTAAATTGTAGTTGTAAAAACATGTTCCTTCTTTCTCTTTCAGAGTCGTATCTCTTATGCCAGGCAGAACTTTAGGGAAGATAATGAGCCAAACCATCTTGAGGAAAGCGAGATGACCCCAAGGTCCTGTCTTGATGAAGACAGCAAGTTGAAGCTACTCACCAGCAGGTGTGAGACAACCTCTCTGCAGTCGCTGCCTCAATCAGTTCGACTTCTTTAGTCTCAACTTAAAGTGGAAAGGCTTGCTTCAGCTCAGCTCCGACTTCAAGTCAAAGATGTAATGAAGATGTCCCCTGCAAAAAAAAGTTGTAATGAAGATGTTAGAGGACTGGCTTGTGCACTATGGTGCCATACAGCTAGGGATGAAGCATCTGTCGTTGACACAACTAAGGTCTCATTAGCTTGTTCGGCTGCTTGCAGGGCCCGTCCTGGCTAGGCCTAGTGCCTTTTGAAGTGCTCTCAGTTTTGTATATTCTTTTCTCGGCGCGTTTATTTGCACTGGTGGCAAACTTTGATGCCCAAAGGATGTAATATGTGTAATAGACGTGATAGCCTAGCGTAAGTTTCTTGATTATTTATTTCCTTGTTGTCTTGTTTATTTGTTTGCTTGTAGTGAGTGCATTTCTTTTTCTGTGGTTTGCTAGTGGCCGCAATAACCTATTTTTTAAAACTAGGCCACAATAACCATGGGCTACATATTTACTGTAGTGGCACTGGGCCTCCTACGGGCCGTTGAAACAATGGGCCTTCTACGGGGCGTAGAAACAATTGGCCTTCTACGGGGCGTAGACACAATGGGCCTTCTATGGGTCGTATCATCAATGGGCCTTATATGGGTCGTATAATCGATTGGCCAAACATGGGCCAATAATAGACCACATTATGGCCGTAAACGGGCTAGAGTTGGAATCGTCCATTCATGGGCAGACCATAACGGGCCGTCGGTAATCAGTCATATTTAATGGCGCTATGAAAATAGCCCAATGTATTAATGGCCCACAAACGGGCCGACTGTAACCATGAGCTGAATTTGGCCCACAAGCATAAAATGACAGTAACGGGCCGTAAGTAACCGAATGCTGGAAATGAGCCCAGGAATAAATGGGCCCTGAGAAGTCCGAAAGATAACATGGGCTGGAAACAGCCCAATGGAATAATGGGCCATTAATGGGTATAAAGTGATACACTGTTCATTATGGGCCAGTTTCACAACGGGTCGTTAATGGGCCAAGAGTTACAAAGGGCCTCATATGGGCCGAAAGATGTCATGGTCCATACATGTGCCGGAAGTTAAAACAAGCTGGAATCATATTGGACGGCCCAGATGACGCTACTGGGCCTAATTCGGATAGGTCGTAACAGGCCCGAGGTTAGCGGGCTGAAAATGGGCTATATGCGAACAGGCCATTAAGAGGCTTTCCGTGGGCCGGCCCGCCACCTTTTGACCAAGTCAAACGGGCCGGCCTTTTCACAGGAATGGGCCGTTGTTGGGTCGTGCCACATGTCGACATATCATAGGAGCCTTCGGTCCAATAAGTGGATGACATCTGTCCCAACGATGAGCCAACACGTGCTTCCTCCAGCCAATGATGATTTTACATGTGGGAAATCCCCATTGGTCGAGGCTGTTAACGGGTTATCGGATCCAAAACCGGACCCGATAGCTTAACGGTGAGCCGTTACGGTGGATGCCACGTGTCGGTCACCCTTGACAAAAGCACTTCTATGACGCGTGATTTATTGTCATGGAAGTGGACACTTCCATGATGATAATTTAGGTAATGTCATGAACACTTCTACGACATCACAGGTATGACTATCTTGATTCTGTCATAAAATCGTCATGGATGTACATGCATGACAGAAAATGTGACCTACTGTGATAAACACATATCATCACGGAAGTGTATTTTTTGTAGTGTTTGCTCAATTGCATCAACCTTAGATTTGTCCACCTCAATACCTCTTTAAGAGATTTTATGGCCCAAAACAATACCTTCATTAACCATAAGGTGGCACTACTCCCAATTCAAGACAAGATTTGTTTGCTCACATCTCTGCAAAACTCGATCAAGATTGCTTACACAATCATCAAAGGACTTCCCATAAACAAAAAAGTCATCCATGAAAACCTCAATAATCTTTTCACAAAAGTCAGATAATATAGCAGTCATACATCTTTAAAAGGTAGCAGGTGCATTGCATAAACCAGAAGGCATACATCTATAAGCATAAGTTCCAAAAGGACAAGTAAAAGTGGTCTTTTCTTGATCAGGTTGAGAAACAGGTATTTGTGAAAAATCGGAATATCCATCAAGGAAGAAAAAATGTGTGTGCTTAGATAACCTTTCTAGCATTGATCCATGAAAGGCAGAGGGTAATGATCCTTTCTAGTTACTATGTTTATTTTTCTAAAATCAATTACCATTCTATAGCATGTAACAATTATTTGTGGAATAGGTTCATTCTTATCATTAGGAACAACGGTAATACCTCCCTTCTTAGGGACACAATGAACATGACTTACCCATCTACTATCAGCTATAGGTTAGATTATACCTACTTCCAGAAGTTTTAATTTCCGTTCTTACCACTTATTTCATCTTTGGATTTAACCAGCGTTGGAGTTCAACAACGGATTTAGCATCAGGTTCCATATTAATCTTGTGCTGATATAGAATGGGACTAATGCCCTAAGATCATCAAGAGTATATCCAATAGCAGCTCGGTGTTTCCTTAGAACTTTTAATAATCTTTCTTCTTCATGTTCTGAAAGATTAGCACTGATAATAATAGGATATACCTTTTTCTCATCAATATAAGCATATTTCAAAGTGTCTGGCAATTGTTTTAATTCAAACACAGGATCACCTTTAGGTGGAGGACGACCTCCTTGAGTTTCAATAGGCAAATTGTGTTTAAGAAGAGGACATTGTTCAAAGAAAATCTTATCTATTTCATTTCTTTCATGCATGTGTGAATCATTTTCATGGTCTAGCAAATATTGTTCTAAAGGATTAGTAGGAGGTACTGAAGAAAATATGCCCTAGAGGCAATAATAAAGTAATTATTTATTTCCTTACTTCATGATAAATGTTTATTATTCATGCTAGAATTGTATTAACCGGAAACATAATACATGTGTGAATACATAGACAAACATAGTTTCACTAGTATGCCTCTACTTGACTAGCTCATTGATCAAAGATGGTTGAGTTTCCTAACCATGGATATGAGTTATCATTTGATCAGTGGGATCACATCATTAGAAGAATGATGTGATTGACTTGACCCATTTCGTTAGCTTAGCACTTGATCGTTTAGTATGTTGCTATTGCTTTCTTCATGACTTATACATGATCCTATGACTATGAGATTATGTAACTCCCGCTTACCGGAGGAACACTTTGTCTGCTACCAAACGTCACAACGTAACTGGGTGGTTATAAAGGTGCTCTACAGGTGTCTCCGAAGGTACTTGTTGAGTTGACGTATTTCGAGATTAGGATTTGTCACTCCGATTGTCGGAGAGGTATCTCTGGGCCCTCTCGGTAATACACATCGCTATAAGCCTTGCAAGCAATGTAGCTAATGAGTTAGTTACGGGATGATGCACTACGTAACGAGTAAAGAGACTTGCCAGTAACGAGATTGAACTAGGTATTTAGATACCGACGATCGAATCTTGGGCAAGTAACATACGGATGACAAAGGGAACAACGTATGTTGTTATGCGATTTGACCGATAAAGATCTTCATAGAATATGTAGGAGCCAATATGAGCATCCAGGTTCCGCTATTGGTTATTGACCGAAGATGTGTCTCGGTCATGTCTACATAGTTCTCGAACCCGTAGGGTCCGCACGCTTAACGTTCGGTGATGATTTATCTTTTGAGTTATGTGTTTTGATGTACCGAAGGTAGTTCGGAGTCCCAGATGAGATCGGGGACATGACGAGGAATCTCGAAATGGTCGATACGTAAAGATCAATATATTGGACGACTATATTCGGAGTTCGAAAAGGTTCCGAGTGATTCGGGTATTTTTCAGAGTACCGGAGAGTTATGGGAATACGCCGTGGAGTATATGGGCCTTACTGGGCCATACGGGAATAGAGGAGAGATGCCAAAAGGAAGGAGGCGCGCGCCCCCCTCGTCTGAATTGGACAAGGGGTGTGGCCCCCTTTTCCTTCTCCCTGTCCCCCTCTTTTCTTCTCTCCTACTCCGGAAAGGAAAGGGGAATCCTACTAGGACTTGGGAGTCCTAGTAGGACTCCCCACACTTGGCGCGCCCTCCTCTAGGGTCGGCCTCTCCCTCCCTCCTTTATATACGGGGGCAGGGGGCACCTCTAGACACAACAATTGATCTCTTTGTTGGAAATATGCCCTAGAGGCAATAATAAAATGATTATTATTATATTTCCTCGTTCATGATAATTGTCTATTATTCATGCTATAATTGTGTTATCCGGAAATCGTAATACATGTGTGAATACATAGACCACAACATGTCCCTAATAAGCCTCTAGTTGACTAGCTCGTTGATCAACAGATAATCATGGTTTCCTGACTATGGACATTGGATGTCATTGATAACGGGATCACATCATTAGGAGAATGATGTGATGGACAAGACCCAATCCTAAGCATAGCACAAGATCGTGTAGTTCATTTACTAGTGCTTTTCTAATGTCAAGTATTGTCGTAGAATTGTCACATCAGATGTCCTAATGTAAGGACTTAGTCGCGAGACCAATGCATCTATGTGGTAGCTTGAAGGGGTTGAGCGGAATCGAGAGACGCAACACACAAGACAAGGATTTAGACAGCTTCGGGCCCCGGGAAACATCATCCGGTAACAACCCTACATGCTGTTTGTGGCTAGGTCTCATTATGTTCATGAGGGAGACGCTGGTAAGCCGGCTCTTTGACTCTAGCCCAAGATATTGTTTCTTGTTCCCCTCCTCCTTTGGGGAGCCCTGCCCCTCCTTATATAAGTTAGAGGGGCGGGTTACATGTGGAGTCCTAGTAAGACTAAGACTAGTCTATCTCTATTACAAGTCGGATACAAGTACAGGTCTTGCTTCCTCGTAAAGGAAATATTCCTCACGCCTTCTGTCTTAAGCCGGCCCACCATAATATGAGCCAGCCTACCAGGCCTTGGGCCTAGTCTTCTATGTGACCCGCCATCGGGATCATCCGTGAGTCGTCTGACCAGTGAGCCGCCAGACCGTGAGTCGCCAGTCCTCCGGTGGGTCATCAGTGAAGCGCCAAGTTCGGCCGGGTCATACTTCCGGCCGGGTCATACCGCGGGGTATATCCCCGACATTAGCCCCCAGTTTAATTTGGATTTATCCATGTTAAACTGATCCTATAAAACAAACACAAGAACAACTTTGATAGATTGTGTTCCGGGTTAAAAATTCTTGTACGCCGGCACCTGATCATCCTTAATTTCTTTTGCTCCTGGTTAAATATTCTCCAGATACGGGACCTGATTATCCTTAAGTCCAATTGTCATTTCCTTCATCTAGAAAATCCCTGTTAAATAAGCTAGCTTCATACTCAATTTGATGATGTTGGTTTCTCATAGAAAAATATTGTGAAGAATAATCCACTTGAGTCGGCTTCCAAGGCGTCGGGTTAAATAATTTTGGTCTTCAAATACTCATCTGATATTCAGCCGGCTTGAAGATGTAAAACTTGCCGGTTTATCATTACCAAAAACTGCCAGATTATAAAACAGACGATGCCGGGTCATAATTGTTGTTGACACCTGTTTATGTAATTGATCCTCCTGATTTGCTCAAAACTGATAATTTGAAGATTTTTCTCCCTTATATACATATTACCTGTAGCCCCCAAGTCTTGAGCAGAACAAAGTGATGGTTTAAGACTTGCTCCAATAAATGTTGCAACCTTGAAGAAATCCGGTTTATTCATCTCAATCATATAAACTGAATATTCCACACATGTAGCCCCCAAGTGCCGGGTCATTATGCAATAATGATCAGGGACTTTGTAGATATAACCATGTAAATTTGAACAACAATGTGTAGCCCCCAATGGTCGGCTTAGTAAGATAATAGTGAGCTGGGACTTTATATATAATTTATTGATAATAACATCATATAATATAATCTCCACCATGGGGCTTGAACCCACGTCCACAAGGTTAAAAACTTTGTACTCTACCAACTGAGCAGTGGATCTTTCAATATAATGGACTAAAGCTTGTATACCTTGAAATTTTGACAGGAGCAATTGGTAGCCCCCAAGGGCCGGCTCATTACAATTTGATGAGTCGGGTCTTTAATAAGTTGAGCAAAAAATGACTTTGCATTAGCCCCCAAGTGCCATGGTGCATGCTGGCTGTGACATGGGACTTGCATATTTGATATAATCTCAATCTGAATAATGTAGCCCCCAAGTGCCGGGTCGTAAGCCTGCAGCGACTCGGGACTATTCCCTCCATTGTAAAATAAATCATATACATTGATAAATAATAGCCATTGCGCCAAAGCGACTTTGAATACCTTATCTGTTGACAAGTAAATCCGAAGTTTAAATACCCGGCGGCACTTGACCGATGGCGATTTAATACACCTCCATTGTAAGCCGGAATTTATAACCCGGCGGCTTATAGCCTTTGAGAAAATCCAGAACAGATAATCATTTTGAAGCATCAATTTTGATAATGAGCTTGAACTTAATCATTTATATAAGTCATATTTCTGCAAACCCTGCACAGAGTTTAAACAACATATGCCCTGGCGACTTACCGTCAAAGCCAGGATGGGTCATAATATCTCACATATAACCACTGTGACATTGAAATTGTACTGCCGGTTCACATGACCTGTGCAGTAAGGGTGATAGCCCAATCTTTTGAAGCCAATGCTTCCACATAGATGATGATTGTCATAAGCTGGTGACTTATAGTCAAAAGTCAAGCCGGGTTAAACACTTATATACATTTGAGATATAATCCCAAAAAGGTCTCAAGTCAAACCCAAAATTGTGTTTGCAAAAAGAGACTTCAAAAAAATTTGAGGCTTCTGATTCGAATACGATCAGAAAACTGTTCCAAAAGGTTTAAGCTAAGATTTGAATATGATCATATAGCCCCCAGTGGCTTTGGCGTTGCTGATCAAGAGGGTATCGACAGCTATGTTCTCTTTGGTTTGAATACGACCTATGTTTGAACAGGAAGCCCCCAAATGACCTTAAGAGTTGTTTAGCAGCGTTGATTCGAATACGATCCACGTCGATTCCCAAAGGGGTTGAGCTATGATTCGGATACGATCAAGAAGCCCCCAAGTAGGTTCGGCAGTTTGCCAATCAAAAGGGTATCGATAGCTATGCTCTCTTAGGTTCGAATACGACCTATGTTTGAACAGGAAGCCCCCAAGTGACCATATATTAGCATTGCACCGATCAAGAGGGTACTGACAGCTATGCTCGATGAGCAGGAAGCCCCCAAGTGACCATAATAAGATAAGCCGTAAGGCAGGATACCTATGCTTGAACCGCGCCTCATGGAAGCAAGTTCTTTTTTTAGCAACCTTCAATTATTCTTAGAACTCGAACTTGCGAGAGATTAATTCTTTTTGAACCAGAACTTTAAACCGGATTTGGAAGCTTTCAAAAATTTGTGAGGGACAAATTTACCTTGAGCCGGATTTTGAGTCGGAAATCTTCTGATGGCTTTTAAATTTTCATCGATCTAGCAGTAATCTCCGGGGCCGGGTTACTTTTCCCTTCAATGACCCGGAGTTCTTGAATTTATTGAAACCGGCTAATTTTGCCAAGTCATACCATTGTAGCCCCCGAGTCTCAAGATGACTCGAAGAGTCGGCTTGAGATTCTCCATATTTGACCATAGCATAAGGTGTATATCATTGGCGTTGATAACACGATGTGAATCCACAGAAGGTTGACGTGACTACGGCGGGTTACAAATGATCCTGTATGAACCGTGTCAGCAACTCGGCCAAAGGTTCCTTCCAACTGGTTGTTTGAAGTTAACCAAACCGCAGTGGCGGCGACTTGTGCGCCTACCTATTGAGCCATCCGGTGCAGACGGCGGCTGATAATACATGATAATTTGCCTCCAATTTGTTGGAAGAAAACCGGACTTCCCAAGCAGTGACTTGCTCATACTCAATAATCAACTCATGGAGACAGGTGCGCCTCGATATGTTGATGTAGACCAGGCCATGAGAGACGAACGGTAAAGACGACCACAACATCTGAGGCAGCACAGACAGATAAATCGGTCGTGGCATTGTAAGTCGGTGCACACGGGCAAGTTGTCCTCCTTGTTGTAAGCCATTGTGGTCGCGAGAGACGGCCATGGCGTTGTAAGCCGGCGCGGTCACGAAAGACGGCCACGGCGTTGTCAGCCGGTGCGGGAGTCCGTTGAGTAATATCACTTTTTGTCATAAATAATTGCCCTGCATAAACAATATTGCATTCCAAGGCAAAGATAAACTTGTTCTTTGACAAAAATAATATGTGCTAATAAAATATATTTTAAATGGATATCACCTGATGTGCCAGGCCGGAAATAATCCGCCATGAAATTGATGATCATTAGGTGAAGTTGAAATCACTCACGGGTGAACCGGCCGCGGCGTGGTAAACCGGTGTGGGCGGGTGAGTCGGCCGCGACATTTGTAAGCTGGCACAGACACGTGAACCAGCCACGAGGGTAGACGGGCGAGTCATCTGGCGTTGTAAGGCGGTATGGACGGGCGAGTCGGCCGCTGCGTTTTGTAAGCCGGCTGGCACATTGATGTAGACCAGACCGCAGGGGCGACGGCTGTATATAACAACACTATAGTGCAGGGTGGTCGTTTTCAAAAAATTTAATAAGTACTGATAAAAGTAAACTGGATGGATATCACCTGATGATCGGGACGGTAGATGATCTGTGTGCCATCATTCGTCAGTTCTCCATCAGACAGATGATCCATATACAGACTAAAAGGTCTGGAGGAGTACGAATACTAATAGCGATGGATTAGTATAACCTCACGTTATTTGGAATGGCTACCTGTGGTAGCACTTCTCACGTGAGATGCCTTAAAAACTCAAAGCTTAGCGCGAGGCCTTGGCCGTGGCCGCAACAGCGGAGACCGTGTCCGTGTTCGCTCCCCGGGTCGTAGCTGCCTGAGTTGACTCAGTCCGTGTCTTCCTCCAAGTCGTATTCTTCATTTCCTCCCTTTCTTTTTATGGAAAAGTAGCTGACCGTATCGCTCTCCTCTTTGACTTGTATTGTAAGGTAAACATGGTAGTTTCCTTAGGTAGATGTAGAGATTTGGAGAAAAACAAATATGAACTTGTGACTCCTCTCAGCCTCCGATAGTAGTCAGGCGTGCACTACTGCAATTTTTCTTCTCGGGAGTAGCAAAGAACATGGACGCAGGAATTGCAACTTGCAGTGCACTGATCAGTCATGGGCGTTTTTTTGGCAGCGAACTGGCCGGGCTGACTCGCAGAAACAGGCGGGTCAGCAAGATGAGGAGAGGCCACGGCTGGCTCGGCGCGGGGAATCCGGGTCAGACTTCACCTTTGTGAAAAAGTAGTACTTTCAGATCGATCTTGACTTGACGCCGGCTTGATCGTATTTGTTACTGCACATTGACGTGACTTGTTGATTGATTCTTCCGTGGATTAGTACTCCACTAGTACTCCCTTTTGCATACGTGTATCTAGCTTGATCCATTGGAGGAAAACAAGAGACTACGGCGATTTAACCACGGCGCAGGATTGCTTCACGTAGGTTTCGGTGTATCCGCCCATAACCAGAGTAGGAAAGCTGTAAACAGAAAGTTTAATCTCGGTCTTGACGATTCTTCTGGACGGCAGCGACGGCGCACACAACCCTAACCTCTCAATCTTCAAACTTGCATCTGCCAACCTCAAAATCAATCATAACTCTGAATATAAGCCGATGAACGTGCTGGCTTTGTCCAAGGCTGTCCCACGCCGGGTTATCCCGCGTGCTTTTCATGCTGGCGCTTTTTCATCTGACATACCACAAGCTTTCTCAATCCCTTAAAAGATCCCTCTAAGAACTCAACACCACCGTGCGCAGGCCCCACGGTGGGCGCCAACTGTCGTGGAATTGTCACGGCAGATGTCCTAATGTAAGGACTTAGTCGCGAGGCCAACGCATCTATGTGGTAGCTTGAGGGGGTTGAGCGGAATCGAGAGACGCAACACACAAGACAAGGATTTAGACAGCTTCGGGCCGCGGGAAACATCATCCGGTAACAACCCTACATGCTGTTTGTGGCTAGGTCTCATTATGTTCATGAGGGAGACGTCGGTAAGCCGGCTCTTTGACTCTAGCCCTAGATATTGTTTCTTGTTCCCCTCCTCCTTTGGGGAGCCCTGCCCCTCCTTATATAAGTTAGAGGGGCAGGTTACATGTGGAGTCCTAGTAAGACTAAGACTAGTCTATCTCTATTACAAGTCGGATACAAGTACAGGTCTTGCTTCCTCGTAAAGGAAATATTCTGCACGCCTTCTATCTTAAGCCAGCCCACCATAATATGAGCCGGCCTACCGGGCCTTGGGCCTAGTCTTCTATGTGACCCGCCATCGGGGTCATCCGTGAGTCATCTGACCACTGAGCCGCTAGATCCGTGAGTCGCCAGTCCTCCGGTGGGTCATCGGTGAAGCGCCAAGTCTGGCCGGGTCATACTTCCGGCCGGGTCATACCGTGGGGTATATCCCCGACAAGTATCATTTCCTTAGACCATGAGATCGTGTAACTCCCGGATACTGTAGGAGTGCTTTGGGCGTACCAAACGTCACAAGTAACTGGGTGGCTATAAAGGTATACTACAGGTATCTCTGAAAGTGTCTATTAGGTTGACACGGATCGAGACTGGGATTTGTCACTCCGTATGACGGGGAGGTATCTCTGGGCCCACTCGATAATGCATCATAATAATGAGCTCAAAGTGACCAAGTGGTTGGTCATGGGATCATGCAATTACGGTACGAGTAAAGTGACTAGCCGGTAATGAGATTGAACGAGGTATTGCGATACTGATGATCGAATCTCGGGCAAGTAACGTATCGATTGACAAAGGGAATTGTATATGTGATTACTTGAATCCTCGACGTCGTGGTTCATTCGATGAGATCATCGTGGAACATGTGGGATCCAACATGGGTATCCAGATCCCGTTGTTGGTTATTGACCGGAGAGCTGTCTCGGTCATGTCTGCATGATTCCCGAACCCGTAGGGTCTACACACTTAAGGTTCGGTGACGCTAGGGTTGTAGAGATATTAGTATGCGGTAACCCGAAAGTTGTTCGGAGTCCCGGATGAGATCCCGGACGTCATGAGGAGTTCCGGAATGGTCCGGAGGTGAAGAATTGTATATAGGAAGTCTAGTTTCAGCCACGGGGAAAGTTTCGGGGGTCACCAATATTGTACCGGGACCACCGGAAGGGTCCCGGGGGTCCACCGGGAGGGGCCACCTATCCCGGAGGGCCACGTGGGCTGAAGAGGGAAGGGAACCAGCCCCTGGTGGGCTGGTGCGCCCCCCTTGGGCCTCCGCTACGCCTAGGGTTGGAAACCCTAGGGGTGGGGGGCACCCCACTTGACTTGGGGGGCAAGTCCCCCCCTAGGCCCCCCTAGGCCCCCCCTTGAGATTAGATCTCTAGGGGGCCGGCGCACCCCCTAGGCCCCCTATATAAAGAGGGGGGAGGGAGGGCAGCCGCACCCTAGTCCCTGGCGCCTCCCTCTCCCCACGTACCACCTCTCCCTCTCGCTGAGCTTGGTGAAGCCCTGCCGAGATCGCCGCTACTTCCACCACCACGCCGTCATGCTGCTGGATCTCCATCAACCTCTCCTTCCCCTTGCTGGATCAAGAAGGAGGAGACGTCTTCCCAACCGTACGTGTGTTGAACGCGGAGGTGCTGTCCGTTCAGCACTAGGATCTTCGGTGATTTGGATCACGACGAGTACGACTTCCTCAACCTCGTTCTCTTGAACGCTTCCGCTCGCGATCTACAAGGGTATGTAGATGCACTCCTCTCTCTCGTTGCTAGATGACTCCATAGATTGATCTTGGTGAAGCGTAGAAATTTTTTATTTTCTGCAACATTCCCCAAAAGTGGCATCATGAGCTAGGTCTATGCGTAGTTTCTTTGCACGAGTAGAACACAAATTTGTTGTGGGCATAGATGTTGTCAATTTTCTTGCCACTACTAGTCTTATCTTGTTTCGGCGGCATCATGGGATGAAGCAGCCCGGACCGACCTTACACATACGCTTACGTGAGACAGGTTCCACCGACTGACATGCACTAGTTGCATAAGGTAGCTAGCGGGTGTCTGTCTCTCCCACTTTAGTCGGATCGGATTCGATGAAAAGGGTCCTTATGAAGGGTAAATAGAAATTGGCATATCACGTTGTGTCTTTTATGTAGGTAAGAAACGTTCTTGCTAGAACCCTATTGCAGCCACGTAAAAACATGCAACAACAATTAGAGGACGTCTAACTTGTTTTTGCAGCATATGCCTTGTGATGTGATATGGCCAAAAGGTTGTGATGAATGATATATATGTGATGTATGAGATCATGTTCTTGTAATAGGAATCATGACTTGCATGTCGATGAGTATGAAAACCAGAAGGAGACATAGGAGTTGTCTTAATTATTGTATGACCTGCGTGTCAATGAATAAACGCCATGTAATTACTTTACTTTATTGCTAAACCATTAGCCATAGTAGTAGAAGTAATAGTTGGCGAACAACTTCATGGAGACACGATGATGGAGATCATGATGATGGAGATCATGGTGTCATGCCGGTGACGAAGATGATCATGGCGCCCCGAAGATGGAGATCAAAGGAGCAATATGATATTGGCCATATCATGTCACTATTTGATTGCATGTGATGTTTATCATGTTTTTGCATCTTATTTGCTTAGAACGACGGTAGTAAATAAGATGATCCCTCATAATAATTTCAAGAAAGTGTTCCCCCTAACTGTGCGCCGTTGCGAAAGTTCGTTGTTTCGAAGCACCACGTGATGATCGGGTGTGATAGATTCCAACGTCCACATACAACGGGTGTAAGACAGATTTACACATGCAAAACACTTAGGTTGACTTGACGAGCCTAGCATGTACAGACATGGCCTCGGAACACAAGAGACCGAAAGGTCGAACATGAGTCGTATGGAAGATACGATCAACATGGAGATGTTCACCGATGATGACTAGTCCGTCTCACGTGATGATCGGACACGGTCTAGTTGAGTCGGATCATGTATCACTTAGATGACTAGAGGGATGTCTAATCTGAGTGGGAGTTCATTAAATAATTTGATTAGATGAACTTAATTATCATGAACTTAGTCTAAAAACCTTTGCAAAATGTCTTGTAGATCAAATGGCCAATGCTCATGTCAACCTCAACTTCAACGCGTTCCTAGAGAAAACCAAGCTGAAAGATGATGGCAGCAACTATACGGACTGGGTCCGGAACCTGAGGATCATCCTCATAGCTGCCAAGAAAGCATATGTCCTAGAAGCACCGCTAGGTGAAGCACCCATCCCAGAGAACCAAGACGTTATGAACGCTTGGCAGTCACGTGCTGATGATTACTCCCTCGTTCAGTGCGGCATGCTTTACAGCTTAGAACCGGGGCTCCAAAAGCGTTTTGAGCAACACGGAGCATATGAGATGTTCGAAGAGCTGAAAATGGTTTTCCAAGCTCATGCCCGGGTCGAGAGATATGAAGTCTCCGACAAGTTCTACAGTTGTAAGATGGAGGAAAATAGTTCTGTCAGTGAGCACATACTCAAAATGTCTGGGTTGCACAACCGCTTGTCCCAGCTGGACATTAACCTCCCGGACGAGGCGGTCATTGACAGAATCCTTCAGTCGCTCCCACCTAGCTACAAGAGCTTTGTGATGAACTACAATATGCAGGGGATGGTGAAAACTATTCCTGAAGTATTTTCAATGCTGAAATCAGCGGAGGTGGAAATCAAAAAGGAACATCAAGTGTTGATGGTCAATAAAACCACTAGTTTCAAGAAAGGCAAGGGTAAGAAGAACTTCAAGAAGGACGGCAAGGGAGTTGCCGCGCCCGGTAAGCCAGTTGCCGGGAAGAAGCCAAAGAATGGACCCAAGCCTGAGACTGAGTGCTTTTATTGCAAAGGGAAGGGTCACTGGAAGCGGAACTGCCCCAAATACTTAGCGGACAAGAAGGCCGGCAACACTAAAGGTATATGTGATATACATGTAATTGATGTGTACCTTACCAGTACTCGTAGTAGCTCCTGGGTATTTGATACCGGTGCGGTTGCTCATATTTGTAACTCAAAACAGGAGCTGCGGAATAAGCGGAGACTGGCAAAGGACGAGGTGACGATGCGCGTCGGGAATGGTTCCAAGGTCGATGTGATCGCCGTCGGCACGCTACCTCTACATTTACCTACGGGATTAGTTTTAAACCTCAATAATTGTTATTTAGTGCCAGCTTTGAGCATGAACATTGTATCTGGATCTCGTTTAATACGAGATGGCTACTCATTTAAATCCGAGAATAATGGTTGTTCTATTTATATGAGAGATATGTTTTATGGTCATGCCCCGCTGGTCAATGGTTTATTCTTAATGAATCTCGAACGTGATGTTACACATATTCATAGTGTGAATACCAAAAGATGTAAGATTGATAATGATAGTCCCACATATCTGTGGCACTGCCGCCTTGGTCACATTGGTGTCAAACGCATGAAGAAGCTCCATACAGATGGACTTTTGGAGTCTCTTGATTTCGAATCATTTGACACGTGCGAACCATGCCTCATGGGTAAAATGACCAAGACTCCGTTCTCCGGAACAATGGAGCGAGCAACCAACTTATTGGAAATTATACATACTGATGTGTGCGGTCCAATGAGCGTTGAGGCTCGCGGTGGCTATCGTTATGTTCTCACTCTCACTGATGACTTAAGTAGATATGGGTATGTCTACTTGATGAAACACAAGTCTGAGACCTTTGAAAAGTTCAAGGAATTTCAGAATGAGGTAGAGAATCAACGTGACCGAAAAATAAAGTTCTTACGATCAGATCGTGGAGGAGAATATTTAAGTCACGAATTTGGTACGCACTTAAGGAAATGTGGAATCGTTTCACAACTCACGCCGCCTGGAACACCTCAGCGTAACGGTGTGTCCGAATGTTGTAATCGCACTTTATTGGATATGGTGCGGTCTATGATGTCTCTTACCGATTTACCGCTATCTTTTTGGGGATACGCTTTAGAGACAGCTACATTCACTTTACATAGGGCACCATCTAAATCCCTTGAGACGACACTGTATGAATTATGGTTTGGGAAGAAACCTAAGCTGTCGTTTCTAAAAGTTTGGGGATGTGATGCTTATGTCAAGAAACTTCAACCTGAAAAGCTCGAACCCAATTCAGAAAAATGCGTCTTCATAGGATACCCTAAGGAAACCATTGGGTATACCTTCTACCTCAGATCCGAAGGCAAGATCTTTGTTGCCAAGAACGGGTCTTTTTGGAGAAAGAGTTTCCCTTGAAAGAAGTAAGTGGGAGGAAAGCGGAACTTGATGAAGTACTACCTCTTGAACCGGTAAGTAGCGCAGCTCAGGAAGATGTTCCTGTGGTGCCAGCACCGACTCGAGAGGAAGTTAATGATGATGATCAACGTACTTCGGATCAAGTTACTACTGAACTTCGTAGGTCCACAAGGACACGTTCCACACCAGAGTGGTATGGCAACCCTGTCCTGGAAATCATGTTGTTAGACAACGGTGAACCTTCAAACTATGAAGAAGCGATGGCGGGCCCAGATTCCAACAAATGGCTTGAAGCCATGCAATCCGAGATAGGATCCATGTATGAAAACAAAGTATGGACTTTGACAGACTTGCCCGATGATCGGCGAGCGATAGAAAAAAAATGGATCTTTAAGAAGAAGACGGACGCGGATGGTAATGTTACCATCTATAAAGCTCGACTTGTCGCTAAAGGTTATCGGCAAGTTCAAGGGGTTGACTACGATGAGACTTTCTCTCCCGTAGCGAAGCTGAAATCCGTCCGAATCATGTTAGCAATTGCCACATACTATGATTATTAGATATGGCAAATGGACGTCAAAACGGCATTCCTTAACGGCTATCTTAAGGAAGAACTGTATATGATGCAGCCGGAAGGTTTTGTCGATCCTGAGAATGCTAACAAGGTATGCAAGCTCCAGCGATCCATTTTTGGGTTGGTGCAAGCATCTCGGAGTTGGAACATTCGCTTTGATGAGATGATCAAAGCGTTTGGGTTTATGCAGACTTATGGAGAAGCCTGCATTTACAAGAAAGTGAGTGGGAGCTCTGTAGCATTTCTCATATTTTGATGGGAAATGATATAGAACTTTTGGACAGCATTAAGGCCTACTTGAATAAGTGTTTTTCAATGAAGGACCTTGGAGAAGCTGCTTACATATTAGGCATCAAGATCTATAGGGATAGATCGAGACGCCTCATAGGTCTTTCACAAAGCACATACCTTGATAAGATATTGAAGAAGTTCAATATGGATCAGTCCAAGAAGGGGTTCTTGCCTGTGTTGCAAGGTGTGAAATTGAGCTCGGCTCAATGCCCGACCACGGCAGAAGATAGAGAAAAGATGAGTGTCATCCCCTATGCCTCGGCTATAGGGTCTATTATGTATGCCATGCTGTGTACCAGACCTGATGTAAACCTTGCCGTAAGTTTGGTAGGAAGGTACCAAAGTAATCCCGGCATGGAACACTGGACATCGGTCAAGAATATCCTAAAGTACCTGAAAAGGACTAAGGATATGTTTCTCGTTTATGGAGGTGATGAAGAGCTCGTCGTAAAGGGTTACGTCAACGCTATCTTCGACACAGTTCTGGATGACTCTAAGTCACAAACCGGATACATGTATATTTTGAATGGAGGGGCAGTAAGCTGGTGCAGTTGCAAGCAAAGCGTCGTGGTGGGATCTACATGTGAAGCGGAGTACATGGCAGCCTCGGAGGCAGCACATGAAGCAATATGGATGAAGGAGTTCATCACCGACCTAGGAGTCATACCCAATGCGTCGGGGCCGATCACTCTCTTCTGTGACAACACTGGAGCTATTGCCCTTGCCAAGGAGCCCAGGTTTCACAAGAAGACCAGGCACATCAAGCGTCGCTTCAACTCCATTCGTGAAAATGTTCAAGATGGAGACATAGATATTTGCAAAGTGCATACGGATCTGAATGTCGCAGATCCGTTGACTAAACCTCTTCCGCGAGCAAAACATGATCAACACCAGAACTCTATGGGTGTTCGATTCATCACAATGTAACTAGATTATTGACTCTAGTGCAAGTGGGAGACTGTTGGAAATATGCCCTAGAGGCAATAATAAAATGATTATTATTATATTTCATTGTTCATGATAATTGTCTATTACTCATGCTATAATTGTGTTATCTGAAAATCGTAATACATGTGTGAATACATAGACCACAACATGTCCCTAGTAAGCCTCTAGTTGACTAGCTCGTTGATCAACAGATAGTCATGGTTTCCTGACTATGGACATTGGATGTTGTTGATAACGGGATCACATCATTAGGAGAATGATGTGATGGACAAGACCCAATCATAAGCATAGCACAAGATCGTGTAGTTCGTTTTCTAGTGCTTTTCTAATGTCAAGTATCATTTCCTTAGACCATGAGATCGTGTAACTCCCAGATACCGTAGGAGTGCTTTGGGTGTACCAAACGTCACAACATAACTGGGTGGCTATAAAGGTATACTACAGCTATCTCCGAAAGTGTCTATTGGGTTGACACGGATCGAGACTGGGATTTGTCACTCCATATGACGGAGAGGTATCTCTGGGCCCACTCGGTAACGCATCATCATAATGAGCTCAAAGTGACCAAGTGGTTGGTCACGGGATCATGAATTATGGTACGAGTAAAGTGACTTGCCGGTAACGAGATTGAACGAGGTATTGGGATACCGACGATCGAATCTCGGGCAAGTAACGTACCGATTGACAAAGGGAATTGTATACAGGATTACTTGAATCCTCGACATCGTGGTTCATCCGATGAGATCATCGTGGAACATGTGGGAGCCAACATGGGTATTTAGATCCCGCTGTTGGTTATTGGTCGGAGAGCTGCCTCAGTCATCTCTGCATGATTCCCGAACCCGTAGGGTCTACACACTTAAGGTTCGGTGACGCTAGGGTTGTAGAGATATTAGTATGCAGTAACCCGAAAGTTTTTCGGAGTCCCGGATGAGATCCCGGACATCACGAGGAGTTCCGGAATGGTCCGGAGGTGAAGAATTGTATATAGGAAGTCTAGTTTTGGCCACCGGGAAAGTTTCGGGGGTCACCGGTATTGTACTGGGACCACCGAAAGGGTCCCGGGGGTCCATCGGGTGGGGCCACCTATCCCAGAGGGCCACGTGGGCTGAAGAGGGAAGGGAACCAGCCCCTGGTGGGATGGTGCGCCCCCCTTGGGCCTCCCCTGCGCCTAGGGTTGGAAACCCTAGGGGTGGGGGGCGCCCCACTTGACTTGGGGGGCAAGTCCCCCCCTAGCCCCCCCCCCTTGATATTAGATCTCTAGGGGGGCGACGCACCCCCTAGGCCCTGTATATAAAGAGGGGGGAGGGAGGGCAGACACACCCTAGTCCCTGGCGCCTCCCTCTCCCCACGTACCACCTCTCCCTCTCGCTGAGCTTGGCGAAGCCCTGCCGAGATCGCCGCTACTTCCACCACCACGCCATCGTGCTGCTGGATCTCCATCAACCTCTCCTTCCCCCTTGCTGGATCAAGAAGGAGGAGACGTCTTCCCAACCGTACGTGTGTTGAATGCGGAGGTGCTGTCCGTTCAGCACTAGGATCTTCGGTGATTTGGATCACGACGAGTACGACTCCCTCAACCTCGTTCTCTTGAACGCTTCCGCTCTCGATCTACAAGGGTATGTAGATGCACTCCTCTCTCTCGTTGCTAGATGACTCCATAGATTGATCTTGGTGAAGCATAGAAAATTTTTATTTTCTGCAACGTTCCCCAACACTCTTGATCTCTTAGCCGTGTGCGGTGCCCCCCTCCACCATATTCCACCTCGATCATATCGTAGTGGTGCTTAGGTGAAGCCCTGCGTTGGTAGCAACATCATCACCATCACCACGCCGTTGTACTGACAAAACTCTCCCTCAAAGCTCGGTTGGATCGGAGTTCGAGGGACGTCATCGAGCTGAACGTGTGTTGAACTCGGAGGTGCCGTACGTTCGGTACTTGGATCGGTCGGATCGTGAAGACGTACGACTACATCAACCGTGTTGTGCAAATGCTTCCTCTTTTGGTCTGCGGGGGTACGTGGACAACACTCTCCCCTCTCGTTGCTATGCATCACCATGATCTTGCATGTGCGTAGGAAACTTTTTGAAATCACTACGTTCCCCAATAGTGGCATCTGAGCTTGGTTTTATGCATAGATGTTATATGCACGAGTAGAACACAAGTGAGTTGTGGGCGATACAAGTCATACTGCTTACCAGTATGTCATACTCTGGTTCAGCGGTATTGTTGGATGAAGCGGCCCGGACCGAAATTACGCGTATGCTTACGCGAGACTGGTTCTACCGACGTGCTTTGCACATAGGTGGCTGGCGGGTGTCAGTTTCTCCAACTTTAGTTGAACCAAGTGTGGCTACGCCCGGTTTTTGAGAAGGTTAAAACAACACTAACTTGACAAGCTATTGTTGTGGTTTTGATGCGTAGGTAAGAACGGTTCTTGCTCATCCCATAGCAGCCACGTAAAACTTGCAACAACAAAGTAGAGGACGTCTAACTTGTTTTTGCAGGGCATGTTGTGATGTGATATGGTCAAGACGTGATGCTATATTTTATTGTATGAGATGGTCATGTTTTGTAACCGAGTTATCGGCAACTGGCAGGAGCCATATGGTTGTCACTTTATTGTATGCAATGCAATCGGCCTATAATTGCTTTACTTTATCACTAAGTGGTAGCGATAGTCGTAGAAGCAATAGGTGGCGAAACAACAACGATGCTACGATGGACATCAAGGTGTTGCACCGGTGACGATGGTGATCATGACGGTGCTTCGGAGATGAAGATCACAAGAACAAGATGATGATGGCCATATCATATCACTTATATTGATTGCATGTGATGTTTATCCTTTATGCATCTTATTTTGCTTTGTTTGATGGTAGCATTATAAGATGATCTCTCACTAAATTTCAAGGTATAAGTGTTCTCCCTGAGTATGCACCGTCGTGAAAGTTCTTTGTGCTGAGACACCACGTGATGATCGGGTGTGATAGGCTCTACGTTCAAATACAACTGGTGCAAAACAGTTGCACATGCGGAATACTCAGGTTAAACTTGACGAGCCTAGCATATACAGATATGGCCTCCGAACACTGAGACCGAAAGGTCGAGCGTGAAAACTACTCCATCTCACGTGATGATCGGACATGGTTTAGTTGATTTGGATCACGTGATCACTTAGATGATTAGAGGGATGTCTATCTAAGTGGGAGTTCTTAAGTAGTATGATTAATTGAACTTTAATTTATCATGAACTTAATCCTGATAGTATTTTGCAAATTATGTTGTAGATCAATAGCTCGCGTTGTTGCTTCCCTATGTTTTTATATATTCCTAGAGAAAACTAAGTTGAAAGATGATAGTAGCAATGATGCAGACTTGGTCCGTGATTTGAGGTTTATCCTCATTGCTGCACAGAAGAATTATGTCCTTGATGCACCGCTAGGTGACAGACCTATTGCAGGAGCAGATGCAAACGTTATGAACGTTTGGCTAGCTCAATATGATGACTACTTGATATTTTAGTGCACCATGCTTAACGGCTTAGAATCGGGACTTCAAAGACGTTTTGAACGTCATGGACCATATGAGATGTTCCAGGAGTTAATATTTCAAGCAAATACCCGAGTTGAGAGATATGGCGTGTCCAACAAGTTCTATAGCTAAAAGATGGAGGAGAATTGCTCAACTAGTGAGCACGTGCTCAGATTGTCTGGGTACTACAATCGCTTGAATCAAGTGGGAGTTAATCTTCCAGATAAGATAGTGATTGACAGAGTTCTCTAGTCAGCATCACCTAGTAGACTTCATGATGAACTATAGTATGCAAGGGATGACAAAAATGATTCCCGGGCTCTTCATGATTCTGAAATCAACGAAGGTAGAAATCAATAAAAAAGCATCAAGTGTTGATGATTAAACAAGATCACTAGTTTCAAGAAAAGGGCAAAGGAAAAGAAAGGGAACTTCAAGTAGAATGGCAAGCAAGTTGTCACTCCCGTGAAGAAGCCCAAAGCTGGACCAAAGCCTGAAACTAAGTGCTTCTATTGCAAAGGAAATGGTCACTAGAAGCGGAAATGCCCTGAATATTTTGTCGATAAGAAGGATGACAAAGTGAACAAGGGTATATTTGATATACAGGTTATTGATGTGTATCTTACTAGTGTTTACAGTAGCCCTGGGTATTTGATACTTGTTCGATTGCTAAAAATTAGTAATTCGAAACAGGAGATACAGAATAAAACAGAGACTAGTTGAGGGTGAAGTGACGATGTATGTTGGAAGTGGTTCCAAGATTGATATGATCATCATCACATACTCCCTATACTTTCGGGATTAGTGTTAAACCTAAATAAATGTTATTTGGCGTTTGCATTGAGCATGAATATGATCTGATCATGTTCATTGCAATACGGTTATTAATTTAAAGTCAAAGAATAATTGTTATTCTGTTTACATGAATAAAGCCTTCGATGGTCATACACCCAATGAAAATAGTTTGTTGGACCTCGATCATAGTGATACACATATTCATAATATTGATGCCAAAAGATGCAAAGTTGATAATGATAGTGCAACTTATTTGTGGCACTGCCGTTTGGGTCATATCGGTGTAAAGCGCATGAAGAAACTCCACGCCGATGGGTTTTTGGAATCACTTGATTATGAATCATTTGATGCTTGCGAACCGTCCCTTTTCGGCAAGATGACTAAAACTCCGTTCTTCAGAACAATGGAACGAGCTACTGATTTATTGGAAATAATACATAACGATGTACGCGATCCAATGAGTGCTGATGCTCGTGGCAAGTATCATTATTTTCTAACCTTCACAGATGATTTGAGTAGATATGGGTGTCGGTGTTCTGGGAATGGGGGTCCCCGGACTTGCCTGCCTACGGCCTGCGGTGTGGCTCAAGGGGCGGCCCAGCATGGCCCATCTTCATCAGCACGAGCTCAAGACCCTCGCGAGGGGCCAGGCCTCGCAGGGCGGACGACAGGAGGCTTCCTCAGGAGCGGCCTCGGCAGGCTAGCTCGCGAGGAGGCAGAGAGATCAAGGCGGGGTACCTCACGAGGTGCCCATGACGCAAGCCATGACGACCAAGGGTGCCAGGCGGGCGCTAGCCAGCGCAGTGTCCTCCTTTCCTCTTTGGTGCTAAGGGAGCAAGCGCAGGCGAGAGTATCAAGGAGAGGCGTCCATTTCGATGCAACAAGACCAAGACCAGTAGAACGGCAGGATGGAGGTCATCGTGGATCCCAAGCCGGCGTCACCACCAGAGCCTTTGGCAGGCGAGGACCAACTTTAGTCAGGATAAGTGTACTAGATGTTCCCCCTCAAAATGGCCAATTGTTGGCGCCCTTCCCGCTCAATATTTGGGAAGAGGCCCAGGGCCTTTGCCTATAAATAGGACTAGCCACCCACAAGGTATAGGGATCAAGAAATCAAACCAGAGAGCGATTGAACTCCTCCTAGAAGCTCATCGCACCAGCCAAGAACAGACCCTCGCGAGGCCGTTCTTCCTTGTATTGTTCATCATCAGCCCAAGAGGTAATCCACCACACCACAACTGGAGTAGGGTATTACACCACAATGGTGGCCTGAACCAGTATAAACTCTGCGTCTCTTGTGTTGTTCCTTCGATTGCCTAGATCATAGCGAGGCGGTGAGGTGCAGGTACGCATAGGGTGAAATCTCCGCGCGCACCCCAGTGTTCGAATCTAGTGGGTTTGCTGGAACCCGAAATCCAACATTTGGCGCACCAGGTAGGGGTGCGCCGGAATTCGTCTTCCGCCGCCCTGTTCTTCATCGACCATCTCGTCTGTGACGCCCTCGATTCAATCGTACACTAATCATACACGCAAACATGTACGATCAAGATCAAGGACTCACGGGAAGATATCACAACACAACTCTAGACACAAATTAAAATAATACAAGCTTTATATTACAAGCCAGGGGCCTCGAGGGCTCGAATACATCAGCTTGAATACAAACGAGTCAGCGGAAGCAACAATATCTGAGTACAGACATGAGTTAAACAAGTTTGCCTTAAGAAGGCTAGCACAAAAGCATCTACGATCGAAAAGGCAAGGCCTCCTGCCTGGGAGCCTCCTAACTACTCTTGGTCGTCGGCGTCCGTCACGTGGTAGTAGGCACCCTCGGGGTAGCAGCAGTCGTCAAAGGTGGCATCTGGCTCCTGGACTCCACCATCTGGTTGCAACAACCAGAAAGAAGAAAGAAGGGGGAAAAAGGGGAGCAAAGCAACCGTGAGTACTCATCCAAAGTACTCGCAAGCAAGGATCTACACTACAGATGCAACATTATCAAAGGAAGGCTGTATATGTGGACTGGGCTGCAGAAATGCCAGAATAGAGAGAAGGCCTAGTCCTATCGAAGACTAGCATCTTCTGGAAACCACCATCTTGCAGCAAACAAGAGGGAGTAGAGTAGCATAAAGTAAAGTAGTAGTAGTGTTATCAACCTCGGCCAGAGATCCTTTCTCGACTCCCTGCGAGAAAGCAATCCCAGAGCCATACTATCCAGTTATCATCACAATCAAATCCTCATCACCATCCAGTTCTCATCACAAGTATCCAGTTCTAGTTGTATCGATCGGGATACAACTCCAAGTGTCCGTTACCGTAGGACAGGCTATGCATAGATTAGTTCTTCCCTGCAGGGGTGCACCAACTTACCCACCACGCTCGCTTAACTCCGGCCGGACACACTTTCCAGGGTCATGCCCGGCCTCGGCCAAACAATACGCCGCAACCCGACCTAGGCTTAATAGAGAGGCCAGCACGCCGGACTAAACCTATGCCCCCAGGGGTCATGGGCCATCTCCCCGGAAACTCCTGCACGTTGCGTACGCGGCCGGTGAGCAGACCTAGCTACCTCCCTAAAAAGGCAGGAGCTTACCAGTCCAACCCGGCGCGCGCCGCTCCGTCGCTGACGTCTATTAAGCTTCGGCTGATGCATACGACGCAGAACGCCCATACTATGCCCACGTGATGGTTAGTGCTATCAGGCCAGAGGCCCCTCGGATCAAATATCCAAATCGTAGTGGATTAGGAACGCGCGGTAACAAGCAGAGACTCACGAAAGATGTGACCCCGTTGCCCCGTCTCGAGGACTTGCGGCAAGGGCTAAGGAATGCCCGGCCACGCCTCGTAATTATCTCACGGGCACCTTCCAGGTCAACCCGACTCCTCATCACTCGCAATTAAGCTCGCGCGGGCACCCCTCAGGGTCGACCCGTCTTTAGTAACATGGTTCAGTGTAAAGTCATAGTAACCATAGTAACTGTGTGTTTAAACATCAAGGGGAAAACCCGAGGAATCACCCCCGGTGAATTCCACTCAATGTAATCATCAAGGTGAACGTAAGAGGAATCACCCCCGAGGTTCACACTTGAGGGGTTGCACGACAGAGTCATATCGGAAGTGGTTAAGGTGGAATCACCCTCGATGACCACGACCGAATAGCTACACTACAGGGTTAACATCAGAAGTGCTGTAGAGGTCTCACCCTCGGCACTCGATAGTAACCCAGCAGTGTCGAACAACTAAGGGGAAAGTGATGTGCGGTGCCGGGGCCTGGTCTTCAATCCCGTTGATCGGGTCTTCAATGATGAAGCAGGGGCAACAAGGACAAGGTGGGGGTCACTGATGGATCACTAACCAACCTATACTAAGCAGATTAGGATAAGCAGGTAAGGTACAACAGTAGATACAAAAGCAGGCTATGCATCAGAATAGGAGCAAACAATAACAGTAGTAAAATCTAATGCAAGCATGAGAGAATGGAATGGGCGATATCGGGATGATCAAAGGGGGGGCTTGCCTGGTTGCTCTGGCAAGGAGGGGTCGTTGTCGACGACGTAGTCGATCACCGGGGCATCAGCGGCCTCGGGGTCTACCGGAGAGAAGAGGGGGAAGAAACAGTAAATACATAGCAAACAGAGGTAACACTAAGCATGACATGACGATACGTAGCGCTAAGCGTGCTCTAACGCGGTACTACACGTTGCAGACGAAGGGGGGAAACATCCGAGGGTGAATTCCCGACGTTAGGTGGATTCCGGACAAAGGAAAAGAGGGGGAAAGTTCCATGTTCAGCATGCTAGGGCCATGTGACGGATGAACGGACCACGTATTCGGATTCCTTGAATTTTTCTGAGCAACTTTCATATAGAAAACATTTTCATCGGAGTTACGGTTTATTTTCTATGAATTTTTAAAGTTTTATTAATATTCGGAAATTATTTAAATTAACAGAAAAGGAATATGACGTCAGCATGACGCCATGCTGACATCAGCAAGTCAACAGACCGGTTGACTGGTCAAAGCTGACCAATGGGGCCACTGGGACCCACATGTCAGCCTCTGCTGGCTTAATAGTGGATTAACTAAACTAACAGGGTTAATTAGGGGCGTGGGCCCTGGGCGTCAGCGAGTGTTTTAGGTTAACTAATCATTTTTATTTATAAAACGTTATTAGACTAATATAACAGAGGGGGGCCCACATGTCAGTGCCTCGGGGCTGCCCCGTTAGCACGGTTGACTGGTCAAACCAGTCAACGGGGTCAGCGGGTCCACTGGGGGCCACCAGTCAGTGGCACGGGGAGGTGCCACGTGGGTGCCAGCTCGGCACCGGCCGGAGACGCGCCGGAGCTAACTCCGGCGACCATTCCGACGGCCGAGCGAACGGGAGGGCGGCGGGATTCGTCCACAGGGGGTCGTTTCGCGCGCGCGAGGGTGCGTTCGAACGGGCGAACGACGCCGCGTCGAACGGTGGCAGAGGCACGGCCGGACTTGGCCGGAAACGGCGCCGGCGACGAGGTTTGCGGCGGCGGTCCTTGGGTGTGAACAGAACGCGGCTCCTGGGGTGTTTTGAGAGAGCTAGGTGGCTGGGCGGTTTCCTGGGCGCGCCAGAAGCATGACGGTCAAGACGGAAGGGCTCGGGCGGCTGCGCTTCGAGCTGCACGCCGGCAATGGCGGACGGCAGCGCGTGGCGTCGGTGTCGGGTAGCTACGGGCAGCAGCTCGCAAACAGAGGGGGAAGAGGAGAGGGAGAGACGCTCACGTAGGGGCTCACGAAGGCCGGTGCTCAGTTTAGTAGCAGAAGCAGTCGGGGGAGGTCGACGGAGTTCCGCGGCGGCCGGAGAAGAGGACGAAGGGGATCCGGTGCTGCAGCGCCTCCGAGCCCCAGCTGAGGCCACCGCTCGAAGGAGTCGACCCCGGCGGAGCTCGTGGACGTGCAGCCTAAGCTCGGGGTCGACGGTGGCCGCAGTGACGACGGGGGACGGCGGCGATGGCGCTCGGGTGAGGCGGGCGAGCGAGACAGAGAGGGGGAGGAGCGCGTGGATCTGGGAGGCGAGGAGGCAAGTGGGGAGGGGAGACGGGGAAGCCCGAGGCGTCGGGGGATCTTATCCCCTCGTCGATGACGCCGGTGAGCCGGTCCGGTGGCGACCGCGACCGAGCGGTCGGTCGAGCAGTAGAAGACGACCGAGGGTGGGGGTTGGGCTGCTGGGCAGATCCCCAGGGCAGCGAGGAGGAGGGGGCTGTGGGCCGTCCGGCTGGCCGAGGTGGGCCGAGGCCCAAGGGGAGGCCAGGGCTCTCCCACCCCTTCTTCTTTCCTTTGCCTTTTTCTTTTAGTTTTTCTTATCTGGAAATCAAAAGCTACTGCTTTGCAATTATTCCGAGCACCAAATGTCTCTTGTAAAATGTGCCACATGCCACAATAAATAATGTGCAATATTGTGAATTTGCACAAAATTGTTTTGAGCATTTGGAAATGATTACACACTTTTAGGAATAGAAAAGGCCAATTTAATTGTTGCTGGACCACTCAAATAATTTCCAGGAGCATTTTTGGAATCGAACAGAGGTAGGTTTCATCATGACAAATACTTAGGGAATATTTGCCACATTGTGAACTATTTTTCTGGCTCATTGGAAGATGCAAATAATTGACTTGCAATTTGAATTGAATTGGACTTGATTTTTGGACAAGTGGCATTTTGGCTTAGGAAAGCATGACGACAAGGCATCATTAGAGGGGATTACTGTAGCAAGATTCTCGGGGCGTTACAAATCTCCTCCACTACAAGAAATCTCGTCCCGAGATTTAAGTGCGGAAGTAAAGAGTAACTTTGGGAGAACTGACCCTTATAGGGTTAATTATCTGGTGAATAATTCAAGGAAAGTGGCAGATGTATCCCTCGAGTTGAAACTTAAGAAAACATCGAGAGCAAAATATGAAGGTACAAAAGGAAGTTTCAAGCGAATGGACAAACAATCGATACCTGAACAGAGTGTGAGAAGGGGGTCCAGAGCATCGGGAATAGATCATCCCTCTGATGGTGGCTCATGACATGATACAAGCCAATTGCAAGAATATTTCGGAACCAAAGATATACATAAGAGTCAGGTTCCGATCCTGTGGAACTGTGGGTTATGGGCCCACCATGTGGGTTAACAGCAGGAAGGCACTAATCAATTTGCATGATCATGATAGCAATGCAGGTCAGAGTATAGCCTGTCAGTTACGTTGGCAACAACGCTGGTACCAAGGGCGAGGGACGAAGAGAACCATTTTCCTGCTCGTTGAACGAGGCGGACCCATAGGCAAAGTTCTCGTCCATCGGTGGTTACCGGAATGTCAACAGCAATAACAACAAGGTCTTACAAACAAATTTTACACCGAGGTGTTTTCCTAAGCAGGGAACTATTACTGCTTAGATCTCATAAACCACAAGAAAGTTTAAATAGAACAATGGAAAAGAAAAGGTGATCATTAGATTAATCAGAACATTGGAAAGGAAAATGTGTTTACACACAAGAATTGGGAGTATATCCTTCCCAAGGGGAAGCGGAGCAGGATATACATGATATGACAACAAGTCCAAAAGCATTTAGATAAAGGGGGCAAGGGAAGAATCATGATATTACCCATACAACGGTGTTTGGATAATAGATCAAGAAACATTCGGCAATGTGCTTCCAATGTTCTTGTTGATATTCGGAATACCTCAGTCATGCTTCGAGGTAGCATTAACATGGTGCTACAAGTAGGGGTTGTAGTTGAAAATCACAAGAAATACCCAAGGAACAGTTGCGGGATTAGCAAGGAGTCCAAGGTATAACCAAGACATGATCAAACATGCGTTGGAAAGAAGACAAAGGGGGTTGTCGATGATAACTCAAATCATCGAAGGTCAAGGATGGTATTCCTCACCATGAATTCAATTGTCATTTCAATGGAAGTCAAAATGTTGATGCTGATCACGACGCATTTGTCGAGAGGCTCTATGAAGATGCCATCGAGGAGCGATGCCATCAAGCAACAGGAAGGATGAAGCGAAAGGTTATTGAAACCACGAGTACGACACAAACTCGATAGCAAGCTTGTTGTTCATGGAAAAATGGTATAATGAGGAAGATCGACATAAGCTTAGCTCGTCGTCGAAGATTGTGCTCCGGAAAGGACCTGGTAGCACAGTTGAAATTTAGCACGGTAATAATACAGCTGATCAGGCTAGGAATGACTTGAAGGATTATTAAACTCGTAAGCAACAAAAATTACTTAAGAGTTATAGAATCGGAGTGTGGAATCGATTCACTTATCGGCGTTCTCGAGTGACTAACAACTCAAAACCCGGGGAAATATGAAATCGATGAGAAGCAATACCAAATGAAGACTCGTAGGAAGCAACACGGTTCTTTGTTATTCTCGAGGTACCGAAGGGTAATACTCGAAGGAAGATCAAAATAGAGGTTGCGGAGATGCATTGGTCTGTAGAAGACAAGTGCTTTAACTTGTCCGAGAAATGGAATCAAAGGGGAACAACCATGTTCAGAACCACGGTTGCAAAGGACCAAACATAGATACCATATGAACTTATAACAAGGGGATTATTATTATCACAAGAAGCTTCCATGATAAGTTCACATCGGGTCCATGGGCATGAACACAAAGTTCAAGGTCGACTCCCACTTCTTCAATGCATAACCTTTCATTCACTCCTCGTTTTTTCGAAGAAATTGTAGTGCAGAGGATTTATCTGCCGAAGTACCAGTAGAGTAAGACTCGTGAGAACTCTCGGGTTCACACGGATTATGGAAGGCATAAGTTCAACCCATCGGGGCATTTTTACGAATCTATACAACCATCAACCAAGCAAAGATACGAGTTCAAAAGCAGAGTATCGGAGTCAAAGCAGATGATACAATTTACCGAAGGTGTTATGTATCAGGGAAAAACTCACAAGACTTTGGATGTGAAGGACACAGTCGGATAACAACCCAGCAATGGATCTGGCGATTCACGACAGAGTTGATGTGATTATCGGTAATCAATCAGATGAAGAAGGGGATGCAAAGGCATTGGCTTATAGAAACGTCTGAATGATTCGATGCTTGGGTACAAAGGAATTATGATTTCAAGACGAAGGATCGGAAGCAGAGGCTCTGATCAAAAGATGATAAGTTGAAAAGACTTAGAGGTGCACCTGATCAAATCTTGATTGGGCAAGAACCAGCTCATAACCGGAGCGATGTCGGAGACGGAAAGAAAATTTCCAAGGATTAATTGGTGATTGCCAGTATTCGCTCACACGTTGAATCCATAGGAACAGAAGTACAACCACAAAGAATTTTAAAGGATATTGCTCGACATACGGAACTAATCGTAGTGCAAGCAGGCAAGGAGAATCAAGAGCAATAGGCTGCAGAGGATTTTCGGAAGATCACATAGTATTTCGAAGAATTTTGTGAATCACACGAACAACTGAGGATGAACGGATCCTCGGTGAGTGCGAGGAATTATCCGAAGGGGGTGTATTCATGGGGCAAAGAACTGCAAGGCAGTAAGCTCAAAGGATTCTTGAAACAAAAGAGAATTTCGGGGCATCTTGTAATAACAAGAGCATCGAGGAATGATTGTATGGACGGCAAGTGTATGTAGCTATCCATGGGGATTTATCGGTGGCAGGGAATTGCAAAGGCGGTGGGCACAAGGGTCTCGAGAAAACATCAAGGAGTATCTTCGGAATCTTCTGATGAAGCAAGCGATCATCTGGAATGAAGGGGCTCTTTAGTAGGAAGTGGTTACGAGAACCTAAAGTTAGAGTTAGTAAATTCGTTTAACCCGAATAGAAGAGAGTTCAGAGTCCCAGAGTATAGACGAGGAATAAAAGATCCTAATACCACCCAATAGCGACGTGGGCCCGTAAGCCACACAGCCAATGTTAGTAAAAGTTTTTCAGTGACTAGACTCAACTTCGGCCAAGGAGTTGGAAAGGGGGATTCCTACAGGCAGTCGGCTCTGATACCAACTTGTGACGCCCTCGATTCAATCGTACACTAATCATACACGCAAATGTGTACGATCAAGATCAAGGACTCACGGGAAGATATCACAACACAACTCTAGACACAAATTAAAATAATACAAGCTTTATATTACAAGCCAGGGGCCTCGAGGGCTCGAATACATCAGCTTGAATACAAACGAGTCAGCGGAAGCAACAATATCTGAGTACAGACATGAGTTAAACAAGTTTGCCTTAAGAAGGCTAGCACAAAAGCATCTACGATCGAAAAGGCAAGGCCTCCTGCCTGGGAGCCTCCTAACTACTCCTGGTCGTCGGCGGTCCGTCACGTGGTAGTAGGCACCCTCGGGGTAGCAGCAGTCGTCAAAGGTGGCATCTGGCTCCTGGACTCCACCATCTGGTTGCAACAACCAGAAAGAAGAAAGAAGGGGGAAAAAGGGGGAGCAAAGCAACCGTGAGTACTCATCCAAAGTACTCGCAAGCAAGGATCTACACTACAGATGCAACATTATCAAAGGAAGGTTGTATATGTGGACTGGGCTGCAGAAATGCCAGAATAGAGAGAAGGCCTAGTCCTATCGAAGACTAGCATCTTCTGGAAACCACCATCTTGCAGCAAACAAGAGGGAGTAGAGTAGCATAAAGTAAAGTAGTAGTAGTGTTATCAACCTCGGCCAGAGATCCTTTCTCGACTCCCTGCGAGAAAGCAATCCCAGAGCCATACTATCCAGTTATCATCACAATCAAATCCTCATCACCATCCAGTTCTCATCACAAGTATCCAGTTCTAGTTGTATCGATCGGGATACAACTCCAAGTGTCCGTTACCGTAGGACAGGCTATGCATAGATTAGTTCTTCCCTGCAGGGGTGCACCAACTTACCCACCACGCTCGATTGACTCCGGCCGGACACACTTTCCAGGGTCATGCCCGGCCTCGGCCAAACAATACGCCGCAACCCGACCTAGGCTTAATAGAGAGGCCAGCACGCCGGACTAAACCTATGCCCCCAAGGGTCATGGGCCATCTCCCCGGAAACTCCTGCACGTTGCGTACGCGGCCGGTGAGCAGACCTAGCTACCTCCCTAAAAAGGCAGGAGCTTACCAGTCCAACCCGGCGCGCGCCGCTCCGTCGCTGACGTCTATTAAGCTTCGGCTGATGCATACAACGCAGAACGCCCATACTATGCCCACGTGATGGTTAGTGCTATCAGGCCAGAGGCCCCTCGGATCAAATATCCAAATCGTAGTGGATTAGGAACGCGCGGTAACAAGCAGAGACTCACGAAAGATGTGACCCCGTTGCCCCGTCTCGAGGACTTGCGGCAAGGGCTAGGAATGCCCGGCCACGCCTCGTAATTATCTCACGGGCACCCTCCAGGTCAACCCGACTCCACATCACTCGCAATTAAGCTCGCGCGGGTACCCCTCAGGGTCGACCCGTCTTTAGTAACATGGTTAGTGTAAAGTCATAGTAACCATAGTAACTGTGTGTCTAAACATCAAGGGGAAAACCCGAGGAATCACCCCCGGTGAATTCCACTCAATGTAATCATCAAGGTGAACGTAAGAGGAATCACCCCCGAGGTTCACACTTGAGGGGTTGCACGACAGAGTCATATCGGAAGTGGTTAAGGTGGAATCACCCTCGATGACCACGACCGAATAGCTACACTACAGGGTTAACATCAGAAGTGCTGTAGAGGTCTCACCCTCGGCACTCGATAGTAACCCAGCAGTGTCGAGCAACTAAGGGGAAAGTGATGTGCGGTGCCGGGGCCTGGTCTTCAATCCCGTTGATCGGGTCTTCAATGATGAAGCAGGGGCAACAAGGACAAGGTGGGGGTCACTGATGGATCACTAACCAACCTATACTAAGCAGATTAGGATAAGCAGGTAAGGTACAACAGCAGATACAAAAGCAGGCTATGCATCAGAATAGGAGCAAACAATAACAGTAGCAAAATCTAATGCAAGCATGAGAGAATGGAATGGGCGATATCGGGATGATCAAAGGGGGGGCTTGCCTGGTTGCTCTGGCAAGGAGGGGTCGTTGTCGACGACGTAGTCGATCACCGGGGCATCAGCGGCCTCGGGGTCTACCGGAGAGAAGAGGGGGAAGAAACAGTAAATACATAGCAAACAGAGGTAACACTAAGCATGACATGACGATACGTAGCGCTAAGCATGCTCTAACGCGGTACTACACGTTGCAGACGAAGGGGGGAAACATCCGAGGGTGAATTCCCGACGTTAGGTGGATTCCGGACAAAGGAAAAGAGGGGGAAAGTTCCATGTTCAGCATGCTAGGGGCATGTGACGGATGAACGGACCACGTATTCGGATTCGTTGGATTTTTCTGAGCAACTTTCATATAGAAAACATTTTCATCGGAGTTACGGTTTATTTTCTATGAATTTTTAAAGTTTTATTAATATTCGGAAATTATTTAAATTAACAGAAAAGGAATATGACGTCAGCATGACGCCATGCTGACATCAGCAAGTCAACAGACCGGTTGACTGGTCAAAGCTGACCAATGGGGCCACTGGGACCCACATGTCAGCCTCTGCTGGCTTAATAGTGGATTAACTAAACTAACAGGGTTAATTAGGGGCGTGGGCCCTGGGCGTCAGCGAGTGTTTTAGGTTAACTAATCATTTTTATTTATAAAACGTTATTAGACTAATATAATCAGAGGGGGGCCCACATGTCAGTGCCTCGGGGCTGCCCCGTTAGCACGGTTGACTGGTCAAACCAGTCAACAGGGTCAGCGGGTCCACTGGGGGCCACCAGTCAGTGGCACGGGGAGGTGCCACGTGGGTGCCAGCTCGGCACCGGCCGGAGATGCGCCGGAGCTAACTCCGGCGACCATTCCGACGGCCGAGCGAACGGGAGGGCGGCGGGATTCGTCCACAGGGGGTCGTTTCGCGCGCGCGAGGGTGCGTTCGAACGGGCGAACGACGCCGCGTCGAACGGTGCCAGAGGCACGGCCGGACTTGGCCGGAAACGGCGCCGGCGACGAGGTTTGCGGCGGCGGTCCTTGGGTGTGAACAGAACGCGGCTCCTGGGGTGTTTTGAGAGAGCTAGGTGGCTGGGTGGTTTCCTGGGCGCGCCAGAAGCATGACGGTCAAGACGGAAGGGCTCGGGCGGCTGCGCTTCGAGCTGCACGCTGGCAATGGTGGACGGCAGCGCGTGGCGTCGGTGTCGGGTAGCTACGGGCAGCAGCTCGCAAACAGAGGGGGAAGAGGAGAGGGAGAGACGCTCACGTAGGGGCTCACGAAGGCCGGTGCTCAGTTTAGTAGCAGAAGCAGTCGGGGAAGGTCGACGGAGTTCCGCGGCGGCCGGAGAAGAGGACGAAGGGGATCCGGTGCTGCAGCGCCTCCGAGCCCCAGCTGAGGCCACCGCTCGAAGGAGTCGACCCCGGCGGAGCTCGTGGACGTGCAGCCTAAGCTCGGGGTCGACGGTGGCCGCAGTGACGACGGGGGACGGCGGCGATGGCGCTCGGGTGAGGCGGGCGAGCGAGACAGAGAGGGGGAGGAGCGCGTGGATCTGGGAGGCGAGGAGGCAAGTGGGGAGGGGAGACGGGGAAGCCCGAGGCGTCGGGGGATCTTATCCCCTCGTCGATGACGCCGGTGAGCCGGTCCGGTGGCGACCGCGACCGAGCGGTCGGTCGAGCAGTAGAAGACGACCGAGGGTGGGGGTTGGGCTGCTGGGCAGATCCCCAGGGCAGCGAGGAGGAGGGGGCTGTGGGCCGTCCGGCTGGCCGAGGTGGGCCGAGGCCCAAGGGGAGGCCAGGGCTCTCCCACCCCTTCTTCTTTCCTTTGCCTTTTTCTTTTAGTTTTTCTTATCTGGAAATCAAAAGCTACTGCTTTGCAATTATTCCGAGCACCAAATGTCTCTTGTAAAATGTGCCACATGCCACAATAAATAATGTGCAATATTGTGAATTTGCACAAAATTGTTTTGAGCATTTGGAAATGATTACACACTTTTAGGAATAGAAAAGGCCAATTTAATTGTTGCTGGACCACTCAAATAATTTCCAGGAGCATTTTTCGAATCGAACAGAGGTAGGTTTCATCATGACAAATACTTAGGGAATATTTGCCACATTGTGAACTATTTTTCTGGCTCATTTGAAGATGCAAATAATTGACTTGCAATTTGAATTGAATTGGACTTGATTTTTGGACAAGTGGCATTTTGGCTTAGGAAAGCATGACGACAAGGCATCATTAGAGGGGATTACTGTAGCAAGATTCTCGGGGCGTTACATCGTCCATGTGAGACGCTCGTCGGGCCCGTGCCGAGCACCGAGCCGCTCTCGCTTCCCGCGTCGCCCAGACGGCTCCCGCCGGCGGCCACCCGCGTCATTCCCCGTCGCCTGCCGACAACGCCGCCACCGGCCCGGCGGGGAACAAGCAGCAAGCATCATCCCAGCATCCATCCATGAGGCGAGACGGCCGCACTGCTAATCCCTCGCTCGCCCTGGCTGGTTCTTCGTCCCGCGCGCCCCGCGCAGCCATGGAGGCTTGAGCTGCGCTCATCGCGGCAAACGAGCTCCTGCGCTACCGCCCAGTCGACGACGTCTACGAAGAGTGGCTCGACCGCGTCGCCGAGCTCGTCCACGCTGCAGGGGGCTCCCCCGCGCCGTCCTTCTCGCTGCACCGCGCCCCACCCTGCGCGGGCAATGAAGATCCAGGGGCGCCTCAGCCGCCTCCCCCTCAAGAAGGCGCCCTAGCCCCAAGGCGCGTGGCCCCTGGGCGGAACCCACCTCGTCCGGCGCCAGCGCAGCAAGAGCGGAGCTGCCAAGAGGTTCCTCGCCCCCAAGAAGCTGCCCGAGTGCTCCCTGCTCCGGTCCGCCGCGACCACGCTCCTGTTCCAGCACGCCAAGACCCCGCGCTGCTCCCAGCTGCAGTGCATGGGGGCTCGCAAGACCAAGCTATTCGTCACCAGATGCCTCCTGTGGCCACAGCAGGCTGCCGCGCCTTCACCACCGAGCTGCGCAGCGTCGCGTGGCCCTGCAAGTTCAAGCCAGACCTGCCTCCTTGCTACGACGGCACGGCCGACCCTGCGGAGTTCCTCCAGCTCTACGAGCTGGGCATCGAAGCCGCCAATGGGGATGAGAAGGTCATGGCGAACTGGTTTCCCATGGCGCTCAAGGACGGGGCCCGCACCTGGCTCCTGAACCTAGCTCCAGGCACGATCTCCTCCCGGGACGAGATGCGCACCCGTTTCATCGCCAACTTCCAAGGTACTCGCGACCGGCCACCCGCCGTGAGCGACATGCGCCGCATCAAGCAGCAACCAGGGGAGACCCTGCAGAAGTACATCCAGCGCTTCAACAACGCATGTCTCAAGATTCCCAAGGTGACCGAGGAGGACATCATCTCAGCCTTCTCCGATGGCGTGCACGACATCAAGATGAAGGAGGAGCTGGCGATGCATGAAGATCTATGCACTTCCTTGGAGCTGTTCAACCTGGAAACCAAGTGCACCACGGCTGAGGAAGGGTGCCTTTCCCTCCTCGAGCTGCCATCCGCGGACCCAGAAGAAGGGAAATCCAAGGCCAAGGATGTGAAGCGCAAGGGGGCTGCCGTGCTCGCGGCAGAACCAGACACCAAGGGGGGCAGAGATCAGCCCGAGTCTTTCAAAGGCAGCCGGTACTGTGTGTACCATGACCTCCACACCCACAACACCAACGAATGCCAAGAGCTCCGAGCCGTGCGAGAAGGAAGGGCCGGCCGACGCCCCGACCGCAACGATCGTGGCTATGGCCGAGGAGGAGGAAGGAACGCAGGGTGCTGGGAAGACCGCGGCCCTCGCCAAGTGTGGCGCGACCGACCTCGCGAGGATCGCTGGCAGGATCAGCCTCGTGAGGGAGACTGGAGGGATCAGCCTCGCGAGGATCGTCCGCAAGGAAACGCAGGCCTCCCTCCACTGCCACCGCAGCCAAGGAGAAACGAGGACCATCATCAGGACGAGGGGGCTGGGGGCTTCCAGGAGCCGCGCGCGATCGCCTGCATCCTGGGCGGAGCTCAAGCCCCAGCCTCTCAACGCATCTTCAAGCAGTTCGCCTGCGAAGTGAATGCAGTCCTCCCCAATCTTGAAGCCACGCGCCCCCTCATGTGGTCGGCGTGCACCATCACGTTCAGCTCAGCGGATCAGCTCAAGTGCGCAGCCACAACCGGAGCCCTCCTGATGCTTTGCTCCCCAGTCATCAGCAATGTGCAAGTCACAAGGACCCTCCTAGATGGCGGTGCAGGGCTCAACGTCTTGTCCGTAGAGACATTCAACAATCTCTAGGTGCCTTACGATCAGCTTTAGCCAACCAAGCCCTTCTCTGGAGTCACCGAGGGCTCCACAGTTCCAATTGTGCAGGTCCGTCTCCCTGTCACCTTCGGGGCACGCAACAACTACCGCACCGAGCTCATCGACTTCGACGTCGCCCACATTCGCTTGCCGTACAATGCCATCCTCGGGTACCCAGCTCTCGCCAAGTTCATGGTCGTGACTCATCACGGCTACAATGTCCTCAAGATGCCAGGAAGTGGCGGAGTCATCATGGTGCCTTGTGAAGAAAGAGATGCTGTGTTCTCCCTGGAACGAGCTTTTCAGGCCTCATCACTTGAGGACCCAGATCGCGGGAGCGGGAGGCTCCCTGAGACCGCCCCTAAGAAGAAGAGGACATCGCTAGGCCCGACCCCTCAGGAGGCAGGCCCCTCAGGGTCTGTGCCTGCTCAGGGGGCACCTCCTTCCGTCGCATAGGAAGGCGCACCCGGCGCCCTCCTCAAGCAGGGCTCGGGGGCTCCCTCCTGGAGGGCCACCGACCTTGCTAAGGTCACGAGGGAGGCGCTTGGACACCACTTGGAGGCATGTTTCAAAACACGTTTCCCTCAGGAAGGAAAAAGCAAGGAGGGCCAAACCCTCAGGAGTTCGTCAGTCAGGTCACGCAGGAGTTGCAGGAGTCAAGAGTCATGAGTGGCAGCCGCCGCTTACCCGCCGCAGCTCCCCATCCAGGCGAGGATGGTGGGCTACGCGTCTGCATCGATATCCCAGGGCTCAACCGAGCCGCCTCTCAGGAGCGCTTCTGGCCCTCACGCATGGGGCGCTGTGAAGTCCCACCCCACAGCTACGTTCGCATGCCCTATGGCTTGCCGAACGCGGCTGCGGTGCGCCAGCGCCTCATGAGGAGCATCCTGGAGGCTCATGAGGCCAGGCGTTCCGCAGTTTTGGCAGAGATGGAGATGGTTCGCGAGGAGCCACCAGCACCTCCGGACCCTCCCGAGGCTCCTAGGCCTGGGGGCTCGTGAAGATCGGTTCCCGCAGCCCGCTACATTTGCTACTTCAACACCCCTTCGTCTTCAACACAAACAGGTGACATCTTTCAAGTTTCGTTTCCAGCTGGGAGCGCCCTCAGGGCTGCATCATTCCCAGGCCGCGTGGGTCCGTCCCTGCGGCATGTATCCGTTTTGTTCATGTTTCTAGCTTACCTTGTTGGGGGCGCCCCTCGGGCTGCATCATCCCCAAGTCGCTCGGGTCAGACCAGCGGCGTGTACCTCTCTTGTGTTTATTTTCGGGCAATTCATTCGACCCATCATGCTTGTTATTTGACACCTGTCCGCGGCACCTCTTTTTCCTTCATGTCGGCAGCTTGCACGTTAAAGGGGGGGTACCTGAGCATCGCGACTCAGGGCTCTTACCGGCTCTCCAGCCCTCACCCTCTGGCTTTGTCCACGGCATCGCGCCCTGGCAAACCAGCGATGGCTGAGACTCGCTCGAGGGCCGGGACCCAAGGACGTAGAGCATCGACATTTAGCCAAGCTTGCGCGTTAAAGGGGGGGGGTACCTGAGCATCGCGACTCAGGGCTCTTACCGGCTCTCCAGCCCTCACCCTCTGGCTTTGTCCACGGCATCGTGCCTTGGCAAACCAGCGACGGCTGGGACTCGCTCGAGGGCCGGGACCCGAGGACGTAGAGCGTCGACATTTAGCCAAGCTTGCGCGTTAAGGGGGGGTACCTAAGCATCGCGACTCAGGGCTCTTACCGGCTCTCTATCCCTCACCCTCTGGCTTTGTCCATGGCATCATGCCCTGGCAAACCAGCGACGGCTGAGACTCGCTCAAGGGCCGGGATCCGAGGACGTAGAGCGTCGACATCTAACCAAGCTTGCGCGTTAAAGGGGGGGTACCTGAGCATCGCCACTCAGGGCTCCTACTGGCTCTCCAGCCCTCACCCTCTGGCTTTGTCCATGGCATCGCGCCCTGGCAAACCAGCAACGACTGAGACTCGCTCGAGGGCCGGGACCCGAGGACGTAGAGCATCGGCATCTAGCCAAATTTGCAGGAACACATCACAAGTTAAGGCCCAGTGACAGGCGCAACCCGCCTTGAGGTAGGGCCCCGTGAGTCCTGCACTGGCTCACGGGTGCCCAGATACACCTCCTCATGCCCTACCGTGCCGGCCACGTGTCAGGGCGGGGCTGTACACGCCCCGGGGGCTCCTCCCGGAGGGGAGCCCCCTCCCACGCACCAGTGGAAGAACCATGCTCCGCGCTGGCTGACAACACTGCCGAGGAGCGGCTATGCCCGTACACATACGGAAGCGCTATGCTCCGCGCTGGTGATAAACAACTGAGGTTGGCCCCCGGCCGCATCAACCTCAGGGAGCCCCGAGCTCAGTGTCTGGCCTCATCGCAACGCCTCCCCTCGGGAGTGCCGCGCGAGGGGGCTGGGCACGGGGGCTGCGCCTGGGTCACGCCCAGACGTATGCCACCCAGCCAGGCCCCTCGGGCCTGGTTCGTCGCGTGTCTCTCCCCGAGCGGAGCCAAGGTACGAAGGCCATTTGAGCGTCAAGGGGGACTCCTGAGCATCGCGACTCAGGAGCCTAACTGGTCACATAGCCCCTCGCTCCTTAGTTCCGAAAGGCTAACTGCGGTTGAGGTATGCACGGGGTCGGGCTCTACAGACGTAGAATGGTAGATTCACCCACACATCTCACCTCCCTACTTGTTGTTCGTGCGCCAAGGGGGACTCCTGAGCATCGCGACTCAGGAGCCTAACTTGTCACGTAGCCCCTCACACCCTAGTCCCGTCCTGGTTTCCGATCGGGGCTAACGGCGGCTGAGGTATGCGCGGGGCCGGGCTCTACCGGCGTAGAATATAAGCAAGTAGGAAGAGCGCAAATTTCAAGGAATTCAAAAGCAAATATTACAGTCCATAACTGTTATCACGACACCAAACACAAGTTTAAACGCCTCCCCGAGGCATGATACATGTTGCAGAAATTGAAAGCAGGACAGGAGCCATGACGAAGTCATTTGTTGGCGGCGGAGCTACGCGGAGCGGGTTCGCCTCGTGGGGCCGCAGGACCGGCAGCGCCCCGCTTCGGCTTGGTGCTGAAGGCCCGGAACTTCGACAGCAGAGCCTCTGCACGACCCTTCACGGCCTCAGCAGCGGCAGCGGCCAGCTCGCCGCTCGCTGGCTCCAGCAGGCTGTCAAGGTCGACGTTGGGGTCGCGAAGGTAGACGTGGGTAAGGACCCGCGTCAGCGCTGCAGAAGACAGGGCACACGCCTCGGCCTCAGCCGTAGGGCCAAGGCCAAGCGTGACATCTTCAAGAGCACGGACCATGAAGGGGAGCAGCTTGGCAGGGCCATCCTCGGCGCCGGCTAGCGGGCTTTCCAGGCCGCTATCGTAGAGCGACTTCAGCAAGCTGCGAACCTTCACCTCCGTCTCTGTGAAGGCCTCGCGGTCCTCGGCAAGGACCCGCGCCTTGCCTTTCAGCTCGACCTTCCATGCCTCCAACTCCTTCTCCAGTGCGCCCAGGCGGTCACGGCGCTTGTTAAGCTTGGCGTCTCGGTCCTTGACGGCCGCCTCGCGAGTCTTCATGTCTTCCTCCTTCTCCTGGCGCATGCGGACCTCCTCGGCAAGCTGGTCCCGCAGGCCCTGCAGTTCGCTCTCCAGCGCCTTGCAGCGACCTCGGGTATCAGCCGCCTCTCCCAAGGCGGCGTCTCGAGCGGCCTTCGCCCCGAGGACGGCCTGCTTCTCCTCGTCGCAGGCCGTCGAGGCCTGAACCAGCGCCGCTCGAATCGAAGCGTCAGAGCGAATCCAGCCAGAAGCCAGCTCCAAGTGCCCGGCCACCAAGCGAGGGTCGGCGCCCAGAAGATCTTGCTGCAGCCGGTCCAGTTCGGCCGCAGCGCAATCCAGGACGGTGGAAGGAGTCAGAGAGACAGCAGTTGGTGGAGTAGGAGGAGAGGACGGCAGCGTAACCACAGCATGCTGAGGCAGGACCTGCTGCGCCCCAGCAGCCGTGGCGATGGCATCAGGCAAGGATGCCTCAGGAGTCGCTTGGGCCATGGGGCTGAGCTCGCCCCAACCAGCTCCACTAGGACTCGCGAGGACGACCGGGCAGGAGAGGCCTATGCCTTGCAGCCACCTTCTTTCATGGGCAGGGGCGCTGCCCCAGACGGAACCTCAGGGCCCCCTTCAGTTTCTTCGCCGCAGGCGCCAGCCTAGCCAAGAGATACAGACATCAAGCCTCAACGACAAAGCAAGGAATAAAACAAGAATCAAGCACTTACTGGTCGCCTCTCGTGAGCTCGAGCAACCTTCGGCCGTACTTGAAGCCCGAGAGCCGGCTGCTGGGATCAGCCTCGAGAGGCTCGGAAGCAGGAGGCATGTCTGCGGATCGCCTCGGAGCCGGGGCAGACCCAAGGAGGGTCAGCCCAGTCCTGTCCTTCTTCCGGATCGGGGGCGAGCTCTCGCCGCCCCGCTCGAAGTCATCCTCATCATTGCTCGGCAAGAGGCGGAGAGCGCGGGACCTGCACCGGGGGAGGGGCGCTCTCGACTCCCCGTTGGTAGCCTCGGAGTCAAGGCCACCTTCCTGCTCCTCTTCTTCCTCCTCTTCGCTGGAGTCGCCGGAGGACATGTTCACCGTCGCCTGGGCCGCCGGGTCCTCGGGAGCCTCTGTGGGCACGGGCCCGTCCCCATTGAAGACGGGCATGGAGTCCACCACCTTCTCCCAATCATCTCGAAGAAACAGGGGTACAGGGGCGCCCTCCAGCCACGCCATGTCTCCTCCGACCAAAGATTGGAGGACCGCGACCAGATCTTCGTCGGCCAAGACCTCGGGGCTCAGGCAGGGCCTCCACAGCGGGAGCGAGTACATGCGAAGCGGGGCCACCTGGTGCTCCAGGAACTCCCTCAGGAGCGACGCACCAGTCAGCTTCGCCGTCGCCATGTTCCCCGGCCTCAGATCCGCGTCCATCTTCTCCAGCACCGGCTTCGCGCGAGGGTCCATAAGTTCCGCGCGAGACCAATCATCGGAGCTCGTGGCCTGCTCCGTGGGCAGAATCAGCCGGGGGTGGATGTGCCCAGCATCTACCATGACCCACTTGCTCCTGAAGCCCTCAATCCTCTTCCCGGGCTTTGAGATGGCGTTGGAGCCGCCATAAGCGACAAAGCTCGCACACGCGGTGATGGTGCCACGAGAGGTCCGGAGGGAGAAGTAGTGGCGCAGCAAGGCCACTGAGGGCTACACTCCGACGTGAGCCTCACAATAGTAGGCAAAGATCGCCAGAAGAAGAACAGAGTTGGGGTGGAGATGCAGAGCTTGCAGATCGTAATGGCGGAGGACAGAGAAGAAAAACTCAGAAAAGGGAGGCACCAGACCGGCAGCGATGGCGCTTACAAAGAGCGGGTAGAAGGTGCTCCCTCGGGCCTCATGAAGGGCGGATCCGGCCTTGAACACCTTCGCCCCGTTGATGCCTTGCACCGCCACCATTCGGCGCATCCGGGCAAGGCTCGCCTCTGACACATTCGACGAGTCCAAGGCGGGCGAGTACCAAGATTCGTCTGGCGTCTGGCGAGGCACCATGTCTTGCTAGGGCACGCGGTCGAAGTAGACCTGGAGGTTTCGGAGGCAGAGAGGAAGGGTGCAAGAAAGGGGATCTGGGCAATGACCAGAGGAAGCAACGGAAGCCAAGCCTAGGCAAATGCCGCTCTTTTGTCGATTCACGCAGTTGCTGAGGCACCCACGTCCCACCAACAGCCATGCGGCGCCCGAGGCCGCAGGCTGTTAGGGCCTGCGGCGCTTCGCACTTGCCCCTTCGCCTCTCTGCTCAGCCAACTTCGGGCGCGCCTTGGGCCCTGGGGCTACTGTCGGTGTTCTGGGAATGGGGGTCCCCAGACTTGCCTGCCTGCGGCCTGCGGCGTGGCTCAAGGGGCGGCCCAGCATGGCCCATCTTCATCAGCACGAGCTCAAGACCCTCGCGAGGGGCCAAGCCTCGCGGGGCGGATGACAGGAGGCTTCCTCAGGAGCGGCCTCGGCAGACTGGCTCGCGAGGAGGCGAAGAGATCAAGGCGGGGTACCTCACGAGGTGCCCGTGACGCAAGCCATGACGACCAAGGGTGCCAGGCGGGCGCCAGCCAGCGCACTGTCCTCCTTTCCTCTTTGGTGCTAAGGGAGCAAGCGCAGGCGAGAGTATCAAGCAGAGGCGTCCATTTCGGTGCAACAAGACCAAGACCAGCAGAACGGCAGGATGGAGGTCATCGTGGAGCCCAAGCCGGCGTCACCACCAGAGCCTTTGGCAGGCGAGGACCAACTTTAGTCAGGATAAGTGTACTAGATGTTCCCCTTCAAAATGGCCAATTGTTGGCGCCCTTCCCGCTCAATATTTGGGAAGAGGCCCAGGGCCTTTGCCTATAAATAGGACTAGCCACCCACAAGGTAGAGGGATCGAGAAATCGAACCAGAGAGCGATTGAACTACTCCTAGAAGTTCATCGCACCAGCCAAGAACAGACCCTCGCGAGGCCGTTCTTCCTTGTATTGTTCATCATCAGCCCAAGAGGCAATCCACCACACCACACACTGGAGTAGGGTATTACACCACAATGGTGGCCTGAACCAGTATAAACTTTGCGACTCTTGTGTTGTTCCTTTGATTGCTTAGATCATAGCGAGGCAGTGAGGTGCAGGTAGGCAGAGGGTGAAATCTCCACGCGCACCCCAGTGTTCGAATCTAGTGGGTCTGCCGGAACCCGAAATCCGACAATGGGTATATCTAGTTAATGAAACACAAGTCTGAAACATTTGAAAAGTTCAAAGGATTTCAGAGTGAAGTGGAGAATCATCGTAATAAGAAAATTAATTTTCTACGATCTGATTGTGGAGGAGAATATTTGAGTTACGAGTTTGGCCTTCATATAAAACAATGTGGAATAGTTTCACAGCTCACGCCACCTGGAACACCACAACGTTATGCTGTGTCCGAACGTCGTAACCGCACTTTATTGGATATGGTGCAATCTATGATGTATCTTACCGATTTAACACCATCGTTTTGGGGTTATGCATTAGAGACAGCTGCATTCACTTTAAATAGGGCACCATCAAAATCCATTGAGACGACGCCTTATGAACTGTGGTTTGGCAAGAAACCAAAGTTGTCGTTTCTTAAAGTTTGGGGCTGCGATGCTTATGTGAAAAAGTTTCAACCTGATAAGCTCGAACCCAAATCAGAGAAGTGCGTCTTCATAGAATACCCAAAGGAAACTGTTGGGCACACCTTCTATCACATATCCGATGGCAAGATATTGTTGCTAAGATAGATCCTTTCTAGAGAAGGATTTTCTCTCGAAAGAAGTGAGTGGGAGGAAAAAATAGAACTTGATGAGGTAATTGTACCTACTCCCTTATTGGAAAGTAGTTCATCACAGAAATCAGTTTGAGTGATTCCTACACCAATTTGTGAGGAAGCTAATGATGATGATCATGAAACTTCAGATCAAGTTACTATAGAACCTCGTAGGTCTTCCAGAGTACAGTCCGCACCAAACTGGTACGGTAATCCTATTCTGGAGGTCATGTTACTTGACCATGGCGAACCAACGAACTATGAGGAGGCGATGATGAGCTCAGATTCCGCAAAATGGCTTGAGGCCATGAAATCTGAGATGGGATCCATGTATGAGAACAAAGTGTGGACGTTGGTTGACTTGCCCGATGATCGTCAAGCCATAGAAAATAAATGGATCTTCAAGAGTAAGACGGACGCTGATAGTAGTGTTACTATCTACAAAAGCTCGACTTGTCGCAAAAAGTTTTTTGACAAGTTCAAGGTGTTGAATACGATGAGATTTTATCACTCGTATCGTTGCTTAAGTCTGTCTGAATCATGTTAGCAATTGCCACATTTTATGAAATCTGGTAAATGGATGTCAAAACTGCATTCCTTAAATGGATATTTCTTAAAGAAGTGTTGTATATGATACAACCAAAAGGTTTTATCAACCCTAAAGGTGCTAACAAAATGTGCAAGCTCCAGCGATCCATCAATGGACTGGTGCAAGCATCTCGGAGAATATACGCTTTGATGAGTTGATCAAAGCATATGGTTTTATATAGACTTTTGGAAAGGCCTGTATTTACAAGAAAGTGAGTGGAAGCACTACAGCCTTTCTGATAAGTATATGTGAATGATGTATTGTTAATCGGAAATAATGTAGAATTTTCTTGAAAGCATAAAGGAATATTTGAAAGGATTTTTTTCAAAGAAAGACCTCGATAAAGTTGCTTACACATTGAGCATCAAGATCTATAGAGATAGATCAAGACGCTTGATAAGATTTTTCAATGAGTACACACCTTGATAAGATCTTGAAGTAGTTCAAAATGGAACAGTCAAAGAAGGAGTTCTTACCTGTGTTGCAAGGTGTAAAGTTGAGTAAGACTCAAAACCCGACCATGGCAGAAAATAGAAAGAGAATGAAAAGTCATTCCCTATGACTCAGTCATAGGTTCTATAAAGTATGCTATGTTGTGTACCAAACCTGTTGTATACCTTGCTCTGAGTATGGCAAGGGAGTACAATTTTGATCTAGGAGTAGATCTCTGGACAGCGGTCAAGAATATCCTTAGTGAGGACTAAGGAAATATTTCTCGATTATGGAGGTGATAAAAGAGCCCATCGTAAAGAGTTACATTGGTGCAAGCTTTTCCAGATGACTCTAAGTCTCAATCTGGATACATATTGAAAATGGGAGCAATTAGCTAGAGTAGCTCAGTGCAGAGCATTGTAGACATAGAATATTTTGGAAAATACATACGGCTCTGAAGGTGAGAGACTCGTTTACTAAACTTCTCTCACGAGCAAAACATGATCATACCTTAGTACTCTTTGGGTGTTAATCACATAGCGATGTGAACTAGATTATTGACTCTAGTAAACCCTTTGGGTGTTGGTCACATGACGATGTGAACTATGGGTGTTAATCATATATAGATATGAATATTGGTGTTAAATCACATGATGATGTGAACTAGATTATTGACTCTAGTGCAAGTGGGAGACTGAAGGAAATATGCCCTAGAGGCAATAATAAAGTTATTATTTATTTCCTTATTTCATGATAAATGTTTATTATTCATGCTAGAATTGTATTAATCGGAAACATAATACATGTGTGAATACATAGACAAACATAGTGTCACTAGTATACCTCTACTTGACTAGCTCATTGATCAAAGATGGCTGAGTTTCCTAACCATGGATATGAGTTATCATTTGATCAGGGGGATCATATCATTAGAAGAATGATGTGATTGACTTGACCCATTTCGTTAGCTTAGCACTTGATCGTTTAGTATGTTGCTATTGCTTTATTCATGACTTATACATGTTCCTATGACTATGAGATTATGTAACTCCCGTTTACCGGAGGAACACTTTGTGTGCTATCAAACGTCACAACATAACTGGGTGATTATAAAGGTGCTCTATAGGTGTCTCCGAAGGTACTTGTTGAGTTGACGTATTTCGAGAATATGATTTGTCACTCCGATTGTCGGAGAGGTATCTCTGGGCCCTCTCGGTAATACACATCACTATAAGCCTTCCAAGCAATGTAGATAATGAGTTAGTTACGGGATGATGCATTATATAACGAGTAAAGAGGCTTGCCGATAATGAGATTGAACTAGGTATTGAGATACCGACGATCGAATCTCGGGCAAGTAACATACGGATGACAAAGGGAACAACGTATGTTGTTATGCGGCTTGACCGATAAAGATCTTCGTAGAATATGTAGGAGCCAATATGAGCATCCAGGTTCCGCTATTGGTTGTTGACCGGAGATGTGTCTCGGTCATGTCTACATAGTTCTCAAACCCGTAGGGTCCGCATGCTTAACGTTCAGTGACGATTTATCTTATGAGTTATGTGTTTTGATGTACCGAAGGTAGTTCGGACTCCCAGATGAGATCGGGGACATGACGAGGAGTCTCGAAATGGTTGAGATGTAAAGATCGATATATTGGACGACTATATTCGGACTTTGGAAAGGTTCCGAGTGATTCGGGTATTTTTCGGAGTACCGGAGAGTTACGGGAATTCGCCGGGGAGTATATGGACTTTATTGGGCCATACGGGAATAGAGGAGAGAGGCCGAAAGGAAGGAGGCGCGCGCGCCCCCTCTGGTCCGAATTGGACAAGGGGTGCAGCCCCCTTTTCCTTCTCCCTCTCCCCCTCTTTCCTTCTCTCCTACTCCGGAAAGGAAAGGGGAATCCTACTAGGACTTGGGAGTCCTAGTAGGACTCCCCACACTTGGCGCGCCCTCCTCTAGGGCCGACCTCTCCCTCCCTCCTTTATATACGGGGGCGGGGGGTACCTCTAGACACAACAATTGATCTCTTGATCTCTTAGCCATGTGCGGTGCCCCCCTCCAGCATATTCCACCTCGATCATATCATAGCGGTGCTTAGGTGAAGCCCTGCGTCGGTAGCAACATCATCACCGTCATCACGCCGTCGTACTGATGAAACTCTCCCTCAAAGCTCGGCTAGATCGGAGTTCGAGGGACGTCATCGAGCTGAACGTGTGCTGAACTCGGAGGTGCCATACGTTCGGTACTTGGATCGATCGGATCGTGAAGATGTACGACTACATCAACCGTGTTGTGCTAACGCTTCCGCTTTCGGTCTACGAGGGTATGTGGACAACACTCTCCCCTCTCGTTGCTATGCATCACCATGATCTTGCGTGTGCGTAGGATTTTTTTTTTGAAATTACTACGTTCCCTAACAGGTACAACAATAGAAGCAAGACCAATTATTTCATCCTTACTAGGCAATTCTTTTTTATGTGGTTTTCTACTAAACTTGGAAAAATTAAACTCATAAGACTCATCACCAAAGCTGACACCGACAGTTCGTTTCTCACAATCTATTTTAGCATTAACGGTGTTCAAGAAAGGTCTACCAAAGATAATGGGACAAAAATCATCTTGTGGGGAACCAAGAACAAGAAAATCAGTAGGATATTTTATTTTCCCACATAAAACTTCAACATCTCTAACAATCTCGGTTGGTGATATAGTATCTCTATTGGCAAGCTTAATAGTAACATCTATGTCTTCTATTTCAGCGGGTGCTATGCCATTCATAATTTATTGATATAAGGTAAAAGGAATAGCACTCACGCTAGCACCTATGTCACATAAACCATGATAATAGTGATCTCCTATTTTAACCTAGACAACAAGCATGCCAACAACGGGTCTATGTTTATCTTTTCCATCGGGTTTGGCAATTCTAGCAACTTCATGATACGTTCATTTTGCATCATGTTTACCTACTGTAGTTTATAATGTTTAATGCATAATAATGCTTTTTGGAGTAATTCTAATGCCTTTTCTTTCATAATTTGCAAAGTTCACACAAAGAGGGAGAATTCCGGCAGCTGGAGATCTGGACCTGGAAAAGCTATGTCAGGCCACCTATTCTGGACAACTCCAAATAAGCTGAAACTTCACGGGGAATTTTTATGGAATAAATAAGAAATACTAGAGCAAATAACCACTGGAGGGGGCCACCTGGTGAGCACAAGACACCAGGGTGCGCCTGGCCCCCCAGGCGCGCCCTGGTGGGTTGTGCTCAGCCCGGCCCATCTCATGTGCCCATCTTCTGGTATATAAGTCATTTTGACATAGAAAAAATAAGGAGAGAACTTTCGGGACGGAGTACCGCCTTCTCGAGGCGGAACTTTGGCAGGAGCACTTTTGCCCTCCGGCAGAGCATTTCCACCGGGGGAACGGGGAACTTCCCTCCCAGAGGGGGAAATCATCGTCACCATCATTACCAACAACTCTCCCATCTTGGGGAGGGCAATCTCCATCAACATCTTCAACAGCACCATCTCATCTCAAACCCTAGTTCATCTCTTGTGTTCAATCTTTGTACCGGAACTATACATTGGTGCTTGTGGGTGACTAGTAGTGTTGATTACATCTTGTAGTTGATTACTATATGGTTTATTTGGTGGAAGATTATATGTTCAGATCCAATATTCTATTTAATACCCCTCAGATCTTGAGCATGATTATCATTCATGAGTAGTTACTTTTTTTCTTGAAGTCACGGGAGAAATCTTGTTGCAAGTAATCATGTGAACTTGATATGTGTTCGATATTTTGATTGTATGTATGTTGTGATTCCCTTAGTGGTGTCATGTGAACGTCGACTACATGACACTTCACCATATTTGGGCCTAAGGTAATGCATTGTGGAGTAGTAATTAGATGATGGGTTGTGAGAGTGACAGAAACTTAAACCCTAGTTTATGCGCTATTCCGTAAGGGGCCGATTGGATCCAAAAGTTTAATGCTATGGTTAGAATTTATTCTTAGTACTTTTCTCGTAGTTGTGGATGCTTGCGAGGGGGTTAATCATAAGTAGGATGTTTGTTCAAGTAAGAATAGCACATCAGCACCGATCCACCCACATATCAAATTATTAAAGTAGCGAACACGAATCGAACCAACATGATGAAAGTAACTAGATGAAATTCCCGTGTACCCTCAAAACGCTTTGCTTATTATAAGAGACCATTTTGGCCTATCCTTTACCTCAAAAGGATTGGGCTACCTTACTGCACTTTTGTTACTATTATAGTTACTTGCTCGTTAAAAATTATCTTGCTAAAACTACTCTGTTACTTACAATTTCAGCACTTGCAGACATTACCTTATGCTCCTTGTTGGGTTCGACACTCTTACTTGTCGAAAAGGCTACAATTGACCCCATATACTGGTGGGTCATCACTTCATCATAGAAGTAAATAACACGCCCATCTATATTTTCTTCCAGAAGATCTTTAACCATAGCAACACTAGGTTCTACCTTGATTTGTTCAGCTGGCTTAGGTGTTCTAATATAAATTTTGTTGACCACAGTTGAAACATTAGCATGTTCCTTCATCCTAACAGGGAACGGTGGTTTCTCAATATAAGCAGTAGGAACAACTAGATCAACATTGTAAATAATAGTTTCATCTTTAGCTATTGCCGGTTCTTCAATTCTTCTTTAATAGGTGGGTGATATTTAAACCAGTTCTCCTTAGGGAGATCAACGTGAGTAGCAAAAGATTCACAAAATGAGGTTACTATCTCAGAGTCAAGTCCATATTTGGTGCTAAACTTTTGAAAAGCATCGGTATTCATAAAGGATTTAACACAAACAAACTTAAGCTTAATACCTGACGCTTTACCTTCGTCGAGCTCACAATCTTTATAGTTGCGTTTAATTCTTTCTAAAAGATCCCATCAGAATTCAATAGTCTTCTTCATGAAAGAACCAACACAATAAGTATCAAGCATGGATCGATCATTATGAAAAAGCCGAGCATAAAAATTCTAGATAATAATTTCTCTTGAGAGCTCATGATTGGGGCATGAATATAACATTGACTGAAGCCTCCCCCAAGCTAGAGCGATACTTTCTACTTCATGAGACCAAAAATTATATATATAATTCTGATGCATAGGATAATTTTTTTGGTGAAACACCAATTTCAATCGATTCCAATTCCAAGATCCAATATCATCGCATAGCCTATACCAAGCCAATGCTTTTCCCTGCAAAGATAAAGGAAAAACCTTCTTCTTAACTTCATCTCTGGGTAAACCTGCAAGCTTAAATAATCATCAAATTCCTTCCACATATATCAAGTGCATATTGATGTTTGCTTGAACTACGTCGGTATTTTCCCAAAGAGGAAGGGATGATGCAGCACAACAACGATAGGTATTTCCCTCAGTGACGAGATCAGGGTTATCGAACCAGTAGGAGAACCACACAACACTACGTGAATGGCACCTGCACACAAATAACAAATACTCGCAACCCGAGGTATTAAAGGAGTTGTCAATCCCTTTCAGGCAACGGCGCCAGAAATTGGCAAAAGGACGTGAGAAAGTTGTAATAAATTGATAGATAGATTGCCAAATAAAATAAAGTGCAGTAAGGTATTTTTTTATTTTTGGTTTAATAGATCTGAAAATAAAAGCAAAAAAATAGATCGCGAAGGAAAATAATACAGAAGAGACCCAGGGGCCGTAGGTTTCACTAGTGGCTTCTCTCGAGAAAAATAGCAAATGGTGGGTATAGGAATACTATTGGGAAATTGATAGAACTTCAAATAATCATGACGATATCACGGCAATGATCATTATATAGGCATCACGTCCAACATTAGTAGACCGACTCCTGCCTGCATCTACTACTATTACTCCACACATCGACCGCTATCCAGCATGCATCTAGTGTATTAAGTTCATGGAGAAACGGAGTAATGCAATAAGAAAGATGACATGATGTAGACAAGATCTATTTATGTAGAAATAGACCCCATCTTGTTATCCTTAATGGCAACGATACATATGTGTCGTTTACCGTTCTATCACTGGGATCAAGCACCGTAAGATCGAACCCATCACAAAGCACCTCTTCCCATTGCAAGATAAATAGATCAAGTTGGCCAAATAAAACCCAAATGTCAGAGAAGAAATACGAGGCTATAGGCAATCATGCATATAATAGATTAAAGAAGACTCAAATAACTTTCATGGACAAAAAGATAGATCTGATGATAAACTCAAAGTTCATCGGATCCCAACAAACACACCACAAAAAGAGTTACATCATATGGATCTCCAAGATACCATTGTATTAATAGTCAAAAGAGAGAGAGGAAGCCATCTAGCTACTAGCTACAGACCCGTAGGTCTACAAAGAACTACTCACACATCATCGGAGAGGCACCAATGGACATTATGAACCCCTCAGTGATGGTGTCTAGATTGGATCTCGTGGTTCTGGAACTTGTGGAAGCTGGAATTGATTTTCGTTGACTCCCCTAGGGTTTCTGGAATATTGGGGTATTTATAGAGCAAAGAGGCAGTTCAGGAGGACACCGAGGTGGGCACAACCCACCAGGGTGTGCCTGGGCCTCCAGGTGCGCTGTGGTGTCTTATGCTCACATCGGGCTCCCTCTTCGGTACTTCTTTGGCCCACTCGATGTCTTCTGGTCCAAAAAAATCCACAAAAAGTTTTGCTACATTTGGACTCCGTTTGGTATTGATTTCCTGCAATGTAAAAAACATGCAGGAAACAACAACTAGCACTGGGCACTATATCAATAGGTTAGTACAAAAACTGATATAAAATGATTGTAAAACATCCAAGAATGATAACATAACAGCATGGAACAATCAAAAATTATAGATACATTGGAGACGTATCAGCATCCCCAAGCTCAATTCCTACCTGTCCTCGAGTAGGTAAATGATAAAAACAGATTTTTTTTATGTGAAATGCGGCCTAACATGTTCATCACATATTTTTTTCTTTGTAGCATGGACATTTGGACTTCTATATGGTTCAAAGCAATAGTCTAGTTTTGACATGATACTTAAATACTCAAGCATATCAACAAGCAACCATGTCTTTAAAAATATCAACGTAAAATAAGTTATCCCTAGCCCATTATGCTCAATCATTGATCCATTCATGAAACACACTCACATATTAGCTACACCCAATGCTCAAGTACGATCATAGTGCCCTTAGTTGGTGCTTTATAAGAGAAGATGGAGACTAAAATAAAAAAAAATTGCATAAAGTAAAAGAAAGGCCCTTCGTAGAGGGAAGTAGGGATTTGTAGAGGTGCCAGAGCTCAAAGCGAAAAAGATAGAGATAACAACATTTTGGGAGGCATGCTTTTTCTGTCAACAAGAATGATCAAGTAGTTCCCAATACTTTCCATGCTAGATATATCTTTGGCGATTCCCAAACAGAAATTAAAGTTTATTCCTTTTTCAACCATACTTTCACTTTCCATGGCTAGTCGTATCCATGGGTGCCTTCCATACCAACACTTACCAAAGAATTTATTATTTGACAACATAAATTAAATTCATTTTTTATTTCGGGACTGGGCATCCCTAATACCTTTGCCTTACTCTCGTGCAATGACAAGTGAATAAACAATCATCTTGAGAATAACATATCTAGCATGGAAATATATTAGCCACCCCCTACCGTTTCATGAGCAGTACGAGCACACAACAGAGAAATTGATTTTGAAAATTAGAGATGGCACATACAAATTTGCTTAGAACGGCAAAAGAATACCGCATATAGGTAGGTATGGTGGACATATGTGGCAAAACTGGTTTAAAGGATTTTGGATGCACGAGTAGTGATCATACTTAGTGCAAAATGAAGGCTGGCAAGAGATTGAGAAGAGACCAACCAAGAAAAAAAAATCTCATAAGCGAGCATTAAGCATAATTAACATTGAATAGTGCACCACAAGTAGGATATAATTTCATTGCATAACTATTGACTTTCGTGCTTGCATAGGGAATCACAAACCTTAATACCAATATTCTTACTAAAGCATAATTACTCATCAACATGACTCACATATCATATCATCATATCTCAAAACTATTACAAGGAATCAAGTTTATTTTGTCCAATGATCTCCATGAAATTTTTTATTATATCCTCCTTGGATATCGATCACTTTGGAACTAATTTTCATGTGTTGCTTTTGATAACTCAAACAAATATAAGTGAAGATCATGCGCATAATATTCCTTTCTCTCAAATTAATTTAAGTGAAGCAAGAGAGAATTTCTTAAAAAAAGTATGAACTCTCAAATAAATCTAAGTGAAGCATGATAACATTTCTTCAAAAATACTAAAGCACACCGTGCTAAAAAAGATATAAGTGAAGCACTAGAGCAATTCCATAGCTCATAAATATTTAAGTGAAGCAAAGAGAGCAATTATAACAAGTCATGGCATAATTTTGGCTCTCTCAAAGTGTGTCCAGGAAGGATTCAAGACTTAAAATAAAAAACAAGCAAAGACTCATATCATACATGACGCTCCAAGCAAAACTCATAGTATGTGACGAATAAAAATATAGTTCCTAGTAAAATACCGATGGTCGTTACAAAAAAGAGGGGATGCCACTAGGGCATCCCCAAGCTTAGTTGCTTGCTTCTCTTTGGATAATAGCTTGGGATGCCATGGGCATCCCCAAGCTTAGGCTCTTCTTACTCCTTATTCCTTCATCTATCGTAACATCACCCAAAACTTGAAAACTTCAATCACACAAAACTCAACAAACCTTCATGAGATCTGTTAGTATAAGAAAGCAAATCACTACTATAAGTACTATTGAAAACCCATTCATATTTTAGTCTTGCATCATATCTACTATATACTAACTTTTCTATGGCAAAAACTCTGCAAAGGAAACCATAGAATCATCAAAACAAGCACACGACGCAAAGAAAACAGAATCTGTCAAAAACAGAACAGTCTGTAGCAATCTGGATATTTCGAATATTTTGTGATTCCAAAAATTCTAAACAATTAGGACCAAGTGAATTTTTTTATATTACTCTTCATCAAAAAGAATTGGTATTTTATCACGCTTCTGTTAAAAATTAGAATTATTTTCATGAGCGCAAAAGTTTCTATTTTTCAGCAAGATGAAATCAACTATCACATAACATGATCCTAAAGGCTTTGGTTGGCACAAACACTAACTAGAACACAAAGACACAATTATAACAGTAGTATAATTGTGCAAACACTCAAGGATAGAAAGCAAAAGTCAAAAATAAATTTTATTCATTGGGTTGCCTCCCAACAAGCGCTATTGTTTTACGCCCCTAGCTAGGCATAAAGCAAGGATCTAAGTATTGCCATCTTTGTTTCTAGATCCATGAGATGTCCTCATGATTGATTCATATGTTGGCCAAATTCTTGTTCTAGGGAAGTGTTCCATACCCTTCCTTAGTGGAAATTGAAATTTAATATTGCCTTCTTTCATATCAATTACGGCACTAATAGTGCCTAAAAACGGTCTACCAAGAATAATTGGACAAGACATATTGCAATAAATATCAAGAACAATAAAATCTACGGGCACATAATTCCTATTTGCAAGAATAATAGCATCATTAGTTCTTCCCATAGGCTTTTTAATAGTAGAATCCGCCAAGTGCAAATTCAAAGAAAATTCTTCAATATCGGTAAGACCAAGCACATCACATAAACTTTTCAGAATTGTAGGAACACCAGCACCCAAGTCACATAAGGCAAAACAATAATAATTTTTAATTTTGACTTTGATAGTAGGTTCTCACTCATCATGTAATTTTTTAGGAATTGAAACTTCTAATTCCATTTTTTCTTCCAAAGCTTTCATCAAAGCATCAACAATATGTTTAGTAAAAGCTTTATTTTGCTCATAAGCATGGGGTGAATTTATCATGGATTGCAACAAATAAATACAATCAATCAAAGAGAAACTATCATAATTAAAGTCTTTGTAATACAAAAGAGTGGGCACATCGCTAGTTAAAGTTTTAACCTCTTCAAACCCACTTTTATCAATTTTCTCAACAAGATTTTTCACCCTCCGAATTATCGGGACGCCTTCTAGCTAAAGTTGACTCTTCTCCAGTCCCTTTTCCAACAACCTTAATTTTACTAAACAAGGAATCAATAGAAGAAACACCAACCATTTTAAGATCTTCATCATTTTTACGAAAGCAATCACTAGAAAACACTTTTTCTAAAAATCCTCTTCTAGCTCTAAGCATAGCGGCTCTTTTCTTACTTTAATCCATAGAAACATAACGAGCTTTAATTGATTCCTCAACCTTAAGCACAACAATTTTTATCTTGAGATTTTCTACATCATGAGAAATTCTATCGACACTTCTCGACAAATCATCAACCTTATTTAACTTTTCTTCCATTGTAGCATTGAAAACTTTTTGAGGGTTGGTAAATTCTTTAATATTATTCTCAAGATCAGAGGTGTTCTTATTATTATAATAAGAAGGACTACCATAGGAATTACCATAATTATTAGAGGAATTACTAGGAAGAGGCCTAGGATTAATATTACCTCTATAAGCATTGTTATTCAAATTGTTTAGCGAGATAAAATTCACATCTATGGCATCACTATTTTTCTCAATCAAAGTAGATAAAGGCACATCATTGAAATCTATAGGAGCACTTTTATTAGCAATCAATTTCATAAGAGCATCAACTTTTTCACTCAAAGAAGAAATTTCTTCAATCGAATTAACTTTTTTACTAGTAGGAGCTCTTTCGGTATGCCATTGTGAATAATTTGCCATGATATTATCAAGCAATTTGGTGGCTTCACCCAAAGTAATTTCCATAAAAGTACCACCCGCGGCGGAATCTAAAAGATTACGAGAAACAAAATTCAACCCCGCGTAAAAAAATTGTATGATCATCCAAAGATTTAACCCATGAGTTGGGCAATTCCTTAGCATCAATTTCATCCTTTCCCAAGATTGTGCAACATGCTCATGTTCAGGTTGCTTGAAATTCATGATCTGGGGTCTAAGGGAAATAATTTTTGCGGGCAGAAAATACTTAGTAATAAAAGCATCCTTGCACTTATCCCAAGAATCGATACTATTGCGAGGAAAAGAGGAAAACCAAATTTTTGCACGATCTCGCAAAAATGGAAATAATTTCAACTTCACAACATCATTGTCCACATCTTTTTTCTTTCGCATATCGCATAACTCCACGAATGTATTAAGACGGGATGCGACATCCTCATTAGGTGTACCGGAAAATAGATCTTTCATAACAAGATTCAACAAAGCGGTATTAATATCACAAGACTCCGCACTAGTGACGGGAGGAGCAATCAAAGTGCTAATAAAATCATTGTTGTTGGTATTGCAGAAATCACACAACTTGGTGTTCTCTTCAGTCATTGTGACTACACAACAAGATTGCATTCAAAAACAGATCTGGCGAGAAAACGACGAACGAAAATGAGGGCGAATAAAATGGAAAATTTTTGTGAAGTGGGGGAGAGGAAAACGAGAGGAAAATGTCAAATAATGTAAATTGCAAGGAGATGAGGTTTGTGATTAGGAACCTGGTAGATGTTGATGATGTCTCCCCGGCAACGGCGCCAGAAATTCCTTTTGATGTTTGCTTGAACTACATCGGTATTTCCCCAAAGAGGAAGAGATGATGTAGCACAACAACGATAGGTATTTCCCTCACTGATAAGATCAAGGTCATCGAACCAGTAGGAGAACCACGCAATAATACGTGAATGGCACCTGCACATAAATAAAAAATACTCGCAACTCAACGTATTAAAGGGGTTGTCAATCCCTTTCGGGCAATGGCGCCAGAAATTGGCAAAAGGATGCGAGAAAGTTGTAATAAATTCATAGATAGATCGCCAAATAAAATAAAGTGCAGCAAGGTATTTTTGTATTTTTGGTTTAATAGATCTGAAAATAAAAGCAAATAAAAATATATCATGAAGGCAAATATAATAAAGAAGAGACTAGGGGGTCGTAGGTTTCACTAGTGGCTTTTCTTGAGAAAAATAACAAACGGTGGGTAAAAGAATTACTGTTGGGCAATTGATAGAACTTCAAATAATCATAACGATATCTAGGCAATTATCATGATATAGGCATCACGTCGAAGATTAGTAGACCGACTCCTGCCTGCATCTACTAGTATTACTCCAGACATCGACCGCTATCCAGCATGCATCTAGTGTATTAAGTTCATGGAGAAATGGAGTAATGCAATAAGAACGATGACATGATGTAGACAAGATCCGTTTATCTATTGCGGAGATATAGATCTCATCTTGTTATCCTTGGTAGCAATGATACATACATGTCGGTCCCCCTTCTGTCACTGGGATCAAGCACCGTAAGATCGAACCCACTACAAAGCACCTCTTCCCATTACAAGATAAATAGATCAAGTTGGCCAAACAAAACCCAAATATCAGAGAAGAAATATGAGGCTATAAGAAATCATGCATATATCTGATCATAAAGTCGATAAAAACATAGATCTGATCATAAACTCAAAGTTCATTGGATCCCAACAAACACACCGCAAAAAAGACTTACATCATACGGATCTCCGAGAGACCATTGTATTGATAATCAAGAGAGAGAGAGAGAGAGGAAGACATCTAGCTACTAACTATGGACCCGTAGGTCTACAAAGAACTACTCACGCATCATAGGAGAGGCACCAATGGAAGTGGTGAACCCCTCCATGACGGTGTCTAGATTGGATCTAGTGGTTCTGGACTCTGTGGTGGCTGGAATTGGTTTTTGTCGACTCCCCTAGGGTTTCTGGAATATTGGGGTATTTATAGAGCAAAGAGGCGGTTCAGGGGGCACCCGAGGTGGGCACAACCCACCAGGGCGCTCCTGGGCCTCCAGGCGCGCCTTGGTGGGTGCTGCTCCCCTCAAGCCACCCCCACGTGCTTTCTTGGCCCACTAGATGTCTTTTGGCCAAAAAAATCCTCCAGGAGTTTCGTTGCATTTGGACTCCGTTTGATATTGATTTCCCGTGATGTAAAAAACATGCAGAAAACAGCAACTGGCACTGGGCACTATGTCAATAGGTTAGTACCAAAAAATGATATAAAATGACTATAAATGATTGTAAAACATCCAAAAATGATAATATAACAGCATGGAACAATCAAAAGTAATAGATACATTGGATACGTATCAGCTAGCAGTTGTTCTATCATACCCGAAGGAATTTCATATTCAATATTTCCAGTACGTGTAGTAGGTTGAGGGGTAACTAATTGTGGTTCCGGTCAAGGTGAAGATACTGCGAACAAACCCCTCAAAGGATTGTTCTCCATAGTAACAAGTGACAATATATTTCAACACGTAGTAATAATTTTTCCTTACCATTTTCCACTTACCAACAACGCTTCACTCCCCAGCAACGGCGACAGAAAATAGCCTTGATGACCCACAAGTTATGTGATCAATTGTAGCCTTTTCGATAAGTAAGAGTGTCGAACCCAACGAGGAGCAGAAGGAAATGACAACTGGTTTTCAGCATGGTAATGTCTGCAAGTACTGCAATTGTAAGTAATAGAGTAGTTTGATAGCAAAATAATTTATAACCAGCAAGTAACGATAATAGTAACAAAAGTGCAGCAAGGTAGCCCAATCCCTTTGAGGCAAAGGACATGCCAAAATGGTCTCTTATAATAAGCAAAGCGTTCTTGAGGGTACACGGGAATTTCATCTAGTCACTTTCATCATGTTGGTTCGATTCGTGTTCGCTACTTTGATAATTTGATATGTGGGTGGATCGGTGCTTAGGTGTTGTTCTTACTTGAACAAACCTCCTACTTATGATTAAACCCCTCGCAAGCATCTGCAACTATGAGAAAAGTATTAAGAATAAATTCTGACCATAGCATTAAACTTTTGGATCCAATCGGTCCCTTACGGAATAGCGCATAAACTAGGGTTTAAGCTTTTGTCACTCACACAACCAATCATCTAATTACTACTCAACAATGCATTCCCTTAGGCCCAAATATGATGAAGTGTCATGTAGTCATCGTTCACATGACACCACTAAGGGAATCACAACATACATACTATCAAAAATATCGAACACATATCAAGTTCACATGATTACTCACAACATGATTTCTCATGTGACCTCAAGAACAAAAGTAACTACTCATAAATTATAATCATGCTCAAGATCAGAGGGGTATTAAATAGCATATTGGATCTGAACATATAATCTTCCACCAAATAAACTATATAGTAATCAACTACAAGATGTAATCAACACTACTAGTCACCCACAAGCACCAATCTATAGTTCTGGTACAAAGATTGAACACAAGAGATGGACTAGGGTTTGAGATGACATGGTGATGTTGAAGATGTTGATGGAGATTGCCCTCCACAAGATGGGGGAGTTGTTGGTGATGATGATGATTCCCCCCTTCGAGAGGGGAGTTCCTCCGACGGAATCGCTCCATTAAAGGGCAAAAGTGCTCCTGCCCAAGTTCCGCCTCGAGACGGCGGTGCTCCAACCCAAAAGACCTCTCCTCTATTTTTCTATGTCAAAATGACTTATATACCAGAAGATGGGCACCCGAGATGGGCCAGGCTGAGCACAACCCACCAGGGCGCGCCCTGGTGTCTTGTGCTGACCAGGTTGTCCCCCTTAGGTGGTTATTTGCTCCAGTATTTCTTATTTATTACATAAAAAATCCCCATGAAGTTTCAGCTTATTTGGAGTTGTGCAGAATAGGTGGCCTAACATAGCTTTTCTAGGTCCAGATTTCCAGCTGCCGAAATTCTCCCTCTTTGTGTGAACCTTGCAAATTATGAGAGAAAAGACATTAGAATTACTCCAAAAAGCATTATTATGCATTAAAACATTATAAATAACATTAGGTAAACATGATGAAAAATGGGCGTATGACTTAATTACCCTTAGTTTCCATTAGGACCCCATTGCCACGAGAGGGTAGGACAAAAGAGGCCATGCAAGTTCTTATTGCAAGCACATATGACTATATATGGAATGAATGCCTACATATGATTGATGAATTGGAGCTATTGTGTATCGCTCTAGGTTGTCACTATTACATGGTGAATGTCATTCAAATATCCATCGCTACTCCATGCCTACGCTTTTCCCATAATATTGTCTTGCTTGAATCACTGTTGCTACCGATGTTCCAAGTACTACCAAACTAGCACTGTCACTTCAAGTTTTGCTACTATTACCACTGATATCAAAACTATCATATTGATGTGCTACTAATACTTTGTTCCAGGGAAGTAACTTCTCAGTTGTGATTGAATTGACAACTCAATTGCTAAGTCTTATAAATATTCTTTAGACCCCCTTGTGTCTAATCAATAAATTTGGGTGAAATACTACCCTCGAAGACTGTTGTGATCCCCTATACTTTTGGGTCAACTAGACTATTTTCTGGCGCCGTTGCCGGGGAGCATAGCTCTATTTATTAAGTTTGCTTGCCAGGTAAATATCTGCTACAATTTATATTCACTATGAAGAATCTGCGAGACACTAAGACCAAGATCGTGCCCTCTAAGACGAGGTAAGGAACTGCCAAATCGGTCTACACATTATTCACCTACTATTTTAAGTCAACTTGTGACACAACCACCTATTATTCAATTTGATATGTCCCAAGTAATAGACACTGCATGTTCTATTGATGATACTCATGATGATGAATCTACTTTGCTTGATAAATCCTTGCCACTTGGTGAATTACTTGATGCTCATATTGCTAAAGCTAAAAAATATGACATTACTAAAAATTATGAATCACCTACTACTACTATGAGAACTAAAATGATTGATGTGCCTCAAGGTTACACTTTTCCTAAGGAGTTATCTAGAGAACTTATGGCTTATGATACTCGTAATGGCATAGAAGGTTTGATGGCTATACTGAAACAAAAAGGCATGTGCCAAATGATGAAATATGATCATAAATTTGCAACTTCTCTGGTTTTTGTTACTGATAAGAATTATCAATTCACTGTTGATCCCGAACCTATTACTTTGGTGGATCCCGATCATTTTCATGGCTATGAATCCGAAATTGTTGTTGCATATCTTACTAAACTGAGTAAAATTGCCACCCTATTTGCCAAAGAGGAAAAGATTCATTACCATCACAGACTTAAGTAGTTTCCTTTCTCATTAAAGGGTGATGCTAAAGTATATATTGTTTAATTATCTTGCCCCTGGTTGTGTTCGTAGTCCCCACGATATGATTTATTACTTCACTCAAAAATGTTTTCCTACACATATGAAACAAGCTGCCTTATAGGAAATATATAAATTTGTGCAACTTGAGGAAGATCTTCTCCCTCAAGCTTGGGGGAGGCTTCTCCAACTATTAAATTCTTTTCCTGATCATCCTTTGAAGAAAAAAGAAATACTTGATATATTTTATAATGGACTAACCAATTCTCTTAGGGACTACCTAAATAGTTATGTTGGCTTTGTTAGGGAAAGAACAATTGAATAAATGCAGGAATTATTGAATAACTTATTGATAAATGCCAATGATTGGACACTTGGTGAACCACCACTTAAACCAACTTCAAAAAAAGAGGTATTCTATTTCTCGGTCCAGAAGATATGCAAGAGGCCAAGAAATCTATGAAAGAGAAAGGTATTAAATTTGAAGATGTTAATAATCTACCACCTATTGAAGAAATACATGGACTCGATATTCCAACACAGATGGTAGAGGTAAATTCTATTTATAGGTTTGATGAGGGTGACATAGCTTATGATAAATCTCCAAGTGAGTGCTTAGATGAATTTGACAAATTCATCGCTAAACAAGAAAATTTCAATATGCAAATAAGTGATCAACTGAAATGTGATTCTATTGTGATTGAACGCTTGAGTGACGTGGTCATTAGAATTTCTAATGATATTAAGGGCTTATGTAAGCATTATTCTATGGTGCACACTTGGCTTGAACAAGTTTCTAAATCATAGAATGATTTGATTAAGGAAATGTCGAATAAAACTAATGATCATGTTGTTAGGGTAATGACTAGGGGTGGCAAAATGAGTGAGGAACCTGTGTGTCATGAGGATCACCCTAAAAGAATTGAACAAGAGTCTCGGAGAATTAATGATAATGCACCTAGTTCACCTAAGAAGAAGAAAAGGTAAGGATAAAATTTGCAACTTTATAGTGAACCTGTTATAGAAAGACCTGTTGTGAATCCTAATAATGTTTCTATTACCCATGTTGAGACACAATCTGGTGATGAGCATTTACCTAGTTGTCGTGGTATTCTCATGTCAGTCGGTAGGGGGGTCCGCGAGACGACAGATGCCACAGAGTGGCTTGAGGTGAGGGCAAGACTATCGTGGAGTATCCGGGACGGGTATGTGAATAGCACGCGGGGGTTTACCCAGGTTCGGGGCTCTCCGGAGAGATAATACCCCTACTCCTGCATGTCTTAATATATATGTGGTATATCTGCAATACAGAGTGCTCCTGGAGCTGTATCTGAGGTCAGTGCTGCAGGCATCTGGCCTCGTATCTGTGAGCACAAATGCTTGGGCATGCATGCCCGTGGCCGGGTGGCCATATGAGCTAATGGCCATGTGTGGTCGTGAGTGTGTGAGTGCTCATGCGTGTGAGCATGTGAGAATGAGAGAGTGGATGGATGGGTTTGTGCATGCCTGAGAGTGTGAGCTCCCCAGGGGACAAGATACACTATTGGTGGTGGCTCTACACTATACATGATGGTGGGTGAACAGTGTACACCTATGCAGCAATAGTTGCCAGGCATGGCCAAAGTGTGGCTGTCTTGTCATTGTCTTGTCGGTGTCGGATGTGATGTCACAGTTGACTCCTGGCAGTCGGCTGGTTGGCGCAGCAGGGCGGGGAGCCGACTGGGCAGCCGGATGGCGGGGCAGTCGAACAGGGGGCCGCCTGGAGCGACCGGGCGGCGAGCCGGACTAAGGGGCGTGGGCCGCCCCGATGTCTTGAAGCGTTGCTTCGCCGCCTTTTGGGTACCCAGGGGTTATTCCCCCGATAGTAGCCTCCGAGCCTTCGGCTAACTTGGAAAAGTTGGGCGGAGGTTTTCTAGCGGGCATCGATGTAGAAGATGTCGATGATGGCCGGTTGCGGGCTGCAGCCGATGCGGCTTGCTTCCGGCGGGGGTGCGCGAGCACACCCGCTGGGTGTAGCCTCCGGGCAACTTTGGAAAATTTGGGTGGAGGCTTTTCATGGTTGTTGGTGTAGATGATGGCGTCAAGGGGCCGGTTGCAGCCAGCGGAGGGCGTGCAACAAGTGTGGCATGTTCCAAGTGGGGACGCGCAAGCGCACCCGCTGGGTGTAGCCTTCGAGCCTTCGGGCAACTTGGAAAAGTTGGTCGGAGGGTCTTGTTGTTGGTGATGAAGCCGACGACAGTGTCGAGGGTGTCGGGCGCAAACACCGAGTCCGCTGGCTGATGGGCGCGGGGCCCTGCCGAGCGCGGACGCGGAGTCCGCCGACTGATGCTATCGGGTGCGGACGCAGGGTCTATCAACTGAAGTTGTCGGTCGCAGATGCGGCGTCTGCCGACTAATGCTGTCGGGCACGGACACGGAGTCTGTCAACTGGTGCTGTCGGGCATGGACGCGGAGTCCGCCGACTGGTGGTGTCGGGTGTCGGTGTCAAAACCGGCAAATCTCGGGTAGGGGTCCCGAACTGTGCCTCTAAGGATCGAAGGTAACAAGGAGGTAGGGGACACGATGTTTAGCCAGGTTCGGGCCCTCTTAATGGAGGTAATACCCTACTTCCTGCTTGATTGACTTTGATGAGTATAGGGGTTATAAGAGTTGATCTACCTCAAGATCGTAATGGCTAAACCCTAGATGTCTAGCATGTATGATTGTGATTCCCCCTAAAGACTAACCCATGTAGTTTATATAGGTACCAGAGGGGACTAGGGGTGTACAAAGTCGGTTTACAGAGGAAGGAAACTCCACATCCGGACACCAAGCTTGCCGTCCACGCAAAGGAGAGTTCCATCCGGACAGGGGAGAAGGCCTTCTGTTCTGTATCTTCACGGCCCGTCAGTCCGGCCCATATCACATAGGCCGGCTCTCCGAGGACCCCATAATCCAGGACTCCCTCATCAGGCGCGGACGTGGAGTCCGCCGACTGGTGGTGGTGATGACAGCCGGCTGCTGGCTACAGCCGGCGCGGCTTGCTTCCAGTGGGGGCGTTCCAGCGCACCCACTGGGTGTAGCTTCCGAGCCTCCGAGCGACTCGAAGAGTCGGGCAGAGGGTCTTGCTATAGATGAAGCGGGCGGTGGGATGCCGGTTGCAGCCGGCTCGGGCCTACAGTCAGCCTCCGAGCCTCCGGGCGAGTAGGGGATTCCTCTTGGGACGATCGACAATGTTAGTCCGCGTAGATATATCATAAGTTTGCTTTTAGCAGTGCGAGTTTTATGCGTAGGGTGCCGACTCGGTTTCGTCCGAGCCCCCTTCAATCTTTTTCATGTCCCCTCCACTCTTTGGCTTGTGCTCTCGCTAGTCGGATAGCCGCACTGAGGTCTGTGACTGAGAGTGGGCCGTGGAGTGGAGTGTACAGTACTCAGACTCTGGGAGCGGATTTAACTGAGCAGATACTCATAAAGTAAATGGCCGGTTCGCCCAAAAAGGTTTTCTCCCCGGACGTGTTTCGCGTGGGTGGCCTCCAGCGTTTGCTCTTGCTAGCCAACAGTCGGCTGCGGTCTGTAGCTGAGAAGAGGAGTGAGCCTTTGATGACCCACAAGTGTAGGGGATCTATCTTAGTCCTTTCGATAAGTAAGAGTGTCGAACCCAACGAGGAGCAGAAGGAAATGATAAGCGGTTTTCAGTAAGGTTTTCTCTGCAAGCACTGAAATTGTAGGTAACAGATAGTTTTGTGATAAGATAAATTGTAACGAGTAACATGCAATGAAAGTAAATAAAGTGCAGCAAGGTGGCCCAATCCTTTTTGTAGCAAAGGATAAGCCTAGACAATTTCTTATAATGAGAAAAGCGCTCCCGAGGACACATGGGAATTATTGTCAAGCTAGTTTTCATCACGCTCATATGATTCGCGTTCGGTACTTTGATAATTTGATATGTGGGTGGACCGGTGCTTGGGTACTGCCCTTACTTGGACAAGCATCCCACTTATGATTAACCCCTATTGCAAGCATCTGCAACAACAAAAGAAGTATTAAAGTAAACCTAACCACATCATTAAACATATGGATCCAAATCAGCCCCTTACGAAGCAACGCATAAACTAGGGTTTAAGCTTCTGTCACTCTAGCAACCCATCATCTACTTATTACTTCCCAATGCCTTCCTCTAGGCCCAAATAATGGTGAAGTGTCATGTAGTAGACATTCACATAACACAACTAGAGGAAAGACAACATACATCTCATAAAAATATCGAACGAATACCAAATTCACATGACTACTAATAGCAAGACTTCACCCATGTCCTCAGGAACAAACATAACTACTCACAAAGCATATTCATGTTCATAATCATAGGGGTAATAATATGCATTAAGAATCTGAACATATGATCTTCCACCAAGTAAACAAATAAGCATCAACTACAAGGAGTAATCAACACTACTAGCAACCCACAGGTACCAATTTGTGGTTTTGGATACAAGAGATGAACTAGGGTTTGAGAGGAGATGGTGCTGGTGAAGATGTTTATGGAGATTGACCCTCTCCCGATGGGAGGATCGTTGGTGATGACCATGGTGATGATTTTCCCCTCCCAAAGGGAAGTGTCGCCGGCAGAACAGCTCTGCCGGAGCTCTAGATTGGTTCCGCCAAGGTTCCGCCTCATGGCGGCGGAGTTTCGTCATGTAAGCTTGCCCATGATTTTTTTCTAGGGTAGAAGCCTTCATATAGCATAAGATGGACACCGGAGGGCCACCAGGGGGCCCAGGAGATAGGGGGCACGCCCCCACCCTCCTGGCCAGGGTGTGGGCCCCCTGAGGTGTTTCTTCTGCTCAATAATTTTTATTAATTCCAAAAAATAGTTTCATGGAGTTTCAGGTCTTTTGGAGCAGTGCAGAATAGGTTTCCAATGTTTGCTCCTTTTCCAGCCAGAATTCCAGTTGTCGGCATTCCCCCTCTTCATGGTAAACCTTATAAAATAAGAGAGAATATCCATAAGTATTGATATATAATGTGTAATAACATACCATAATGCAATAAATATCGATATAAAAGAATGATGCAAAATGGACGTATCAACTCCCCCAAGCTTAGACCTCGCTTGTCCTCAAGCGGAAGCCGAAATCGAAAAATATGTCCACATGTTTAGAGATAGAGGTGTCGATAAAAATAAAATACGGACATGAGGGCATCATGATTATTCTTGTAACAGCAACATAAATAGATTTTGTCATATGATGTATTATGCTCAAGTAACAATCAATTCACAATGTCAAGTATGTTTCAGAAACTCCATTGAAAGCTAACAAACTATAATATCTGCCATTGAAGCAATTGCAATTTATCATAACATCAAAAAGAGCCAAGAATAGAGCTTTTCAGCAAGTCCACATACTCAACTATCATGTAGTCTTGTACAATTGCTAACACTCACGCAATACTTGTGGTTATGGAGTTTCAGCCGGACACTGAGAAAGATAGGGGCTTATTGTGTTGCCTCCCAACGTATTCACCTTTAGGTGATGTCAACAATAATAGTCCATGCTAGCTTATACCCAATTGGATATATATATCATGATCTTTCAAACACGAGGAGCTTGTCAAAGTATAAAAATGAAAAAGGGAAAGGTGAAGATCACCTTGACTCTTGCATAAAGTAAAAGACATAAAGTAGAAGATAGGCCATTCACAGAGGGAAGCAGAGGTTGTCATGCGCTTTTAGGGTTGGATACACAAAATCTTAGTACGAAAGAACGTCACTTTATATTGCCACTTGTATATGGACCTTTATTATGCAGTCTGTCGCTTTTATTGCTTCCATAACAAGATCGTATAAAGCTTATTTTCTCCGCACTAATAAGTCATGCATATTTAGAGAGCAATTTTTATTGCCTGCACCGATGCAACTTACTTGAAGGATCTTACTCAATCCATAGGTAGATATGGTGGACTCTCATGGCAAGACTGGGTTTAAGGATATTTGGAAGCACAAGTAGTATTTCTACTTGGTGCTAGGAATTTTGTTAGCATGAGAGGGAAAGGCAAGCTCAACATGTTTGGAAGGTCAATGACAATATACTTTAACTGAGATGTGAGAAAACATAAACCATTATGTCGTCTTCCTTGTCCAACATCGACTCTTTTAGCATGTCATACTTAATGAGTGCTCCCAATCATAAAAGATGTCCATGATAATATATTTGTATGTGAACCTCTCTTTCCTTATTACTTCATATTAATTGCAACGATGACCAAAACTACGTTCATCAACTCTCAACAACTTTTATGCCTCATACTTTATATATGTGAAGTCATCACTAACCATAAGATCAATATGAACTCTTTTATTCTTTCTACTTTCCCAAGATCATGGCAAGATAGCAAAGCCCTTGACTCAACACTAATCTTTATTATAGATAACTCACGGACTCGATTACATAAAGAGATCACAAAGCAAAACTCAAAACTACTTGATATCAAAACTTCAATCTACTAGATCAAGATACTACAAAAAGGATCAAACTAAATAAAACGGTAAAGATAAGAGTGTGATGGTGATACGATACCGGGGCACCTCCCCCAAGCTTGGCAGTTGCCAAGGGGAGTGCCCATACCCATGTAATTATGTCCTCGGAGGTGATGGAGGTGGTGATGATGATAGTGGATAATCGCATATCGAGTGTAAAAGCTCCTCCAGCTTGTGGATAATGCCCTTGAGTCCGGCGTATGATCCTTCAGCAAAATATTCTCCTGTGTGAGATACTTATTCTGTATGCGAGCTAACTCAATCATCTTGAAAGCTTCAATCTCAGTTGGAGTAAAGAGGTTAGGTAAGGGTTGAGGGATGTCTTCTTCTTACACTGTCGGAGCTTGAACCTACATGGCCTTCTTGATCCCTTCATCATTGTTGATCTCTTCCGGTTCTTCTCTTTTCAGCTCTATCTTCAATAGCCAAGCATCCTCGTCTTCATTGTTGAAGGAGGGTGACGCCATGGTGCTCTAGATCTGTAACAGAAAACAGCTCGAAACAAAAACAGAGGATATTTGCGTGATACGATGGTCAAAACCTTCGGGAGTTTATATAATGAATTTTTACCGACCAAAATACGTAACGTGCAAGAAAACGGAGTCCGGGAGGCACACAAGGTGGCCACGAGACAGTGGGCGTGCCCAGTAAGGGTGGGCGCGTCCTCCACCCTAGTGGAGGCCTCGTGTCCTTCCCGGACTACTTCTTTCTTTCTAAAATTCTTAAATATTCCAAAACTGATAAGAATTGCCATTAGAATTTTTTTGGAGTCGGTTTACTTACCGTACCACATACCTATTCCTTTTCGGAGTCTGGAACATTCTGGAAAGTGACCCTTATGTATTCCTCAGGGGTTACGGTTTCAATAATATTAGTTTCAACATTGATAGGATTACCTGAGATATAATGTTTAATCCTCTGACCGTTCACCACCCTCGGACTTGTGCCATCAAAGTTGTTGATTTTTATGGCACCAGAACGATAGACCTCCTCGATAACGTAAGGACCTTCCCATTTAGAGAGAAGTTTTCCTGCAACAAATCTTAAACGAGAGTTGAATAATAATACATAATCACCTACGTTAAACTCACGCTTTTGTATCCTTTTATCATGCCAGTGTTTGACTTTTTCTTTGAATAGCTTGGCATTCTCATAGGCTTGGGTTCTCCATTCATCAAGTGAGCTAATATCAAACAACCTCTTTTCACCGGCAAGTTTGAAGTCATAGTTAAGCTCTTTGATAGCCCAATATGCTTTATGTTCAAGTTCTAGAGGTAAATGACAAGCTTTTCCATAATGCATCATCAAGTTTTTTGGACCAATTCTTTCTAGATCTATTCACAGTCTTTTGCAAAATTAATTTGAGCTCTCTATTGCTCAACTCTACTTGACCACTAGACTGCGGATGATAAGGAGATGAAATTCTATGATTAACATCATACTTAGCAAGCATCTTACAGAAAGCACCATGAATAAAATGTGAACCACCATCAGTCATCAGATATCTAGGGACTCCAAACCTCGGAAAAATAACTTCTTTAAGCATTTTAATAGAAGTGTTATGATCAGCACTACTAGTTGGAATAGCTTCTACCCACTTAGTAACGTAATCAATAGCAACTAAAATATGTGTATATCCATTAGAGGCAGGAAAAGGTCCCATATAATCAAAGCCCCAAACATCAAATGGTTCAATAATGAGAGAATAGTTCGTAGGCATTTCTTGACGTCTACCAATGTTACCAATTCTTTGACATTCATCACAAGATAAGACAAACTTATGAGCATCTTTGAAGAGAGTAGGCCAATAAAAACTGGATTGCAATACCTTATGTGCAGTTCTGTCTCCAGCGTGGTGTCCTCCATATGATTCAGAGTGACACTTGTGTAGGATATGTTCCTGTTCATTCTCAGGTACACAACATCTAATAACACCATCTACTCCTTCTTTATAAAGGTGTGGGTCATCCCAGAAGTAATGTCTTAAATCATAAAAGAACTTTTTCTTTTGCTGGTAGGTGAAACTAGGTGGTATAAATTTAGCAACAATGTAATTAGCATAATCAGCATACCAAGGAGCAGTACGAGAAGCATTAACAACCGCTAGTTGTTCATTAGGAAAGCTATCATCAATAGGCAGTGGGTCATCAAGAACATTCTCTAACCTAGACAAGTTGTCTACAATGGGATTCTCATCTCCCTTTCTATCAATAATATGCAAATCAAATTCTTGGAGCAAGAGAACCCATCTAATGAGTCTAGGCTTAGCATCTTTCTTTTTGATAAGATATTTAATAGCAGCATGATCAGTGTGAATAGTAACTTTGGAATCAACAATATAAGTTCTAAACTTATCACATGCAAACACAACTGCTAATCTTTTTCAGTAGTAGCATAATTTCTCTAGGTAGTATCAAGAGTCTTACTAGCATACTGGATAACATTCAATTTATTATCAACTCTTTGCCCTAGAACAGCACCTATAGCATAATCACTAGCATCACACATAATTTCAAAAGGTAAATTCCAATTAGGTGGCTGAACAATAGGTGCAGTGATCAAAGCTTTCTTAAGTATTTCAAAGGCTTCTACACAATCATCATCAAAGACAAAAGGAATATCTTTTTGCAATAAATTAGTCAGAGGCCTAGAGATTTTAGAAAAGTCCTTAATGAACCTCCTATAAAAACCGGCATGACCAAGAAAACTTCTTTTACCTTTTATGTCCTTGGGACATGGCATCTTTTCAATAGCATCAACTTTAGCTTTATCAACTTCAATACCTCTCTCGGAGATTTTGTGCCCCAAGACAATGCCTTCATTGACCATAAAGTGGCACTTTTCCCAATATAAGACGAGACTAGTGTCTTCGCATCTCTGCAAAACTTGATCAAGGTTGCTCAAGCAATCATCAAAGGAGGATCCATAAACGGAGAAATCATCCATGAATACCTCACAAATCTTTTCACAAACGTCAGAGAATATAGCCATCATACATCTTTGAAAGGTAGGAGGTGCATTACATAAACCAAAAGGCATACGTCTATAAGCAAAAGTACCAAAAGGGCAAGTAAAAGTAGTTTTTGATTGATCTTCCGCTGACACGGGTATTTGAGAGAAACCAGAATAACCATCTAGAAAGCAGAAATGTGTATGTTTTGATAGTCTTTATAGCATTTGATCCATAAAAGGTAAAGGGTAATGATCTTTCTTAGTAGCTTTATTTAATTTACGGAAATCAATTACCACCCTATAACCTGTAATAATTCTTTGCGGAATCAATTCATCTTTATCATTAGGAACAACAGTAATACCTCCCTTTTTAGGGACACAATGGACAGGGCTTACCCATTCACTATCAGCAACGGGATAAATTATACCTGCCTCGAGGAGCTTTAGTATCTCATTTCTTACCACTTCTTTCATCTTAGGATTTAATCTTTGTTGAGGATCTCTGACTGGTTTGGCATCTTTTTTCACTTTAATTTTGTGTTGGCATAGAGTAGAACTAACGCCCTTAAGATCATCCAGAGTATATCCAATAGCAACACGGTGCTTCTTCAGAGTTTTCAATAATTTTTCATCTTCCTGCTCTAAAAGGTTAGCACTAATAATAACAGGATATATCTTATTTTCATCAAGATAAGCATATTTAAGATTATCAAGTAATGGTTTGAGCTCAAACACGGGATCACCCTTGGGTGGAGGAGGATCCCCTAGGATTTCAACGGGAAGATTATGTTTCAGAATAGGTTCCTGTTTAAGGAACATTTCATCTATTTCCCTTCTTTCTTTCATAAACATATCATTTTCATGGTCTAGCAAATATTGTTCTAAAGGATCAGTAGGAGGCACAGCAATAGAAGCAAGACCAATTATTTCATCTTTACTAGGTGATTCTCTATCACGAGGTTGTCTATGAAACTTAGCAAAATTAAACTCATGAGACATACCCTCTAAGCCAATTGTGACAGTATCCTTTTCGCAATCAATCTTAGCATTAACAGTGTTCAAGAAGGGTCTACCAAATATAATGGGACAAAAGTCGTCTTGTGGGGGAACCAAGGACAAGAAAATCAGCAGGGTATTTGACCTTCCCACACAAGACTTCAACATCTCTAACAATCCCAACTGGTGAAATAGTATCTCTATTGGCTAGCTTAATTGTAACATCTATTTCTTCTATCTCAGCAGGTGCAATGGCATGCATAATTTCTTTATATAAGGACTGAGGTATTGCACTAGCACTAGCACCCATATCACATAAGCCATGATAACAATGATCTCCTATTTTAACAGAAATAACAGGCATGCCTACAACAGGTCTATGTATCTTAGCGTCTGGTTTTGCAATATTAGCAACTTCATCACAGAAATAAATAACATGCCCATCTAAATTATCATCCAAGAGATCTTTAACCATAGCAATACTAGGTTCAACTTTAATTTTCTCAGGAGGTGTATAAGTTCTAGTATTACTTTTACGAACAACAGTTGAAGCTTTAGCATGATCCTTCATTCTAACAGGAAAAGGTGGTTTCTCAACATAAGTAGTAGGAACAATAGGATCATTATAAGTAATCGTCTTTTCTTCAACTGTAATAGGTGCAACTACTTTTACTTCAATGGGAGGATTATATTTAAACCACTTGTCCTTAGGGAGATTAACGTGAGTAGCAAAACATTCACAGAAAGAAGCTACTATCTCAGAGTCAAGTCCATATTTAGTGCTAAATCCACGAAAAGCATCGGTATCCATAAAAGATTTAACACAATCAAACTTAGGTGTCATACCTGACTCCTTACCAGTCAGAACCCCAATCTTTAGAGTTGCGTTTAATTCTTTCCAATAAGTCCCATTTGAATTCAATTGTCTTCAGCATATAAGAACCAGCACAGGAAGTATCGAGCATGTTGCGATCATTGAGAGAAAGACGAGCATAAAAATTTTGAATAATCATTTCTATGGAGAGCTCATGATTGGGGCATGAATACAACATTGACTTAAGCCTCCCCCAAGCTTGAGCGATGCTTTCTCCTTCGCGAGGCCAGAAACTATATATGTAATTACGATCACGATGAACAAGATGCATAGGATAGAACTACTGATGAAATTCCAACTTCAATCATTTATAATTCCAAGATCCCTTATCATCACATAGCCTATACCATGTCAATGCATATCCCTTCAAATATAAAGGGAAGACCTTCCTTTTGACAACATCATCAGGAATACCTGCAAGCTTAAATAATCCACAAACTTCATCCACAAAGATAAGGTGTAAATCGGGATGCAATGTTCCATCTCCTGCAAATGGATTAGCTAGCAGTTTCTCTATCATACCCGAAGGAATCTCAAAGTAAACATTTTCAGTAGGTTCAGTAGGTTGAGGAGCAACTCTTTGCTCTACTGGTCGGGGCGAAGATGCCCCAAACAAGCCCCTCAAAGGATTAGTTTCCATAGTGACAAGTAACAGAAAATTTCAGCACACTATATAAATGTTTCCTTACCAAGTTCCACTCACCAAAAGCGCTACACTCCCCGGCAGCGGCGCCAGAAAAGAGTCTTGATGACCCACAAGTGTAGGGGATCTATCATAGTACTTTCGATATGTAAGAATGTCGAACCCAACGAGGAGCAGAAGGAAATGATAAGCGGTTTTCAGTAAGGTTTTCTCTGCAAGCACTGAAATTGTAGGTAACAGATAGTTTTGTGATAAGATAAATTGCAACGAGTAACAAGCAATGAAAGTAAATAAAGTGCAGAAAGGTGTCCCAATCCTTTTTGTAGCAAAGTATAAGCCTAGACAATTTCTTATAATGAGAAAAGCGCTCCCGAGGACACATGGGAATTATCGTCAAGCTAGTTTTCATCACGCTCATATGATTCGCGTTCGGTACTTTGATAATTTGATATGTGGGTGGACCAGTGCTTGGGTACTGCCCTTAATTGGACAAGCATCCCACTTATGATTAACCCCTATTGCAAGCATCTGCAACTACAAAAGAAGTATTAAGGTAAACCTAACCACATCATTAAACATATGGATCCAAATCAGCCCCTTACGAAGCAATGCATAAACTAGGGTTTAAGCTTCTGTCACTCTAGCAACCCATCATCTACTTATTACTTCCCAATGCCTTCCTCTAGGCCCAAATAATGGTGAAGTGTCATGTAGTTGACGTTCACATAACACCACTAGAGGAAAGACAACATACATCTCATCAAAATATCAAACGAATACCAAATTCACATGACTACTAATAGCAAGACTTCACCCATGTACTCAGGAACAAACGTAACTACTCACAAAGCATATTCATGTTCATAACCAGAGGGGTAATAATATGCATTAAGGATCTGAACATATGATCTTCCACCAAGTAAACCAATAAGCATCAACTACAAGGAGTAATCAACACTACTAGCAACCCACAGGTACCAATTTGTGGTTTTGGATAGAAGATTGGATACACAAGATGAACTAGGGTTTGAGAGGAGATGGTGCTGGTGAAGATGTTGATGGAGATTGACCCTCTCCCGATGGGAGGATCGTTGGTGATGACGATGGTGACGATTTCCCCCTCCCGGAGGGAAGTGTCCCCGGCAAAACAGCTTTGCCAGAGCTCTAGATTGGTTCCGCCTCGTGGCGGCGGAGTTTCGTCCCGTAAGCTTGCCCACGATTTTTTTTCAGGATAAAAGCCCTCATATAGCAGTAGATGGACACCGGAGGGCCACCAGGGGGCCTAGGAGACAGGGGCGTGCCCAGTAGGGGTGGGCGCGCCCCCCACCCTCCTGGCCAGGGTGTGGGCCCCCTGAGGTGTTTTTTCCTCTCAATAATTCTTATTAATTCCAAAAACAAGTTTCGTGGAGTTTCAGGTCTTTTGGAGTAGTGCAGAATAGGTTTCCAATGTTTGCTCCTTTTCCAGCCAGAATTCCTGTTGCCGGCATTCCCCCTCTTCATGGTAAACCTTATAAAATAAGAGAGAATAGCCATAAGTATTGATATATAATGTGTAATAACAGCCCATAATGCAATAAATATTGATATAAAAGCATGATGCAAAATGGACGTATCAGCCTTTGGTACGGCGCATGCTACTAAGCCGTCTGTGGGAACGAACGACTCAGGCCAAGCGGCCAGCCTCCAGGCCAACTCTGGCTAGCACCGGGGCGAACACTGGTGCAACTATAAATAAAGGCGGGGGTGGTCCCCGAGTGTCACTCGGGGTTATCCGGGTTTGCGTGGTGCAAAAATATGCGGGTGAGGAGCTCACATTGCTTTGACGCAGATGAGGCGGCAGTTGATGAAGACAGCTGGCACGGCTTGTCGCTCGCGGAGCTCGCCGGCACACCAGCTGGGTGTTTTCTTCGAGCCTCCGGGTTCTCGAAGGGAGGTCCCGGCCGGTCAGGCTCGACCAGCCAGGCGGCGGAGCCGGCCTGGAGTAGCGGCCAAGCGTCGAGGCTTCTGGCATCGCCCTTTTTCTTCTTTTCTCTTGTGCCGGCTATGGGCAGCCGGACACAATTTTCTTTTTGGACGTTTTTCTCTTCTGCCCGCTATTGGCAGCCGGTCGCATTTTTTCTTTTTTCTTTGCGGCCAGACCGACTCTTTTTTAGCACCCGGCCACATTTTCCAAAAGTCGGCTCACGCTCCAGCCGCCCCCCTTTTTTCTGCCGGCTGTGGACACAACTTTTTCTTTCTTTTTCATTACACGTAGCCGGCTTGGCACTCGGCCACTTTTCTCTAGCCGGCGTCTTCTGTTTTTCTTTTTTTCTTTAGCTAGCGCCCATGACTTTTCTCTTCCCAGCCGGCAGCAACTTTACCCCGCGGGCGGCCGGCACAGCACAGGTCGGTGGCGGGAGGGCGGCAGCCTGCGTCAGCTGAAACCAGTGGCGGGAGGGTGACAACCGGCAGCAGGGGAGGCCGGCTGTGGGAGCGCGGCAGCCGGCAGCATGGGAGAACGGCGCTCGGGTGCATACTGGCGCGGGGAGCCAGCACAATGGGGCATTGGGGACCTGGCACGGTGCGGACGGCGGCCGGCGCGCCTGAGACAGCAAGCGCGCGGGAGGCGGCCGGTTGTGAGCGGGTGGTCGGTGCGTGGGGTGGGCCGGCTAGCGACGAGCCGGAAGCGGTGAAGCCAACCCTCGGCCTGGCTGGAGGTGCGGAGGCAGCCGACCACGGCAGGAGTCGGTGCGCGGAGGAGTTGGAGCCAGGTGGCCGGGGTGCAGCGGCGAGGCGGCCCGGTGAGGTGGAGCCGGCCAGGTGTGGGAGGCCGGCGTAGGAGGCCGGCCGGACGATCGAGCAGCGCACAGGAGAGGCTGCAGGCTCAGGCACGTGGTCGACGAGCGTGGGCGGCATGCGCGGGAAGGAGAAGGCGGAGGCGCGGCCCGGGCGTTTGGTTGAGCGGGCTGGGAAGGCGGAGCTGGCGGGGGCGAGGCCACGCGGAGCGGAGGCGCCTGCTCTCCCTGCTGGAGAGACGGCATGTCAGCTACAGCGAGGCATGCATGGGAGCAGCTATAGCTAGAGGCATGGCAGCTACAGCGATCCGTGCATGTAGCTACAGCTACAGTGATGCACGTATGCAGCTAGAACATGCAGCCACAGCTACAGCGAGCGATGGCTGAGCTCACAGTGGAGGCAAGAAAAAAGCCATGGGAGTGGAGGAGGGTAGCATGCAAAGCAGTGGCCACTCCGAAGAGGCCGGCGGTGGTGCAGCTGGCCGGAGCGAAGCGGCGCGGTGGAGGGGGTGCACGCTTGTGAGCGGAACGGCCAAAGAGATGCATGAAGCCAATATCTGGCTAGCGTACCACTAGTAGAAAAAGGACCTAATATGAGACACATTAGTGCCGGTTTGGTTTTGAGCCGGCACTAATGTGTCCATTACTGACGGTTCCAACGGCTAGCTGGCCGTTCTCATTAGTACCGGTTCGTGGCGAACTTATAGTACCGGTTCGTGCCACGAACCGGTACTAAAGAGGGTGGTGGCAGGGTGTTGTCAGTCTGGGGCCCGTCCAACACCTTTAGTACCGGTTCGTGGCACGAACCGGTATTAAAGGTCGACGTACATAAACCCTTCGTCCCCCCCCGAGCCAATCTGTTCTTCCCCTTTCCCCTCACTTCCTCTGTTCTTCCCCCTCTCTCCTCGAGCTCCTCACAAATTTTGCCCAAAATTTGTCAAGATTTGAAGGCCCCCATCCATTCAAATGATCACAAAGGTTAGCAACTTTGTCATTTCAACTCTCATTGCTAGATTAGCTCTTGCAATGCTTTGTATAGTGATTAATTTGGGAGGAATAATTATATTTGCTAGTATTTGATTTATATGCAATTTGAGCACAAAAATAACACTTAGTTTGCATATGTAGGTGTGGTTTACTTAGTGCCTTCTAAATCTTCGTCGTAACCACCGTCGATCATCCGCACCGTCCCGTCGCCGGCACCACCTTCTGGTGGGGCTCTTGTTCATGAATGTTTTACATTACCAAATTGATGTTTATGTGATTTGGATATATAGTTACTCGTATAATTAATTATCTTACCCGTACATTGTTTGTTATACATAGTGCCATGGTTTTGATATCCGTCCCCGTCGACCCTCGTCCTTGTTATGATTCGGATGTGGTATATTCTCTTTTAAAACTAGTTGTTGCATTTCGTGTTTATGACAAATTATGCCCATCAAGTTGACATAGATATTTTTATCTAGGAGGTATGTGAACCGGAAATTCCAACCGACCCTATTGTCGAGAGGTTAAATTTAGTTGAAAGAGAAAATGAGTATTTGAAAGAAAAATTGAAAAGAATTGAGGGGGAGAAGATGGAATTGGAGTTGCATGTTGCCGATGTCGTCGATGATCACAAGATCAAGATGGAGAAAATGAGGTTGAAGATTAGAAAGATTAGAAAATATGCCATTGATAGTGTGGCTTGGTATCATTATGTTGTTGGATCAATTGTTACCTTAATTGTGATCTTCATCGCATTTGTTGTTGCATTTAAATTCTTTAGCTAGAGAGTTATTTGTATGTTGCATTTAATTAAGTGTTGTATATGAACTTTATGTATGAACTTTATGTATGAACTTGTATTAATTTGGTCTATTCGGTGTTGTGTAATGAAGATGAGCCGACAATGGATGTATGGTGAAAAATGCTCTCCCGAGTTCATTAATGGCGTGCATACTTTTCTGCTTGCCGCTAAGGCAAACAAGCGGGCGGATGGTTTTATGCCTTGTCCATGTGCTGGCTGTAAGAATGGTCAAAGTTACTCTACGTCAAGAACCATTCACGTCCACCTATTTGAGTCCGGTTTCATGCCCCACTATAATGTTTGGACCAAGCACGGAGAAATAGGGGTTATGATGGAAGACAATGAAGAAGAAGAGGACGACAACGGCTATCCTGGCCATGGGTTCCCTGAATAGGATGATACAACAATGGGGGAAGAAGCTGAGCCGGCAATGCAGAAAGAAGCTAAAGAAGAGGCATCAGATGAGCCCGCTGATGATCTAGGTCGGGCCATTGCCGATGCAAAGAGAAACTGCGCAAGTGATCTGGAGAGGACGAAGTTGCAGCGCATGTTAGAGGAGCACAAGAAATTGTTGTACCCAAATTGCGAAGCTGACAAAAAAAGTTGGGCACCACACTTGAATTGTTGCAATGGAAGGCAGAGAATGGTGTATCTGACAAGGGATTTGGAAAGTTGCTGGTAATGATAAAGAATATGCTTCCAAAGGACAACGAATTGCCCGAGAGTACGTATGAAGCAAAGAAGGCTGTCTGCCCTCTAGGGTTAGAGGTGCAAAAGATACATGCATGCCCTAATGACTGCATCCTCTACCGCGGTGAGTACGAGGATTTGAATGCTTGCCCGGTATGTGGTGCATTGCATTATAAGATCAGTCGCGATGACCCTGGTGATGTGGAGGGTGAGCGCCCCAGGAAGAAGATTCCTGCCAAGGTGATGTGGTATGCTCCTATAATACCACAGTTGAAACGTTTGTTCCAAAACAAAGAGCATGCGAAGGCGATGCGGTGGCACGCAGAAGACTGTAAGAAAAACGGAAAGTTGAGAGCACCTGCTGACGGTTCGCAGTGGAGAAAAATTGAGAGAAAGTACTGGGAGGAGTTTGCAGGTGACCCAAGGAACGTATGGTTTGGTCTAAGCGCAGATGGCATTAATCCTTTTGGGGAGCAGAGCAGCAACCATAGCACGTGGCCTGTGACTCTATGTTTGTATAACCTTCCTCCTTGGTTGTGCATGAAGCGGAAGTTCATTATGATGCCAGTGCTCATCCAAGGCCCTAAGCAACCCGGCAACGACATTGATGTGTACCTAAGGCCATTAGTTGAAGAACTCTTACAACTGTGGAATGGAACAGGTGTACGTGCGTGGGATGAGCACATGGGGGAAGAATTTGACCTAAAGGCGTTGCTGTTCGTGACCATCAATGATTGTCCTGCTCTCAGTAACCTTTCAGGACAGACAAACAAGGGATACCGCGGATGCAAGCACTGTTTGGATGATACCGACAGTATATATTTGAATAGTTGTAAGAAGAATGTGTACCTGGGACATCATCGATTTCTTCCGAGCAGGCATCCCATAAGAAAGAAAGGCAAGCATTTCAAAGGTGAGGCGGATCACCGGACGAAGCCTTGCCACCGTACTGGTGCTGATGTACATGATATGGTCAAGGATTTGAAGGTAATCTTTGGAAAGGGTCCTGGCGGACAACCTGTTCCGAAGGACGCTGACGGACGCGCACCCATGTGGAAGAAGAAATCTATATTTTGGGACCTGCCATATTGGAAAGACCTAGAGGTCCGCTCCGCAATCGACGTGATGCATGTGACGAAGAATCTTTGCGTGACCTTGCTTGGCTTTTTGGGCGTGTATGGGAAGACAAAAGATACACCAGAGGCACGGGAGGACCAGCAACGTATGCACGGAAAAGATGACATACATCAGGGTCAGGCCAGCTACGCTCTTACCAAAGAAGAGAAGGAAATCTTCTTCGAATGCCTGCTCAGCATGAAGGTACCGTCTGGCTTCTCATCGAATATAAAGGGAATAATAAATATGGCAGAGAAAAGGTTCCAGAACCTAAAGTCTCATGACTGCCACGTGATTATGACGCAACTCCTTCCGGTTGCATTGAGGGGGCTTCTACCGGAAAACGTTCGATTGGCCATTGTGAAGCTATGTGCATTCCTCAATGCAACTCTCAGAAGGTAATCGATCCAGAAATCATACCAAGGTTACAGAATGATTTGGTGCAATGTCTTGTCAGTTTCGAGTTGGTGTTCCCACCATCCTTCTTCAACATCATGACGCACATCCTAGTTCACCTTTGCAAAGAGATTAACGTTTTGGGTCCTGTATTTCTACATAATATGTTCCCCTTTGAAAGGTTCATGGGAGTCTTGAAGAAATATGTTCATAACCGTGCTAGGCCAGAAGGAAGCATCTCGAAGGGCCATGAAAATGAGGAGGTCATTGAGTTTTGTATTGACTTTATTCCTGACCTTAAGCCGATTGGTGTTCCTGAATCGCGGCATAAGGGCAGACTGGAAGGAAAAGGCACGCTAGGAGGGCATCAAATAATATGTATGGGCGGGCATTCTCTCACTGAAGCACACTACACAGTTCTACAGAATTCCGCCTTGGTGGCTCCGTATATGGAGGAACACAAGAATTTTCTACAGTCCAAACACCCGAAGAAGTCTGACGACTGGAATACATGAGAACAAACGAGGACTTTCGCCGGTTGGTTGCAGAAACGTGCCCTGAATGATGGCGATATTCAAAATGACATGTACTTGCTATCCCAGTTACCATCTTCGAATATAATGACTTTCAAAGGGTACCAGATAAATGGGAATACATTTTACACGATCGCCCAAGATAAGAAGAGCACCAACCAAAACAGTGGTGTCCGCTTTGATGCAATAACCAACACGGGAAAGGAAACATATTATGGTTACATAGAGGACATATGGGAACTTAACTATGGATCAGGTGATTTGAAGGTCCCTTTGTTTCGGTGCAAATTGGTCAATATGACACGAGGCGGGGTAACGGAAGACCCGTAGTACGGAATGACAATAGTGGATCTCAACAATCTTGCGTATGCAGACGAACCATTCGTCCTAGCCAATGATGTGGCGCGGGTTTTTTATGTGAAAGACATGTCTACCAGGCCGAGAAAAAGAAAAGATAAGGAAGCGAATGGATCATACGACGAGCCAAAGCGCCACATAGTTCTTTCAGGAAAAAGAAAAATCGTGGGAGTGGATGACAAGACAGACATGTCAGAAGATTATGAAAAGTTTGATGAAATTGCTCCATTCACAGTGAATATTGACCCGAGCATCCAGTTAAATGATGAAGATTTTCCCTGGCTACGGCGCAAAGGGACACACAAGAAGAAAAAGTTTCACACCCAAATATCTGGGATGTGATCAGCTTCACTATCATCACTTTCTTCTGTGTTTCACACCCAATAGGGAATGTCTGTAATAGTTACGGTAGTTAATTATGTGTTTTGGCATTTGAAACGCGAAGAAATTTTATGTGCAAACAAATTCTTTTTCATTCATTTACTGATTTTTTTTCCAGCTAAATGACCCTGAAATTGAAAAGCATTTGAAATGAACTCAGAAAAGGTTGAAAGTTGGCATGGTATCATAATTTCATACGAATAGCATGTGCAAAAAGGTAGAGAGGGTTACGGCAAAAACTGGATACACTTCGTGTACAATATGGACAATCTTTTTCGAAGTATCAGGGTTTCCGACGAAAACTGAAATGTCACAAAGGCATTTCATTTTTTAAATAACCTAAGCATTATCAAATTGAATATAATGATAAAACACATTAATATTAAACATAAGAAAAAAGAATCACTGAAAAATCTTTTTCCAAAGTTAAGTTATTTACAAACTAGTGATTCACACAAATTTCAAATAATTCAAAATTTAAACTATTCAAATTTGAAAACTACCAACACTAACAGATCAAAGTTTGTAAATTTTTGTACCTAAAGCAAAAATATTCACAAAGAAACTCTAAATACAGCAAAAAAACAACTCAAAAATAAATAAAACAAATAAAAAAGCAAAAAAAATAAAAAAATAAAAAAAGCCCGCCTACTGGGCCAAAGCAGCCTGCATACGACTAGAAACTCAACCTTTTGTTGGGCCAGGATGCAGGCCTGCAAAGACCCAGTAGGCCCACATGGCAGCAATGAATTGGTAGGCCCAGTAGGCCTGCTTAGGAGAGGAGCTCGAGAGAGCTAACGCACTGGGGCTTATAAACCAGTGCGGTAGCCCTTCGACTAGCGAGGTGGGACTAAACTTGCCACACCGCACTGCGCCAGTGCACCACCTTTAGTACCGGGTGGTGGCACAAACCGGTACTAAAGGGGGGCCTTTAGTACCGGTTGGAGCCATCACCCGGTACTAAAGGGGGTGCGCTTCCCGCCGCTTGGCCTGGCCAAAACAGACCTTTAGTACTGGTTGGTGGCTCCAACCGGTACTAAAGGTCCATCCTATATATACAACACTTGAAAAAAATTCAGTTTCCCTCTCTGTTCTTCCTCCCTCCGTCGCGCCACCCTGCCCTGATCGTCGCCGCCCCCGTCCCTCATCGCCGACCCCGGCCGTCCCCGCCCCTTGTCGCCGCCCCGTCGACGTCGCCACTCCGGCCGTCCCCGTCCCCGTCGTCCCCGTCGCCGCGCCCCACCACGCCCCGTCGTCGCCGCCCCGTCCCGTCGCCCCCTTCGTCGCCGGTGAGCTCGCCACGGCCGCCAATGTCCACACACACACACATAGTACTACACACACACACACACACACACACACTACACACACACACACACACACACACACACACTACACACATTAGTTTGTTTGTTATAAATTTTTCTGTTTTTTAGTTATAGAAATGTTAGAAATTATTCTGTTTTTTAGTTATATAAATATTAGAAATGTTAGTTTTATAGAAATGTTATAAATGTTTTCTGTTTTTAGTTATAGAAATGTTAGCAATTTTTCTGTTTTTTAGTTATATAAATATTAGAATTGTTATGGAAATGTTAGTTATACAATCATAAAATTTTAGAATTAGTTTTATTTAGATGAATTAGATTAATGTCAAATTGTTAGAATTTGCATAAAATTTAGAATTTTAGTTATCACAATCCAATCATTTAAAAAATGTTACTTTTTGCGGGCATATAGTATTTGTTCTCGACGATATGCCCGGTCCGCATCCTCGCCGTCGACCCGTTCGCGACGACGTCATGCTTCAGGGGACCCATGTCCGGGACTGGGCTCCGCCGGGCTGGCACTGGGAGGTGCTACCTGGAGGGGCGTGCCACTTGGTGAGGAACCCGACCTCGGGTCCCGTCGTCAACCCTGATCTTCTTTGGTGGCGTTCGCGTGGGCCACATTCGGTGCAGAGGCAGCCGGCCCCGCCGGAGGTGGTGCGTCGCCGTGTCAGGGAGGAAGATGAGCATGTCCATCGCTACATGGCTGCTATGGACGACGTCAGGTTCTCCACTACTTGGCGGGTTCTTTGGGCAGATGACCGGAGATATGATCCTGTGATGGTTCCTTCTCTTTGGGTGTGCACCGCCCGCGCCCCAGGAACCGCGAGTGACGCCCTAGATTCTTCTGTAGTACTCGATCTTTATTAGGTACCTAGCCAGTGATGTATTCGATATATAGTATTCGAGCCGATGTATTCGAGATTATATAATTAAGACGATGATGTATTCGAGATTATATATTCGAGAGGATGTATTCGAGATTCAGATTTTCCTTATTGATTAATTGCATCCATGCATTGTAATTTGAATACTAAATTGTTTTATATTTCTTCTGTATTATTAGTAAAGTAAAAGCTATGGCGGACAATACCGGCAGAGAGAGAGAAGAGGAATTGTTCGACATCATACGTAGCCCTCACAGGCTAGATGATCTGAATGAAGCAGATGACGGCTCCCAATATCTTAATAATACGGGAGAGGGTGATGAAAAGATATTCGATCTCGACGACCGGGCCGATGAAGTCATGAACTATGATTATGATTATGACACAGACAATGCTGATCTTCAAATAACAAACACTACCGGCGAGGTATATTTATATAAGCATGCATCATGGTGATCATCACATGTTTTTTTATTGAAGATATATTAATGAATCGATCTTTCTTCTTTCAGCCCTCCGGATCGAGCAAATCTGCTTCTACAGACAGCAAGACAAAGCGAGGCCCGGGCAGATTGTTGAAGGATGGTGTAAAGTACCACATCGAATCCATCAAACCTAGTGGCGAACCCCTCACGCCTAAGAACATTGTGAATAAGTGGACTCGTCAGTGCGGAGTTCTTGTGAAGGACAAACTCCCGATCTCCATTCAAGAATGGAAAGAGCCAAAGACTAAACGTCCAGGTGTTACTTGGGTCGATGGCAGAGCCAAAGAAGACCTGGTGAAATCTCTGATGGAACATTTCACCCTACCAGATCATTTCACTAAAGCAGATGTGGACAAATTCAAGGCCGCTGCTCTTAAGAAGATGGCAATTGCATTCAACACCCACAAGAAAACTGTATGGGCCAACTACCTCGCTAATGAAAGGAAGACTCCAGATTTCAAGGGAACACTGGAGAAGCAAAGAGAACATTGGGACGATTTCGTGACCTTCAAGGATTCAGAAATATCTAAGGAACGGTCGATGAAAAACAAGGCAAATGCCGCAAGAAAGACGCAGTTCCATAGGCTGGGTCCAGGTGGCTACGCGGTGGCATTGCCTAAGTGGGATAAGTCTGAGCAAGAGATGGAGGATGCAGGGGTCACTCCGGTTACCCGGCACTGGCCCCCCAGGTGCAGAACTTGGTTCTATGCGCATGGGGGGGCGTTGGACCCGAAGACAGGCATGGTTTCGAAGAAGGCAAGTCTAAAAGGAGCCGAACAAAAGATAATTGACGCAATAGAAGAAGCTCGAGCGGGGGTGTTCACGCCCAATAGAGAGAACGACGAGCTTACGCGCGCCCTGGGAAATCCTGAACACCCGGGAAGAACACGAGGCATGGGTGTTATTCCCTGGTATGAGGGCTTTTCGGACTGGAATGACGACTACAGGTCCCGTGCAAGAAAGAAGATGGAGGAGGAGAAGAAGAGGAAGCTGGAGGAGGAGCAGAGGAAGCAGGACGCAGAACGCCTTCAAGGCCTAGAAGCAAGGCACGCGGACCTGGCACTCAAATTCCAGCAGCAGCAGCAGCAGATCGACTCACTTAGCCAGGAAAGGGGGTCTCAGCAGCGGCAGCAGCAAGCGGATGATCGTCCAGCATTGGATAGCACCGTCCCATCCATGCCGAGAAGCAGCGTTGGTTCTGCCCCGGGCGACACACTGCTGGATAAATACCCTGTGGATGATATCATAGAGAACACTAACTGCAAGCTACACTCCAAAATGAAGAACATATCCATAAAGGTGGCGGACAGCGTTGCTTTTCCAGTTACCCCCGAAGCAACCTACCATTGCATCCCAATTCCAGAGGGCTATGCTTGTGTCATGGTTGATGAAGTGGTGGACCCATATTCGGGGCTAACGCTTGACATTCCTGGAGGTGAAGACGAGCGCACACTCGGAGAGGCCATACATTGTATCATCCTATGGAGAAAGGATTGCATAATCTTTTGAAGTCCACCGACACCGCGTCGTCTGCCGACTCCTCAAAGTTCGCCACCGAGTCAGCAGACTCCCGCTCCTCCAAGTCCACGAACGCGTCAGACGACTCCTCCTTGAAGTCCGCCACCTCCTCCAAGTCCCCGAACGCGTGAGCTGACTCCTCCGGTTTCAAGCCCGGCACAGCGTCATGCCACTTCTCCGGTTGCAAGTCCGGCACCGTGTCAGGCCACACCTCCTGCTTCAAGTCCGGCACATCGTCAGGACACTTCTCCTGGTCCAACTCCACGTCAGCCGTCTCCGCCGTCTCAGCAATCGCAGAAGAGACATCCCACAGCTTTGGTGCGTAGCGGTACGAGTCGAGGTAGTTCAGGAAGTACAGGCGAAGGCAAGCGATATAAATATGGTCTAAGCCTCGCTCCTCTTCCTCAGAGGCCTTACGACATGACTAAGGAGCAAAACACAGCCATAGTGCAAGCCCAAGTGGACGCCCATTTTGGACCGAAACCGGCACCGCCGCCAAAGGAGAAAGTGCCTGAGAAAGTAATTGACCACTTCATTCGTATGGCTAGAGAACCAGCTCCCAAGCCTGTTGACTCGGACTATGAGCGCCAAATCAGGAAGGCACATCGAGCACGACTACAGAAGGAAGCGAGCTCAAGCTCGAGCCAACAAGCAGCTGGCAAAAAATGCGGGAAAACCGTTCCCCAGTTGGGAGAACAGGCGGCGCAAGCGATCCCCCCGCTTGTTGTGCCAACAACACATGAGAGGAGTAGTACGCGCGCCAAATATTATTGTGGGCAAACCGTTAGCGTTCCCCAGCATGGCGATGTGGTAATAACAGAGGATCATATAATGCAGGCTCAAATGCTCAATATCTCTGTTGGACAACTCCTCGAAATCGAGCCCATGCCTACGCTTAAAGAATCGGAAAAAGCATGGCAATATGTCCGGGGCAAACCTTTGGTCCATCCAGACAAGGTCAAGGACCTCCCAACGAGAATGTATCAATTGCATCAATGGTACATGAACATTACCAAGATTTCCAATCGAGAGTCCCTCATGGTGAATGTCAAGCATGAGCATTATTACCATGAGAAAGCTCTGGCCATTGAGTATCCAGAACTATTTCAGTTATTTAATCAAGACGCACTCGACAAGTCTATCGTCAGTTGCTATTGTCTGTAAGTGATTTCTTTCTGTAACTTAAGTCTCAAGCTAGTTATGTAGTGATAATTTTGATCAATCATTACATGTAATTATCCTCACTATATTCTTTTTCTGTGGTATTATATGCAGGATGAAGATGTATGAAATGAAAAAAGCTGGACGGTATGGCGTTGGGTTCATTGACCCAAATACCATTAATCAGGACATATGGGAGATTGACCATTGTAAAGCTGCTGTAGAGGAAAGCATGCTAGAGTTCTTGAAGCGCCTCAATACTTCGAAGATATACTACTTCCTTACAACTTCCCGTGAGTCACACTGTCTTGTACTACAAATTCTGTTTTTGCTTACTAGCTAGATGTTAATAATTAAGTGTATACGGTTTACGGTAGTTGATTAATTTTATGCACATGCCCGCTTAATTAAGACATGCAAACGTGTGCGTATGCAGTTGGCACTGGGTCTTGATAGACATTAAAGTTGAGGAAGGAAAAGTTGAATTACTGGACTCACTAACTAAAGAAGATAAAGACTACACCATCGTGAAGGGGATAGTCAACAGGTAATTTCAATCATTATTAACTATTAGTTCCTGATATGAACTATTTAATAACCCCTTTATTAATTTTCTTTGCCGGCGGGCAGGGCATGGGCAAAGTTCATCGCGGTGACTCCAGGAGAATGGCCAAAAAATTGTTTTGGCATCGACCCAAGGTAAGTAATTAAGTAGTACTAGCTAGCTACCATCTCTTTAATTCTTGTTTCAATATCATTAATTAATTATTATGCTTGATTAATCATTATCTGATTCAATTCCATTCTCGTAAAGGCCCTGAGGCAGGCGAAAGGGAATAATCTGTGTGCATACTACGTTTGCGAGAACATTCGCATGATGACGTGCGAAAGGAGCAGATCTGATAGACAGGACTGGGTACGTTTTTGTCAGAACACTATTCACACCATTATCGATATCTAGTCACACAACTAACACACATGCATATTGATCTCCTTCTTAACAGTTCAGATCGGTGCGGGATAAGCTCCTACCATCGGACCGCATACAAGCACTTCAAGAGGAAATAGCCGGATTTTTGCTCGACCAGGTCATAGATCCGAAAGGAGAATACTATTATCCGCTACCGCCCCCATGAACCACTTGTCATCGTGCTCCGAAGGCACCAAGGCAACATGTAGTAGAAATTGTATATGTATATACATGTGTATATGTGTGAATAGTTAATGGTGTTGGCTGTGAGACATTCGATGATATATATATATATATATATATATATATATATATATATATATATATATATATATATGCGGTTCTACGTACGAGAAAATCTATTTAATATATATGCATAACGTGTACAATTTGTAGTATGGTGAAATACCAGCAAACAAAAAAGAATTAAATGGAAAATAAAGCCAAATTGAAAACACAAAATTAAAGCAAAAATTAAAAAAAACACCCAAACATTTAGTACCGGTTGGTGTTACCAACCGGTACTAATGCCCTCCACGCAAACGGGCCTGGCTCGTGCCACGTGGTGGCACTTTAGCGCCGGTTCGTGATGAACCGGTACTAAAGGCCGGGGACCTATAGTCCCCACTCTTTAGTGCCGGTTGGTGAACCGGCACTAAAGCCCGTTACGAACCCGCACTAAAGGCCGATTCTGCACTAGTGTACGACCACAGTATGGGTAGTGTACGAGGAGTGTATGGAGGAGCGATCGCGCGCTCCGGACGGAGCGAGACGCAGACGCGGCGCGGAGAGGAGTGGACGCGCGGCCATGGGCCGAGCGGCCGGACGAAGCGAGGCGGCACGGCGTGCGCGGACGGAAGGACGGCGCCGTAGTGGTGTTGACGAAGAGGGTGAGGCCGATGACGAGGGCGCGCCGCCCCGTGCAGCCACGCAAGGGACGAGTTGATGTCGGGCCCATGGGCGCGGCCGGAGAGACGACGGCGATGTCTCAGCGGAGACGATGAAGAAGGCGAGGCCGACAACGAGGACGAGCTGTTCCGCGTGGCCGCCCTGGGGGCGAGTTGATGTCGAGCCCTCGAACGCGGCCGGAGAGAAGGCGACGACGTCGTGGCAGAGATGACAAAGATGGTCCCGCTCGAACCGCGGTTCCAGTGGCAGCTTGCCCCATGGTGGGCGCCAACTATCGTGGTATTCTCGCGTCAGTCGGCAGGGGGGTCCGCGAGACGACAGATGCCACGGAGTGGCTTGAGGTGAGGGCAAAACTGTCGTGGAGTATCCAGGACGGGTATGCGAATAACATGCGGGGGTTTACCCAGATTCGGGGCTCTCCGGAGAGATAATACTCTTACTCCTGCATGTCTAAATATATGTGTGGTATATCTGTAGTACAGAGTGCTTCTGAAATTGTATCTAAGGTCAATGTCGCAGGCATCTGCCCTCGTATCTGTGAGCACAAATGCTTGGGCATGCATGTCCATGGCCGGGTGGCTATATGAGCTAATGGCCATGTGTGGCCGTGAGTGTGTGAGTGCTCATGCGTGTGATCGAGCATGTGAGAATGAGAGAGTGGATGGATGGGTGTGTGCATGCGTGAGAGTGTGAACTTCCCTGGGTCACTTTATATACTAGTGCCCAGAGGACAAGATACACTACTGGTGATGGCTCCACACTATACATGACGATGGGTGAACAGTGTACACCTATGCAGCAATAGTAGCCAGGCTTGGTCATGGTGTGGCTGTCTTATCGTTGTCTTGTCGGTGTCGGATGTGATGTCGCAGTTGACTCCTGGCATACGGCTGATTGGCGCAGCCGGACGGGGAGCTGACTGGGCAGCCGGATGGCGGGATAGTCGGACACGGGGCCACCTAGAGCGACCGGGCGGCGAGTTGGTTGGAGCAGCCGGACTGAGGGGCGTGGGCCGCCCCGATGTCTTGAAGCATTGCTTCGCCGCCTTTGGGGTACCCGGGGTCATTCCCCCGACACTAGTGATAATGATGATGATGATGCTAATGATAGTTATGTTGATGCTCCATGTAATGATAATAATGAACCTGAAAATGATGTAGAAATAGAGGCGGAAACTGAGCTTGAGGACCCACCTCCTGTGAATAAATTCCGTTAATGAAATGATTTGATAAAAAAAATGTTGCTAGGAAGCACGGTAAAGAAAAAAATTGTTGGTTCAAAAACTCATGCCTTTTCGCCGGACGAGGGTGATAGGTGGGCCAAGCCAGACACAGCCAGACGAAGCGGACGTGAAGAACGCCCGGTTTGTGTTCGCTTTGACTTAAACCGCGATCAAATTTGGTCTGAAATAAGAAATAGGGATGAGTTTGTGCGTTGGGTCATATTTTTGTCCACGCAAATCTAAACTGACAAAACCGCGAAATTCATCCACGGTTGGAGTTGGCCTTATATTGCTCTAACACAGGGTTAGGGTATACCCAAAAGGCCAAAACCAGAGAGGATCCAGTTATTTTGGGGGAAAGAAATTAGAGTGGGCAGACGAGAAATGCTACAGTTGCGGGTAATTGTTTATTGGTTCAAGTTTACGAAAAGAGGGGGGCAGAGAGTAAAATCAGCGAGGAGTTATTGGTGGAAAACATCCCATAACTAGAATACGTAAGAAGTTGTCCGTAAGTATAGCAATTTTTGTGGGCAGACTATATCTGGCCATGGGCCGGGCCGGGCCGGGCTTGGGCCGGGCCTAAAAAAGCCCATGGCAGAAAACTGAGGCCCAGGCCCTACCATCGGGTCTACTTTTCAAGGCCAAGCCCGACCCATATGGTAAAAAGCCCTCAAAATCCCTTAGGGCTTAGGGCCGTGGGCCGGGCCTCTTCCTTAAAATGCCAATATGCCAAGCCCAAGCCCGCCCAGGCCCTACTGGTGGGCTCAAAACTTAGGCCCAAGCCCGGCCCACGAGCAAGCCCATCGGGCCTAGGCCCTGGATTTTAGGGCCGGGCCTGGGTGGGCCGACAAGGCCGAGCCTGAGATGGCCAGGACTAGGGCAGACATACGACCCAAATTGAAGATGAAAAGATTGTGAGTCATGTTTGATTGCTCTCTTCAAATCCATGGCTTTTACTTTTCTGTTTTCATTTCTAATCAAATAATTCACCGGCATAGCACAGATCGACCGAAAACAAGTACAATTTCCTCCCATCCGAGCAGCTTAATTAGCTTGACATGGACACACATCACACATCCGGGAAACTACGGGCACCTATGCTTCGTGCCGCCTGATGCTGCTGCTCTACCTTGCCTCGCAGGCGGTGCCAAGGCGAAGCTGCATATGTTGCCTCTACCAGACCAGGCTAGGGCATCGACCGAAGAATTCAGACCTTGTCTATTCCAACAAAACTTTTCTCGGCCACGCGCTGCGGCCAGGCCGTCCGCTTAGCTCGTGACGGATACCTTCCTTGACTGCCGCTGCCCATGGTGGCAGTCCGCCTCCGCCGTGAACCGTTGCAGCCTCCAGGGTGTATCCCCTCTAGGTGTAGACGGCATCGAGGTGCATCTGCTCATGCCAGCACTCCTCGCTGCGGTAGGGTGTATCCCCTCTATACATGAAGACGTCGAGCCAACCATCGAGCCACCCAGTGACAGTGGTCTTCTTGCCAGCGCTTTCGGGAAGCAACGCGGCTTCTTGAGCGTGGCCACGTGCATGCAGCCGCCGCCGCCCACATGCACCACTCGGGCCTGGCCCTGGAGAAACTGCCGATTTGGGTGTTCTCGGGGAGCCAGGCCCAGGAGGGCTTTAAGGTTCATGCCATGCGGGCCGAACAGTAAAAGCAGGCAACCAATCAACCCGTTTGCGTTCCACACTGTCGGATCTCATGCGGGCAACCAAACATGCCCTTAGTCTTTATCGATTGCCACAAACTGTTTACAGTGATGGTGCTCTATAGCACAGTGCGCACGCAAAAGGACAAAATAAAACAAGATCCAATCATTTAGGGGTAAGAAATACTTAGGGCATCACCAACGCAGGGCGCTAAGAGTAGGCGCTAGGATTCCTTTCCTGCTCGATGGGAAGTTACGCGAACTGGTAGCGAGCGCTTAGCCTTTTTTTTCCTTTACGTCGTCCATCGTACCCCCACTTCGTCCGCCTCTCCCTCTTTCACGCGAGCATTAGGTTTTCCTGACTTTTCTCTCCAAAAAAACTCAAACATCAAGGGATGTCTCCTCTGTTTTCTCCACCGTCCTGCCCTAGCACCTCGCTCGCAGTCGCCGCCGCCATCACCACGAGAGACAAAGCCCACCTGCTCCGGTTCTCCCCCCACCTCCCCGCGCGATCCGATGCCAACGAGGATGGCCGTCCTACAATCCAGTCGCGGTTGCGCAGAACATCACCGGGACAGGACAGGAAGCGGACCGTTCACAGGACAAGCAAGAGCCCTAGGTTCGCCATCAGAGATCTCGGCACTGCAGACCCGGATGCCGCCCCGACGCGCAGTCCAAATGAGTTACGGATGGTGGCCACCACAGCGCCGTCCTTCTCCCCCATGCCATCCTTCTCCGAGGCCGCTCCTGCGGGCCGGGATGCCGCTCCACGATGAGACACCCAAGCAGCTCATGGCCACCACCACCACCACGCAGTCCTTCTCCCCTGTACCATCCTTCTCCGGTGCCCCTCTTGCTGGCTGGGATGCCAGTCCACGACGGAAGCAGGGGCGGAGCCAGGATTTAGGTATAGGGGGGCCAAGCGAAGTAGATTGAAAAAAATCCAGTGCAAAAGATAATTATAAAGAACAAGGTTGATAGCTTGCACATTAGTCTCATTAACAATTTAAGTATGTCAAGAATTCAAAGAAACCAACTTAGAAAACGACTTAATTTTAATGGTGTTGGGCATCATATTTTCTCTTCATAGTTGATGAATTTCAGTTTTTTAAGTAACCGGCTTAGAGAACAAATTAATCTTAATGGTGTTTGGCAGCGCCTTCTCTATTCAGAGTTGAGGAATTTCAGTGTCAGAATTAGCTATACTGTATACAATTGACATAGAATTTTTTTGCATCACAAATAGGAACTCGTACAAGAGAATTTGCATCATGATAATTTTTAGGATACGTACGAGACGAATTTTCGATAGCATCTCAAATCACAAAACAAGGCAAATGAAATCTGCCGTATAATTTTAACATACAAGATATTAATTCTTGATAGCATCTAAAACACAAATAAAATCTGATGTATACTTTCAACACTAAAACGTGATGATAATTGAGAGAGATAAGTATAGCGTTAATCTGCTAGTTCGCTGAAGCAATGAAGTAGGTTGTGTCGCAACCGTACGAATCAGATCATGAGCGGCAGAGCAAAGAGATCAGAGGCAGATGGACACATGAGACACGGCAGCGGCAAGGGCACACGGCGGCGGCAGTGGCCCGCTAATCTGACCCAGGTAGACCTAGTCATGCACGAGAGAACGGGAGCTCCTAACCGGCACCTTAAGCGCCGGTTCAGGAAGCTGGCGCTCACAGCCGCGCCTGCTGGGCCGGCCCACGACACGCCTTCTACACCAAAAAAAAAAACCATCTATACCACAAAAAAATCCCCTAAAAAGTGCTGCTCCCATGAGGAGGATTCGACCACACGACCTCCAGTACATGTTCCAGTCAGCTAACCACTAGTGCAACGAATCGATCATGGATATTTTCAGCGCGCATGAATTAAGAATAATTGAAGTCGCGCTATTTATTGCGCACAGATTTTGGGAAATGTAATTTTTTCGGGACAAAATTTGAAAATTCACAGATTTCAAAATAATCACGAATTGAAAAGGTTAACGAACTAAAAAAATCATTAATTTTAAACAAAGTTCACAAATTTCAAAAAAGTTCATCAATTTTGAAAAATAGTTCATCAATATCAAAAAAGTTTGTTTGAATTTATAAAAAAGTTCAATGAATTTGAAAAATGTTCATCGAATTTGAAAAAAAGTTCATCAAAGTTGGAAAAAGTTCATCAAATTTGAAAACAAATCATCGAATTTGAAAAAAGTTCGTCAAAATCTAGAAAAGGTTCATCGAAATCTAGAAAAAGTTCATTGAAATTGAAAAAAGTTCATGGAATTTTTTAAAAAATGTATTTTTCGTTTTTTTCGTGATTTCAAAATGTGTTCATAGTTTTCCAAATTTATTCACTTTTTAAAATTTTGTTCACAATTTTAAATTGTTCAGTGTATATAAAAAAATGTTCAATGGGTATTTAAATGGTTTTTCAGCGCATATCACAAAATTGTTCAATGTGTAGTTAAAAATTCTTCAGATTATATTACAAAAATGTTCAATGTATAAAAGTTGTCCATCCTATATCAAAAGAATGTATAAATATGTTTTATATTATTTAAATGTATATCACAAAAATGTTCGCTGTGTAGATAAAAATTGTTCATCGTACACCGAAAAAATGTTCGGTATATATTTGAAAATCGCTCATCGTATATAATTTTTTGTTCAGGTTCTCAATAATTGTTCACGTTTTAAAAAAATCATGGAATTTGAAAATTTTCATCGAATTTTAAAAAAAGTTCATCGATTTGATAAAGGTTCATCAAATTTGAATAAAAAAATTGCACATTTACGAAAAAAATTAAAAAGGAATAAAGAAATGAAAAATGAAAAAAGAGCAGGAAAAAGGAGAAAAAATCTCGCGACTTGGAGAAATAATAAAAGAGGGGAAATAGGTTTGCAAACAGCAAGTGGTTCTTTGCCTACTGGCAACTGCGCTGATGTCTAAACGGAACGTCCCAAGTTCGAACCACCGCAATCACTCTTTTTTGATAGATGCAGTTTTAATAGAAAAAGAAGTAATTGGCCGGCCCAGCCTGGCTCGGGGGGTATGCGCCCGTTTGCGTGTAGCGAAGAAACGGGCGCAACGGGCGGAAAATCCTATTTGACGCTAACTGTTCCCACAGCGAGACAGCCGGTTTTGGGAACCTTCCAGAAGGTTCCCTGAACCGGTTTTTCTATTTTTACAACAGTTTTTTTGTTTTTTTGTTTTCTTTTGTTTTACTGTTTCATTTATTTTTTCCGTTTTTTTGTTTTCTTTTTTCTGTTTCCTGTTTCTTTTGAAAATTGTTCGGAAAATTCAAAAATTGTTCTTGTTTCTAAAAAATGTTCGCATTTCAAAAAAATTGTTTGGGCATTTCAGAAAATGTTCTTGTAACAATTTTTCAAAAATGTTACTGTTTTCAAAAGTTGTTCCCGTTACACAAAAAAGTTCAAAACTTTTGAAATTCATAAAATGTACCAGATTTCAATTTTTTATTCACATATTCAAAAAATGTTCACGTTTCCAAATTTGTTTATACTTTTTCAAAATTTGTTCTCTAGATTCAAAAAATGTTCGTGCTTTAATAAATTGTTCGTGCTTTCAAATTTGTTCAGGATTTTTCAAAATTGTTCTCCAATTCAAAATTTGTTCTCAAGATTTAAAAAATGTTCGTGCTTCAAAAAAAGTTCACGCTTACAAATTTGTTCTCAAGATTCAAAAATCATTCGTGCTTTGAAAAAAAATGTTCTCACGCTTACAAATATTGCAGTTTTTCATGTTTTCAAAAAATGTTCTCATATTGAAAAAATGTTCACAAAGTTGAAAAATAATCAGATTTTCAAAAAATGTTCGTGTGTTAAAAAATGTTCGTGGATTTCAAAAAATGTTCAGGTTTTTCAAGATAAAGGTTGCAATTGAAAAATAATAATTGTTCGGGCTCTCAAAGAATGTTCAAGAATTTCATAAAATATTCACTGTTCCAAAGTTTTGTAAAAAACTTCGTGCTGATAAAAAAGTTCGAAATTTTGTAAAACTGTTCGTGCTTACAGAAAATGTTCGTAAATTTGAGAAAATGTTTATAAATTTAAAAAAAACGTCATTTCGAAAAATATTCTCTCTTTTTGAGAATGTTTGCAATTTAAAAAAAATATTTGTGTGTTTCAGAAAATGTTTGTAACTTTGAAAAAATGTTCATAGAATTCAGAAAAAGTTTATATACTTTCAGAAAGTTCATATTTGTTCCAAAAAAGGTTCACATTTTAAAAAATGCATTCAATATTTGAAAAAGATTTCGTATTGTAGAAAATTTCGATTATTTTTAAAACATCTGAAAATATAAATAATATTTCCTTTTTCGTAAAATGTTCATTAAAAAATATTAGCTACAGTGTCCACGGTGGTTTCACTATAGTTCATCGGATTGATTTGGTACAGCACGTCGTTCGCGTTGCTGGTTCTTAAAATACAGCGCTGGCATCCTGTCACCAAAGCTTATGCGATCTGGTGGCTAGCAACATGATCACGGCTGTGGGACGTCCTGAGTTCGAGTCGTGGCAAGCTCCTGAAATTTTTGCATTTTTGATAGCGCGCTACAGGCACTCACTACTGGGCCGGCCCAGGGAGGAGTCCCCCTGTGCGTTTGGTCGGCAATTTGCCGCAGAACGCGACATATAGGAGGTCCCGCAACGGGCGCCGTTTAGGATTTGCCCGAGAGAACGCAGAGATACAATCGGGGCTTTTTTTCTAATCTGGACGCTAGTGGGCTTTTTTATCCTTTGCAATTGTATACACGCTGAGGATTGGGGGGGGCCAACTATGCATGTACGTGTGATTTATCTCTCGTCGTGCACAAGTACCGGTCGATGGTTGGGGGGGGGGGGGGGGGGGGGGGGGGGGGGGGCTGGCCCCTGCTCGTCCCCCCTGGCTCCGCCACTGGACGGAAGGCCCAAGCAGATCATGGCCTGCCGCCGTCACCACGGCGCCGTTCTTCTCCTCCGATTTGCCCTCATAGCGGCGGTCGTTTTCGTTGCCCACTTCAGCACTGCGTGCTTTGTACCATGGATAGGAGATCATGAGAAATTGGACTTCTCGAAGGTATCCATCACGCTTGATAGGTCGCATCGCAGGCTCTCATGCAGCATGCTCCTGATGTTCTATCTGTTTTCATCTCATGGTGCTCTTCTTTAGTCCGTTGAGTTAAGTTAGACTTAACTCAGACTTAACAGACTGAAGGCGCTAAACACGTCTACAAGGATTGTTGTTGATTTTCTGCATTAGAATCCATTAGATTGTTGACCGAAATCTAATGATCCGTTTACCCGGTTGCAAGGATTGTTGTTGATTTTCTGCATAAACGCGGCTACAGTGTCGCTGGTAACAGGGATTTGTTGCTAAATAACGCACTTGCGATTTCCACTTGCTGATATGCATATCATTTGTAAGTCATGTGAGGCCCAGCTACACATCATAAAGATCCGTTTGCTCACACAGTAACAAACAATATCAGCTGGTCTGGGTTGCAGCTAACGCACTTGCGATTTCCATTTGCTGATATGCATATCATTTGTAAGTCATGTGAGGCCCAACTACACATCATAAAGATCCGTTTGTTCACACAGTAACAAACAAGATCAGCTCGTCTGGGTTGCAGCTAATTACAAAAAAGATAGAGCTTGGGAAGCTTCTTCGCTAGGAAATTGTTGGGCGGTATTCTTCCAGGAAGCACTCCTGGTGAATACATGATGCTTGGCCTCGGTGACATGGTAAGCTGCTTGTATTCATTAATTTTTCATATATTCAAATATGATTTTGTGATTCTTGTACTACTAGTCTACCACTGATCCAAATATGATTTCTTACACTCATCCTTCAATATTTCTGAAAAGTAGTACTCATTGCGTGATTGCACTTCAAAGATCTCAAACTTTTGTTGGTAACCAAAAATGTCTTTAGGCAAATTGTTGTCATCACACAGTTAACTTATTAAATTGTCAGGGGTTGGATCTTATCGAATGGTTAAGTCTACTATAAGAATATATACGATACTATAAGAATATATACGCTGATGCTTCTTGATTTATTTGCATATGCATCTTCACATGGAGCTGCATGTCTCAGTTTAGTTATTTGTTTTGTTACGTTTCACTGACGCTTCTAGCCCTTGTACTCTCTTTCGATCACCGAAAGACCAAAGACGTGGCCGCTCGATCAGACATGTCTTCCTCCCGAAAGTGACTGAAATATGTATGGTATGCGCGAATAAGTTATGTTGTTTGGCTTCGTAATTGCATCTTTACTCGGGATCTTAACTACCTCAGTCTCCCCAGCACGCTGTTGGTGTTGCCTGGTCATACGATCTCAGGTGTCTACACATTTTTCTCATTTACCCACGGAGCTATGCTTTCTTAATTCATCATGCCTATTTGCAAGCATCGTGCATTGCTATATCAGTTACCCCTTGAAACCTATATTTGGTGTCAATATTGTTTATTTTTCTTCTTTTGGACTTGTGATGTTTGGCCTCAGGTTGCCAAAGATATTCAAAGAATTGTGAAATAAAAAGAAATAATAAATTTGTTTCTTGGTCGCAATGCATGGACACCTTGCTATAGAACTTATACAATTTCCTTTTTATCTGGTTGTTTATGCATGTGTTACTTTTATATTTTAGCAATAGTTTGATCATTCAACTGAATAAGCAGGGTTTCACAAAGGTGAGCATATGAATTTTGTAGTTTCATAAAATAAATAAAATATGAGAGATTGAAATATAGAAGTTGAGATTTAGGTATGCTGTTGGAGTTAAACAAGTTATCCGAGAGAACCTTTATGGGGAAATCCCCTATGCATAGATTTAGGGGAGATAGTTTGGAGGAGTTGTTGGACTTGCTCTAACTCCCATTCCCAGTTCCTCTAACGGTTCCCCCCTACCCTAGCCATGCTACATGCTCGACCTCCATGCCAGTCCCCTCCACTCGCGGCAAAGAGTGATGGAGGATGGGAGAAAGCGAGAACAAGAGATGGGGGGAGGGACGAAAGGATAGAGGGGGAGATATATCGAGGGAGAAAGAGTGACGGAGGGAGAGGGAGCGGTGTACGTGACACAGTAAAAAAACGGAGAGACGCCTGGCGAACGCAAGTACATGGTATAATATATCATGACTGCACAATTACATGTTTGAAATTTGAAGTGTATGGGTGAGGGTGGAAGAGGGAATTGCAAGCTGGATGCGCTATGACAGAGGTGGTGAGCTTTGAGGTGTATGGCAGAGATGGTGGTATAACGGCAAAAAAAAGTCTACAATGCCGCCCGGCTCGGCGTCGAAGAAGAAGGCGCAGGCCACCGATGCCGCCATGGTATTGCTATATGGCTGGGGAGAAATGCTCCTTGTAGTAGGCTCGCGCTTGAGCTTCAGAAATGGGCGAAGGTAGGTGAGTTTGGTGCAGCGGTGCGATGCGGGAGGGCGGGTATATATGGGGGCACGGAGCACGGGAAGGCCATTATTGGTGCACTGGCGGGCTGCAAACCATGGTCCGGTGCGCGGTATGGGGCTAAGAGCATTACTAGTAGAGCCCTCAAACCCTCAAACCCCTAAAAATAACCGCTTTTTTACAGTTTTCGCCGAAAAACCGCCGTAGACTAGAACCTCTAAACCCTCAAACCCGTAAAAAAAATTAGAGGTCCAACCCTTAAACGACTTTGCAATCTGTAGAAGTGGGGGTTGAGGGGAAAATCTCCCCCCAACCCGCACTCCTCCTCGTCGCAGTCCTCCTCGCTCGCGCGGGAGCCAACCGCTCGTCCGCTCCCGCCGCCTCCCGCTGCCTCCCGCCCCGCCGGCCATGGAAGGCCCCGCCGCGGCCGCGCCCCCGCCCGCCGCGCCTGCCGCTCCCGCCCCGCCCGCCACGCCCGCCCCGGCGCCTGTCCCCGCCCCCGCCCCCGCCCCCGCCCGCCCGGCCGTCGCCGACGTGGTGGCGGCGACCCACGTCGGGGCGAAGCGGCGGCGGGCGGGCCTCGCCGCGCCTCCTCCCGCCTCCCAGCCTCCTGCCTCGGCCCCCGTCCCCGCCCCGGCGCCTGCCCACGCCACGGCCCCGGCGCCCGCCCCCAAGAAGAGCCGCCCGAAGGCGGCCGGCCGTGGGCCTCGAGGGGCCGCCAAGGTCGTCGGCTCGTCCCCGGCCGTGAAGAAGCCGCGGAAGAAGCCCCCTGCCGCGGCCGCGCCCCGCCCGCCACCGTCGTCGAACCTTCTCCCGCCGCGCACGAGGTGCTCGAGGAAATGGCAACCCCATCCTCATTCATGGACCTCCTCCAAAACGCGGAGGTGGACCTCGGAGCTCCGCCTCTAGACCCCTTTAGGGTTGGAGACAACTTGGAGGAAAAGGAGGAAGATGAGGAGGATGAAGGGGATGACGAGGAGGAGGTGGCCGAGATAGGGGTGGAGGCATTCACCGCCGCTTCCCGCCCACACGCTCGGTCGACAAACTACACCGAGGCGGAAGATGTCCTCTTGGTTCGTGCTTGGGCAGCTGTGGGAATGGATGCTACCACCGGCACCGATCAAACCGGTAAACTCTATTGGCAAAGGATCGAGGACGTCTATTGTAGGATCAAGCCGAAGAATAGTGGGTTCATCCATCGCACATTCCGGTCGCTTCAAGGCCGTTGGGAGTTGATCAAGCCCGCTTGTTCTCGTTGGAGTGCGGCCATGGACCAAGTGAGGGATGCACCACCTAGTGGAACCGTGGAGAGTGACTATGTAAGTACATATTTCTTCACTTTTTTGATTATGTGTGTGCACTATGCTATTGGTGGGTTCTTATGTGATTTATGTGTGGTTGATAGGAGACAATTGCCGGCTTGAGGTGCAAGGAGATGGCCGCTTCCAAGGGCAAGTCATTCCCATTTAAGCATGTTTGGTCAATTCTTCAAACCTTTGACAAGTGGAAGTTGAGGGATCAAGAGACCGCACCCAAGAAGTCGACAATGCTAAGGATGGACGATAGTGAAGATGAGGAGGAGAGGAACGTGGGCAAGCCCGAGGGAAACAAGAAGGGCAAGCTAAGGGTGAAGATGGAAGAAGAGGCGTCAAGCCTAAGGGAGAAGATGGACCACATGATAAAGGCAAGAGAGGAATTGACAACGAAGACATTGGAGATGAAGCTTCTTATCACCGAGAAGAAGAAAGAGGTCAAGCTTGCACAAGTTGAAGCAAAACGTGAAGAAGCAAAGCGCAAGGCCGAGTTGGAGGAGAGGATGATCAAGCTCAAAGAGGCAAAGGCGCCGAGGTGCAACTTTTGGTGATGGTGCCGATGAGAGGAGGAAGATGATGATTTTGTGATGTAAACTATTAAACCATGCATCAATGATTGTCATTTGGTAGTTTGTTTGGAAGTTGATTGTGTTCTTGTTGTCATAAATTGTGAGATGCCAAATGATAGATTTAAAGGTTGGGGTTGAGGCAAAGACTAGAACCCTCAAATCCAACCCTTAAAGCAGTTTACGGGTTGAGTTTGAGGGTTCTAGTATTTGCCCCTGTTTTTCAACCCTTAAAAGTGTCAAAAAATGGCACTTCTCAACCCTTAAAAGTGCTTTGAGGATTTGAGAGTCTGAGGGTTCTACTAGTAATGCTCTAACCATGGACGAAGTCCAGCATGGCCGGGTGTACTGCGGTTGTTGGCTCGATGGCTAACGTGGGCCACGGGGACGAGAACGACAAGGGCGGAGTTACGCGTGACGTGGACGGGCTGGTCCCGACAAACGGAGAGGGCTCGAGGAGTCTCTGTAGAGTGTCCATGTCGACCTAGAGAAAACCAGAGCGATCGATCGGGGCAGGAAATACGAGCAATTGCTCCGCTTTTTCCTGCAGAAGAACTCTGTAGATAAGAGCAAGCATTGGCGTCAATAATTACCGCACAAGGATCCGCTGCGGCGACTGCGCCACTTGTCGGGAACGAGGGCGTCGAATTTACTCTAGCTTCTGCTTAAAGTAACTTTTTTTTTGCGGGGTCTGCTTAAAGTAACTTGAACGTCTTGGTGTCGATAATTAGGGTTCCAGCAGCACAACAAACAAACGCAAGGGACAGGCGCGGAGACACCGCACATGGTTTAGCCACGCTAATGACAAGCGACAGCAAATGCTCACGCACCTGGTAGTACTATCATGATTCGTGTCCTTTTCATGAAAGAAATAAAACCAAAAGAAAACCAGAAAAGAGTTCGATGCCACTTCTTTTTCAATAGTCGGGTGCTCCATCCGGGCATCTTTGTGGCTGTGCCGGTGCATGCGCGCCAGGTCGCACCTTGTGCACAGTAGCCAAGACACTGGCACGTGTAAAGTTGTTTGTTGTCTGCTCAATCAAACGAACCACCTTATCACACACAACACTTGAGATCCACTCCTAGTACGTACTCCTACGCTGAAAGCTTTGGGGAGAAGGATGAGTTGTTTAACCGAGAAGCTGCCAGCTGGTCTCGTCGTCAGAGTCGCCGTGCAGGTCTCGGAACAAGGGGATGCACCTTGCAGCTGCAGGCCGTAAGGCCAACTCCACCGCACGACCCTAAATTTTACTCCATTTCGTCTGGATTTTGTCCGTATGGGGTAGCAATAGAGAGAACAAACGTCGGACAGAGGCCGGACAAGCTCACTGCACCCATCGCTGCTACCCCATATTTTGTCCGGATTTTGTCCGTGGTGGGTGCACGTGGTGGACCAGGTAAAAAAAGGAGAGAGTGACATGTGGGGGCGAGGCGGACACAGACGAACGACGAGGACGCGAAGACGTCCGCTTTCTGTCCGCTTTAGCCCCAAACCGAGAGCAACTTTGGTCTGGAAATGGGGCAAAAGCGAACATAGACCGGACGAAACGTCCGTATGCTCTCATGCGTTGGGTCATTCGGTTTGTCCGTTTTACCCCAAACGAACACAAACGAACGATGGGGTAAATTTGAGTCACGCGGTGGAGTTGGCCTAATTAACAGTCGCACGCGTGAAAATTCCACCGATTCGTTTCCATACCACGGGTAGATCCGTACTAGATGGCATCTCGCATCGCTCATCAGGCGGGCAGGCTTCGTCCTAGGGGGCAGCTCCGTCGAGATCTGCGCCCGCTTTGGTTAGTGCCTGGCTTAGCACGTACTCCTACTACCATTGAACTAGTTGCACGTAATCTCGTTTGCCAGACAGGGACAATGGACAATGCTGGCACTGGCACGCTCGCCTCCAGAATTTTCTGAAGAACTCTTTTCCCTGTGATGATGACGAATCTAGAGTCTTTTTATTAACTGTATACGGTTATATAGTCAAGCAATCGTCATTACCGCCTATGTAATTACCGCATTTGTATAGAGGGTATAAATATCCTAATCTTCAATCAATGAAATTAGCAGTTCATTCTCGTCAATTACTTTTCGCTTTCACACATTGTGAGCACACTACTACCGAGAGTAAATGCCGCAAAAAGAAGAAAAGAACACAGGCGGCGACACATCATGTCGAACTAGCCTAAGGCACGGGGATGACGGCGGTGGACCACGTTAGGCACACAACGTCGGGACGCCCTCTGACGAGGCGGCATCCGGGGCCGCTGCCATCATATATTTGCAAACACATTACAAATTTGCGACACATTACAAATTGGCCACAAAAAGTGTCTGTAATTTTATATTCCTGCAGTAAAATGTCAAAGAGAGTGAAGGTACCTAATAAACCATTTTTCTCCCCAAATGAGAGCATAAGGGGGAGAAATCTAACTACACGAGATATATTTTATCACATGTTTATGTGAAAATAGGGGAAATTAAATCCTCAACCAATAAATGCAATTCAACATCAAATTGAAAGACACCTCCTCGGATGCTCATCATCCAAAGCCCGGCATAAACATGCACAATATTTATAGTGTTGGGACAACGAAACACCTTGACTCCATTCTTGCAGGAAATTACATGAAGTTAAAATGGAATATATACGTTTTCACATATTTCACCGATTCCACCAGAATCATGCAACGACTACTTGTTGACATATACTTCTTTCTCAAATTTGCTCAAACCTTTCAGGCCCTGAAGCAAAATTCATGGTTGAGTGCCTCTTGCCCTCATATTGGTTCACATAAAAGGAAGCAAGTAAGGAACAATAGCACTTGCTCAACAAAGAAATGGTACTTACAATAGTAATACCTATTCCTCATAAGTATCTTCTGTATAGAATACAAATCACCTCTCATATATAAACAAAACCAATGAGGAGGTGAGACGGAGAGGCTTGTAGCAAAAAGGGTTCACACAGAGACCCGACATCGATCATGATGTAACACACACTCTTGGTATGAGTGGAAATACGTTTCGGATACTAAATATCATTGGCAATACAATAATAGTATTCATGCAGTTAATGAAAGTAGGGATTACATACTCCCATGAGTCACTCATTTCGTAAATCTATATTGAAGTCGTTGAAGAGTTTGCAATTCTGAATCCAATAATAAATCATAACATCTACTGTGTAAAATTATACAATACTACCGACTAAATGAGTTACTTCTTCAAAGGATTACTCGAATAAAGATGATTTTTTATGTGTACTTATAAAGAAATCCCAAACTTTGGTTTTCTTACATCACCTCAGTGTATATTGATGACCTCATAATCAATGTCTTTACAATACCTAAATATACACAAAAATGATCTTAACACGGAAGTTTGGATTTAAAAAAAGATTACATAAGTTCACAACTTGAGCATTCTCCTCAAGAATGCATATACATATCAGTCTACATATATCCAAGACATATAGGATAAGTTCAATATGGACATATCATATCAATCGAAGACAACTATGGTCATATTATCCCATCACAGGGTACAAATCCATTTAGACCTAGTGTGATAATGAAGTGATATTGCGACATAAAGTTCCATATTAGATCACACTCTTTTCCATTTTGAGTATTATGTCAAAATTTCTATAACATTTTTTAATAAGGCAATATCCTTTCAAGATCATATGCGATACTTTCAAGATTTTTTCCCATCTAGGTTCTTAAAAGTATACAAAAATCATAGTTGTTGTTCTCTAAAATCACCTCTGAGTTTTCTCCCTTCTCATAAGTTTTTGTCATTTGAATTACCGAGGAGACAACAATTATTATATGTTGCATTATTTTGTCTTTATTATTTTTCCACTGGGTTTAAAGGAGGTTTAGCAACATATCTATACAATTCTCCTCATATTTTGTCCCACACAGTTTTTAGAAGAGGCTCTCAAGATTATGCAAATAATTTCTAAAGATGAAGATGATGAACATTCCCAAAGGCGAACATATATTAGGAGGATTCTATCCAGATGATGCACATTCATAGTCAAGCATAGAGCATGGGGTGTTAAGGATTAATCCATGGAATCAATAGTGCATTCTTGTAAATTAGTTTTTGCTTTCACAAGATCTAAATATCTGTAAGATTTGGATGGACGTGACATTTCAATCTTATGTTTTCCCTATTGCTACATTTTGAAAGTCATCTGGATCAAAGTGACCCTTAACGGTTTTGGCTAGTTTAATAATGTTCTGCTTCCACCTCAAGGAAAGCTATAATTATTAAAATTTTCCCTAAACCATATCATGAAACTCCACAAACAAGTAGCGCCCACATTATTTGACCCTAAACCTTACCATGAAACTCCGCAAACAAGTAGGGCGCGCGCACACACACAGTGTGTGTGTGTGTGTGTGTGTGTGTGTGTGTGTGTGTGTGTGTGTGTGTGTGTGTGTGTGTGTGTGTTTTAGCGCCAGAGATAGCCGTTTGATCCAGCTGACGAGGTTTGCAACACATGTCATGTTGTGCTAGAAGGTTTACAACATGGGTCATGATGCACGCAGTCCGATTTGGTTGACAAGGATTGCAATATGGATCATGTTGAACTCGGAGCTTTGCAACATGAGTCATGTTGCGCTCGGGGATTTGCATGACGGGTGCTTTGCAACAAGAGTCATGTTATGCCTGGGAGGTTTGCAACATCGCACGACCATTGTTTCCCACCGATAATGCTCTATTTCACAGCGATGGTTACCAGTCTCGTCATGTCTTCTTGGAGGATACACATGGCGAGGAAAATCCATGGTAGCTTTGATGAAGGGAGTATGAGGGCGGGATCGAGAAGGTAGACGATGGCTTAAAGTGAGGCCAACAAGGGGATAGAATCGATCAGGTGGAGATGAAGGGAGAGCGGTGTGTGGGCCCCACGGCGCTACATGGCGCGTGGTGGATGCTTCGTTTTTTGTTTTCAGTCGGTTAAGGGGCAGCTTTTCCCTTTAGTTTTTGTCAACCGTGTTTAGCAATCGGATTAGTTTCGGGATTCAGGATTCGACGCCCCAAATCTTGAACTATTTGCAGTTTCAAATCGTGCGGTAAACGGCTAAATCTCAATCGAGCGATCCCCAGCCGGATCTTGGTTAACTGTGTGTACAGTTGTAAAATCCCATTAGCACGCTTCTTCACGAGCAGGAACAGGAACGCACAAGGCATGTTACATGTCGATTCACTTGAAAGTTTACCGAGTGAGAGTGCTGTGGCAAATGAGCTTATACAGAAGTGACCGTGGGGAATCTTGTTTGCTTATTTTGCTCAGATCCAATCCCGCCCCTTTTCCGCTACGTTTATTCCCAAATCATTTGACCGGCGGCACTTGCAGCGCCGGCCTGCCGTGAGCGACTCCGGCGACCCACCCCTTTGCTTCTTCAAGCATGGCAAGTCTCCTCGACCTCGCGCGCTGCTCGATCAGCTAGCCACGGACACCAGCGGCTTGGTGCACGGAGATCAGGTTAGCCCAAGCATAATAACCTTTCTTTGTCAGGTACGTATGTCGCTGGGCACTCTTGCCGGTTAGCTCGAGACGGAGACCCCCTGGTGTGCACGCCCGGACTCTGCTCCCGCCGAGAACCGCTGCAGCCTCCGGGCGGCCTGCCTGGCGGAGACGGCGTCGAGCTGCATCTGTTCGTGCCGGCACTCCTTGCTGCAGTAGGGCGTGTCCCCCCTGTACATGAAGACATCGCTGTCGCGCGCCAGCGGCTTGGCGCAGAGCGCGCACGCGTCCAGCGCCAGCATGCCGGGCTCGCCCACCGGCTCGGCGTCGAAGAAGAAGGCGCAGGCTACCGATGCCGCCATGGTATTGCTGCAGCCGGTATGATTGGGAAGAGACTCGGACTGGCTTCTTCTAGCAAGCCCGATCTTGGGCTGCTTCAGAGCTAGAATTCGCAGTTCGTTGCTGCTCTTGGCGGGGGGGAGAGGGTGGTGAGATCAGTGCAGCTCCCAAGCTGCAGGGTGGGTATATATGGGCGAACGGAGCACGGCAACCCTATTATTGGTGCACTGGCGGCCAGGAAACCATGGTCCGGTGCGCGGTATGGGGCTAACCATCGACGATGTGAGCGGTTCGACTGGTTTATTCCAGCATGCCTGGGTGTGAAGCGGTGGTTGGCTCGATGGCTAACGTGGGCCCCGACGAGAACGACGGCGGCGACGAAGTTATGTGTGACGTCGACGGGGTTGGCCCCGAGTTCTTCTTTATACAAACAGAGAGGACTAGAGGAGTCTGTAGAATGTCCATGTCGACGTCGACGTCGGCGTCGACGTAGAGAAAAAACAGATGATCTCGTAAATACGCTGATAGGCCGGTTTCACTGTTTTAATGCTTTTTGAAAAGTTCAGTCAAATCTGACCTTGGTTTGTTAAAGTTGATCTGACTCTTTTTTACAGCTATTGCCTTCAGCGGTAGGATAGCACAACCTACAGTTAGAGTCTCTGCGATAGGACTTACCTCTTCCCCCAAGGACCATGACGGTAGGGCCTTCATCTCAGTTTACCATACCCACCATCCTTCATGTCAGTGTCTCCAAGAATAAGAGGGTTGCGGGAATGAGCCGAGCCCTTCGGCTGCTAGCTGTTCGCTTCATCTCCGTCTCTTCGTTTCGCCTTCCGTCGCTGCCCTTTCGCCTCCTTCTCTTGCACCTATAAAAGGGAGGTCGCTCCTCTAAGGAAGATGCACCAGAACAACACAACCCTCTCGCCTCAGAGTTCCCGGCCACTGAGCTACTGCTACGATCTTCTCCATCCTGGTTTGCAGCGTGCACCGCAGGTCGGGACAATAGGCTTCCGAAACCGCATCTTTTGAGTCATGTACGGCAGAAGGGTGATAAGGTTTTTGGGGAGCGCTTTGCGTGACTACTGACTTGTTCGTCACGGACGCTCCAGACTCCGACGACTACTTCCCCGACGTCCACGATCTCCTCGACGACATGGCTGGCGAGGACACTGACCCCCAAGTCCAGCGCTTCTGCTGTTGTTGTCCCGTATGTGTTCTTCCTCTTTCTATTAGAGGTCCTGCTACAGTTCCTTGTTCTAGTATTTGCCCTAGATATGTTAGACCCTATTTCATATATGCAACTTGCTATACTGTCTGGTCTAGATATGTTTAGTCACGGTTCATATATGAACATGTTGTTTACCTTCTCTTTGTCAAATCGCATGGCTTGTTTTATCACTGCTATACTAGTCATGCTTTATGTAGTATTTCTGTTAATAAAATCATTCACTAAATTGCTCATATTTCCAACAATCCAAAAACCTTATGATAGGCAATTTACCCCAAGTGGTTTTGCTGCTTCCATGAGACCTCTTATGTTTAAGGGTATCCACTATAAGAGGTGGTGCGTGGGAGCAGTCTTATGGTTTCAAACCATGAGTTGCTATGACGCCACTCTTGGCAAACCTGAAGGAGAGCATGATGCTCAACAGGCACAAGCTTTTCAGAAAATGAATACCTTGTTTAAGGCTGATCTCTTGAGTGTTCTTGGTGAGAACATAGTTAGTGCTTGTGCATCTATTGATAATGGAAAAGATATGTGAGATGCACCCAAGGCCAAGTTTGGGGTCTCGGATGCTGACACTGAGTTGTACATCATGGAGCAATTCTATGACTACCGGATGACTGAAGAGCACTCCGTGGTTGAGTAAGCTCATGAGATACATTCATTTGCTAGAGAACTTGAGCACTTCAATTGTATCCTACCGTACAAGTTTATTGCCGGAGGTATCATCACTAAGCTTCCTCTCACTGGAGGAACTTTGCTACCTTATTGAAGCATAAGAGGAAGGAGTTTTCCATTCTGGATCTCATTGGTACTCTTGATGTAGAAGAAAAGGAAAGAGAAAAGGACAACCGTCCTCGAGGTATTGAGGGAGATTCTAGTGCCAATCTGGTACAGAAGAAGAACTTCCAGCCCCACAAGTTCAAGAACAAGGGCAAGTTTGATGGTAAAGCAAAGCTTGATGGGAAAAACAAGGTTGTGCAACACACGAACTTCAAGAAGAAGAATGACGAGAAGAAAGGTGTTTGTCATGTGTGTGGGGATCTTGATCATTGGGCTCCTAGTTGCCCTAATAGATATGACAAGCGTCATCCTGGGAAAGGCGGCAAGACCGCTAATATTGTCATTGGAGACACTGACATGAAGGATGCTGAGTATGGTATATTTTCCACTATTCTTTCAGTATGTCATTCTCCTGATTGGTTGATTGACACAGGTGCTAATGTGCATGTATGCAATGATATTTCAATGTTTTCGTCTTATCAGACTGCAGGGACTTCAACCGTGCTGATGGGCAATAGTTAAAGTGCTTCTGTTCGTGGTGTTAGCACGGTCGATCTGAAGTTTACTTTGGGGAAGATCGTGCGGCTGAAGAACGTGCATTATGTCCCCTCCGTCAATAAAAATCTTGTTAGTGAATCTCTTCTATGTAGAGATGGCCATAAGCTTGTCTTTGAGTCGAATAAATTTGTCATATCCAAGTATGGAACCTTTGTTGGTAAGGCTATGAGTCAGGAGGCCTGTTTCGTTTATCCTTATCAGACATTTGCAATAAAGTTGTTAATCATTTTTGCAACAATAGTGAATCAAATGTGTGGCATTTACGTCTTTGTCATGTTAACTTTGGTTGCATATCGCGACTAGCAAAGTTGAACTTAATCCCTAGTTTCACCACTGTCAAGGGATCTAAGTGTCAAGTTTGTGTGCAAGCTAAGCAACCTCGTAAGTCTCATACGACTGCGGAAATGAGAAATCTTGCACCACTAGAGCTCATACATTCAGATCTATGTGAAATGAATGGTGTTTTGACAAAAGGTGGAAAGAAGTATTTTATGACGTTAATTGATGACTGCACTAGATATTGTCATGTGTATCTTCTGAAATCTAAGGATGAGGTTTTGAACTATTTCAAGATCTATAAAGCTGAAGCGGAAAACCAACTTGATTGAAAGATCAAGAGGCTTAGGTCCGATCGTGGTGGAGAGTATTTCTCAAATTAATTTGATTCCTTTTATGCGGAACATGGTATAATCCATGAGAGGACGCCTCCCTATTCACCTTAGTCAAATGGGGTGGCCGAAAGAAAGAATCATACTCTAACTGATTTGGTTAACGCCATGTTAGACACATCCACTACTAGGAAAAACCTTATACACAGAATCTTAGCAGCAATGCGGTTTAAAAACAAACGCTGATGCTAATTAGCAGTAGCGATCTTAAGGAAACCGCGCTACTAATAGCGCAGTAGCAGTAGCGCTCTAGGTGAAACAGGCGCTACTACTATAATTGCCACGGCGTTACCTCCAGGCTAGATATAGTAGTAGCGCCCTTCTTCCGGACGCGCTACTGCTAAAGTACTTAGTAGCAGCGTTTTTCTTAAAAACTCGCTGCAGCTAAGTATCACCCCCTTGCAACTAATTAAATTTTGTCCCATACTGCTAAGCGAACAAGGTGTTTACTACCTTAAATATGTTACTTCTCAAACTATCTCGAGCACTTGGTCTTCATTGAACTATATGTGTAGGATTTGTGGCTGCAATATGAATCCTCGCTTGTACCTTACATGCGAGGATTCATTGACTATTTAGACTCTACACAAAAAGATCAATAATGAACAATGTATATTTTTGATGTTTTTACATGCTTGGACTTATCAGTAGCGTTTTTTTAGGACAAAGCGCTACCGATATTGGTCTTAGTAGTAGCGCGCTCCCTGTACCCGCGCTACTGCTAAAGCAAAACAAAATACGCGACCAGGCCGACCCCCCGCACGCTCATCTCTCAATCGTCCCCCTCTGCCCGACGCCGGCAGCTGTGGTTAGGGTTTCTCCTCCACCACCGCCGCCGCAGGTAATGCTCCCCCCCTCTTGCCGCCCCTCTGCTTCTCCTCCATCCTCTTGCCGCCCACTCTGTCACTACCCGCGAGCTCTGGCCGGGCGCCTTTCGCCGACCGCCCTCGATCCCCTCGCCAGCCACTGCCGTCGCCCCCTCTCGTAGGAAAGTCACCGGCCTTCCCCTCGTCAACATCCCCGACCGAGGTCACCATGCCATCCCCCCTCCTCGACAGCACCCCCCGAGGGCTGCCCTACCTAGATGCAGCGAGGGCTTACGAATTTCATATGGATAACTAGATGCTTTTGTTTTTTGTAATAAGTTATTTTTTGCAAAATGTAGGTGCCAATTTAGTTGAAATGCTTTGGTAGGTGGTACCGTGATTTACCAGACATTGGTTTTGATACAAGTATTTAGTTTGCAAGTGCTAAGTTAATCCCAATTAAATTTGCCACTTGTTTTTTTAATCAGTTATCTTAGGAAATAGGGGCCAAATTAGATGAAATGTGTCTTGGTAGGTGGTACCTTGATTTGGTAGATAACTTATTACAGATCTTAGGATTATACCTTTGGTAGGGGACAAATAGTTTTTTCGGCAATAGGTGCCACTGAAATGCTTTCGTAGGTGATACCTTGTCATCTTGTATGTTAGTAGATCTTAGGATTATAATTGTCCATCAAATTGCTTCTCGTGGAAGAATCTCTTTATCAAATTGAGAGCTTTTTGTTTACTTTTTGGGATCGGGTTCCACTATGAAAATATAACTGAAGAAGAACCAAAAATATCACATGCTACTATTTTTCTTTCCTGTGAAGTGGATCGTTAATCCTTTGCTCATATTGCTTTAGGAAAATGGCGCCACCACCACCACCACCACCATGTCGATTGTGCAAGTCAAGGTGCACCAACAGCCTTGCAATTGGCAAGTTGTTCGGCATCTACTTCCAGCCGAGTTTTTGTCATGCGGCGGTAAGAAATTATATAAAATGTAACAACTATTTTATTTTTAGTGTTGGTATTACTGCATTGTGTCATTTTGCTTATTTTACACAGATCGTCCCATGCAATGTGAGGTTGAAATTCAACAAGCTGACAGGAGACACTGTGACATTTGAGGCTCCTGGGGGGGCCGTACACTATGGAGGTCGAGAAAGGACGCAATATGTCGCGGGTTGGAGGAGATGGATGGGCCCGTTTCCTCGCCCGCATGCGTCTTACTGGTGGTGAGTTGATCAACTTCTCCTTCAGAGTGGAAAGACCCAAGCTGGTTGTCATTTATATCAACCTGGTGGAAGATGATGAAGATGACGAAGATGATGAAGATGATGAAGATAATGAGGACCCACTCGATGAAGATGATGAGGACCCACTTCATGAAGCCATTGTAGCTCAAAGAATGAGACTAAGCGAGGAGGAGGTGTGCAACCTATGGGACATAATTCCGCCACGTGCTGACTTTGTCGGGGTGCCATTCGTGACCCGCCTGACAAGTACCATGGTCGATCGATATGATATGGTATGTTATACTTACAAATGCAAATTATCCGATGATATGCTTAGTGTAGAGTCCAATGATATGTTGTGTGGAATCTAGTCGATGACATGCTTTAGTGTAGAGTTCGATCGCATGCTTATTAGAGTGTAGAATCTAAGGAACTATTAATAGTGTAGATAATCCATGTATACCTATTTGCAAGAGTATGTGCGAGGCTATTTATTAATTGATATGTTTTTCTTATTCAAAAATTGGCAAAGAGCCAATCTGTGAGTTATGATATCGAGCCTGGTTAAGAAGGCTCAGCTGGACTACGCCTTACCGCAAGGGGCTCCATCACAACCTGTACTTACCGCGTGGACACGGACGGTCACACACACTTAAACTCGGTTGGGTGGAAGATATTCCTCGATGGCAAAAATCTTCGTGTTGGACAGGCCATCCTAATTACTATCAGGAACATCCACCGCCCAGGCTTGAGGATGATGATCGTCTTTGATATCATCTAGAACTACATATGTGTGTGTGGCTATATCATCTAGAATTACATATGATGATCGTCGTCGATATCATCTCGAACTACATATGATGATCATCGTCGATATCATCTAGAACTACATATGATGATCGTCGTTGATATGACCTTGTACTGCTTGAGGATGCATGTTGATTATACATGAAATTGTTATATAGTACTCCCTTCGTTCCAAATTACTCGTCATGGTTTGAACTAAAACCACGACGAGTAATTTGGAACGGAGGGAGTACTACCTAGTACTTATAATGGTTTATGAATTTGATATCTGGTAGTACCTAGTATCTGAAAATTGCATTTTATTGAAATCGAAAGGGGTAGGAAGCGGGGGGAAATGATGAAAGATATAGCAGTAGCAAGGGACTAGGAAATCGCTACAGCTAACTAATAGTAGCGCGTTCCAGAAAAGCGTTGTTGATATTGTCAACAGTAGTAGCGTGGGTGCGGACCACGCTACTACTAACAGTTAGTTGTAGCGCCTTATTAGTAGCGCGACGGCCCACGCTGCTGCTAGCCTCAAAACCCGCACTACTACTAGGGTTTTCCCTAGTAGTGATCGGATCTCTCCAAGGCATGGTGGGGGGAGGCGATATTGACTGCATGTCATGTCCTAAACCGAGTTCCCACAAAGAACAAAGAGATAACTCCATTCGAGGAATGGGAGAAGAAAAGGTTAAAGCTCTCTTATCTACGAACTTGGGGTTGTTTGGCGAAAGTGAATGTGCCAATTCCAAAGAAGCGGAAGCTGGGACCAAAAACTATGGATTTTGTTTTCCTGGGATATGTTTTTCATAGCATTGGTTATAGATTCTTTGTTGTAAAATCTGAGGTACCTGAAATGCATGTCGGTACGATCATGGAATCGAATGCTGCAACTTTCTTTGAAGATATCTTTCCCATGAAGGATATGGCAACCTCGTCTAATCAGGATATGCCTAGTTCACCGAATCAGGAACCAGGTACAATTACTGAACCTGCCATTTTGATGCAACACTTTGAAAGTCTTGTGGAGGAGAACAATGAAATTCCTACTAGAAGCAAGAGAGAGAGGACTGCAAAGTACTTTGGTGATGATTTTCTTGTGTATCTCATAGATGACACTCCCAGTTCTATTTCAGAGGCCTATGCGTCTGAAGATGCTGACTACTGGAAGGAAGCGGTCTGTAGTGAGATGGACTCCATCTTGGCAAATGAAACTTGGGAGATAACTGATCGTCCTTATGGGTGCAAACCTATAGGATGCAAATGGGTATTCAAGAAGAAGCTTAGGCCTGATGCTACTATTGAGAAGTACAAGGCTCGGCTCATGGCTAAGGGTTATACCCAAAAGGAACGTGAAGACTTCTTCGATACTTACTCACCTATGGTTCGACTGACCACTATTCGAGTAGTACTTTCACTTTCTGCCTCACATGGTCTTCTCGTTCATCAAATGGATGTTAAGACTGCTTTCCTAAATGGAGAGTTAGAAGAGGAAATTTATATGGAACAACCAGATGGGTTTGTAATAGATAGTTAGGAAGGGAAAGTGTGCAAGTTGCTGAAGTCTTTGTATGGACTTAAGCAAGCACCCAAGCAGTGGCATGAGAAGTTTGAAAGAACTTTAACAGCCGCATGCTTTGTTTTAAATGAAGATGATAAATGTATGTACTATTGCCATGGTGGGGGCGAGGGAGTTATCCTTTGCTTGTATGATGATGACATTCTGCTTTTCGGAACAAATCTGAAGGTTATTAAGGAGGTCAAGGATTTCCTATCTTGTTGCTTTGAGATGAAGGATTTAGGAGCGGCTGATGTCATTCTGAACATCAAGTTGTTGAGAGACGATGATGGTGGGATTACATTGCTTCAATCTCACTATGTGGAAAAGATCTTGAGTCGGTTTGGCTACAGTGACTGCAAGCCCTCTCCAACACCAGATGATGCAGTGTGTTGCTTCGAAAGAATCAAAGAATTGCTAGAGACCAATTGAAATATTTTCAGATTATTGGCTCGCTTATGTATTTAACCAGTGCTACAAGACCTGACATCTCTTTTGCTTTTAGCAAACTGAGCCGGTTTGTCTCAAAACCAGGAGATGTGCATTGGAAAGCTCTAGAGAGTGTTTTGTGTTATTTGAATGGCACCGCGAATTATGAAATTGACTACACTGGGCACCCAAAGGTGCTTGAAGGGTATAGTGACTCAAACTGGATCTCAGATGATGATGAGATAAAGGCCACAAGCGGATATGTATTCACTCATGGAGGTGGCGCTATTTTTTGGAAGTCTTGCAAGCAGACCATCTTAACGAGGTCAATAATGGAAGCAGAACTCACAGCACTAGATACAGCTATGGTCGAAGCAGATTGGCTTCGTCGGCTCTTGAATTATTTGCCGGTTGTTGAGAAACTTGTACCGGGTATCCTTATGAACTGTGACAATCAAATTGTTATCACGAAAGTGAACAACTCAAAGGAGAACATGAAGTCATCAAGACACGTTCAGAGAAGGTTAAAGTCTGTCAAAAAAATGAGAAACTCCAGAGTTATTGCATTGGATTATATCCAAACGTCTAAAAATCTGGCAGATCCTTTTACTAAGGGTCTATCACGTAATGTGATAGAATATGCATCTAGGGAGATGGGTATGAGACCCACAATATGAGTTGTTCGCAGTGGTAACCTATTCTTTGTGATCGGAGATCCCGTGAATTAGATGTGGAAGACAAGTTGTTGATCAACTGAGAGGAGAGTATTCTTACTATTAACAATACCACTCCACGAAGATGCAATACTCTCCTAATCTGCATGGCAGGTTGATGTATATCTTAATGTGTTCTAAATGGCTCTTTTAAGCAGAGATGTTGTCCTGCAGAACATCTTTTGAAGAACGCACCTATATGAGTCTGATTATTAAAACGTCACAATCTATGAGAGTATGGTTCTCTCTAGTAAACTCATGAAAGGTCTCAGAGTATGACGCATAAGCTCCACCCGCGGGGAAGACCCACGGTAGCCATGTATCGGTCAAGGCTTTGTGTGAAGCTAGATTCGCAGAAAACTTGCAGTTCAAGGCCCAGTCCATTGTTCAAGTTGCTTACGAGTGTAGCATAGAGTTTTAGGTGGAAGTTCAACTTAACAGTCTTCACTGCAGTACCGGTATATAAAACAGTGTTTTGGAATCAAAATCAAATTTTGTGTGCCTATGGGATCTTATGAGGGATTGCTGGAATTTTGTTTATTTTGGGTCTAGCCCAATAGCAGTTTCAGAAACTTCTAATAAATTCTAGAGGCTCACGCAGCCTATTCGTGCAAGGCAAGAGGTGGAACTAAAGTTTAGTCCCACATTGCTAGTTTAGAGGGAGTTGGAACTCTTTATAAGGGAGGTTCTTTCCCCACTTGTATGAGCATGAGAATAAGAGGGACATCAACGCGCGCTCCTCCTCCGCCGCCCGCCTCGCCACGCCACGCCACGCCACGCCTCGCCTCGCCTCGGCGCGCCGCGGGTTGCAGGAATGAGCTGAGCCGATGTCTAAATTTTTGCCACGCACTACGGGTATACGAAAGGTTACACAGAAGCTGAAAAGATTTTTTTGCGAAAGTGGAGTTTGAATGCGAACGATGCAGCCCTTTGGCTGCTGGCTGTTCTCTTCATCTCCATCTCTTCGTTTCACCTTCCGTCGCTGCCCTCGCTGCCCTCTCGCCTCCTTCTCTTGCGCCTATAAAAGGGAGGTCACTCCTCTCATAGAGATGCACCAGAACAACACAACCCACTCGCCTCAGAGTTCCCGACCACTGAGCTACTGCTACGATCTTTCCCATCCCGGCTTGCGGCGTGCACCGCAGGTCGGGACAGTAGGCCTCTGAAACCACACCTTTTGAGTCCTGTACGGGAGAAGGGTGATAATATTTTTGGGGAGCGCTTCGCGCGACTACTGACTTGTTCGTCATGGACGCCACGGACTCCGACGACTACTTCCCCGACGACGACTTCTTCCCCGACGTCCACGATCTCCTCGACGACATGGCTGGCGAGGACACCGACCCCAAGTCCAGCGCTTCTGCTGCTACTGTCCCGTACGTGTTCTTCCTCTTTCTATTAGAGGTCCTGCTGCAGTTCCTTGTTCTAGTATTTGCCCTAGATATGTTAGACCATATTTCATATATGCAACTTGCTATACTGTCTGCTTTAGATATGTTTAGTCACGGTTTATATATGAACATGTTGTTTACCTTCTCTTTGTTAAATCGCATGGCTTATTTTATCACTGCTATACTAGTCATGCTTTATCTAGTATTTCTGTTAATAAAATCATTCGGTAAATTGCTCATATTTCCAACAAGTCCTACGGTCAAAGAGTCGGGCGATAGGATGTTCTATCCTACCGGCAAGAACAGTGGTGATAAGAAAAAATGTTAAATCCCGAAATTTGTACAAAGTGGGATGAGATCTGCTGTAGTTTAGAAAAGTGTCAAAACAGTGAATTTGCCCACGCTGATAGCACTTTGGGTGGTCGATCGAGACTGCAAATACGAGCACTTGCTCCGATTTTCCCAGCAAAAGGACAATCTCACGTCAATAATTAACACAAGCATCCGCTGTGGCACTTGTCGGGAACCAGGGCATCAGATCTACTCTATCTTTGGATTAAAGTAAAGTGGACGTCTTAGTGCTGATTATTAGGGTTCCAGCACCTTAACAAACATACACAAGGGGACAGGCCGGAGTGGCCCGGTGGCACCACACATGACTAGGCACGCAGTGACAAAAGATAGCAAATGCGTGCGCACTTGGTGGTATCACTCGTGCCCTTTACACGAAAATTAAACACAAAAGAAAACCAGAAAAGAGGGTGATGCCACTTCTTTTTTACTAGGCGACGCTGCTCCGTACGGGAATCACAGGGAAGGTGCACTGCATGCGCGCCACGGCGCCGGGCAGCACCTTGTCAACAGTAGCCGGGTCACTGGGCAGCCGGCACGCGTACACATCTTGTCTGCGCGATCGGACGCGTATAGGCTTGGCACGCCCACAAGCAACGAGCCGGTGCATCCAGCTACTCGAGATCCAGACATCAACTTTGGAGAGGAGGATGCGAGCATGCGGCACACGCGAGATGTAGTACTAGTGTTAAAGGGCGTGTTTGGTTACATGCATTAGGTCTAACTAGAAGAACATCCGTGCGTTGCAATGGGGCCACATTAACTTTAAGAGTTCAATATCAATTATGTTAATATTACATTTAATATTCTCATACATATCAAGTGACATTGATGACCTTTTTACCATCAAATTCTCACACACACTCCCTCCCTCCCTCCTCCTCACTCTCTCTCCCCCTCTCCCTCTCTCTCTCTCTCTCTCTCTCTCTCTCTCTCTCTAACACACACACATATCCATCTTATTGGATACGGGACCATAATCCATCTATTTCATACGCACACGCGCTAGTGCATAACAATATGGATTATAAAACAGGTTCAAGGTAGTAACAAGGATTCTTCTCATGCATTAATAAACAAATATTCTGCATTGAAGACAAGATAACCAATTCCCAAAGTGCATCAGAGCATCACAGAACATTACTGGCAAGATAAATGCACGACGATACACCTGACTCATTTAATTAATATAATTAAATTATCAGTAAATTAGTCACCAAACTGCTCGGATGAACCGGAACAGAGCCAACATATATCATCCTAGACAAACGCAACATCAACCATTTACCTTGGTACTTTAGGGACCGACAGGAGGATGCATGTAGAAGCGCTTCTTGCCTGCGAATCCACAGTCGGAGAGAGAAATTGGAACCCATTCCCATCACCAACTGATAAAGAAAGCATGTAAGAAAATTGATATCGGGCCAACTTGGATCTTCGGTGATTGTCCGCTGGTATGGAGAATTTAGGAGGGTGGGTGCAGGGAGTGGCCTTGTGGATGATGGATGGAGGCGCGGAGGGATGTGGTCACCGGAAGGTCGAAAGCGGAGAGGGTCGGGCACGTTAGGTGGAGCCGGTGGTGCGCGACAACCGGAAGCGGCCCAATCGTGGGCGGCGAACCGACGATAGCCTCGGCCCATCTCTCGACGCAGCGAAGATAGAGATGGCGGCACTGCCAGTGCTCGAGGTCGCCGCTCGGCACCATCTACATCGAGGGGAAAGAGAGGCGAGAAAGCAATAGGGTGATGCGGGGCTAGGGATTGCGGAGGAGGGTGGGGGTGTGCGATTTGAATGGATGGTTCTAACCACCGTTTTCTTGTACGTGGCGGTGGAGACGGCGGCGTCCAGCCATGCAGGCGAGGCATGGGTCGAGCCAGGCACACGGCGAGGCGCAGTAGCAGAGGCGGGGGCGATTTTTTGCTACTGAGATGCAGGGTGTGGGATTGTTCGTTCATGTTCTCTTTTCCTTTTTAACGGGAGATGCGACCACGTACAGATTCCATAATAGATTAATTAGGTCCATAACGGGATTTCGTTACAATGCGTTAAGATTTACATGTTAGTTTTCTTAATAAAGAAATGCACTGATGTAGAGATCGATTGATTCGGATAAGGAAAGATAGATTCGTGATCTTTTGTATGTTAGGAAATTAGTGGTTTGCAAGGAAAGAGTGGAGAGAAAAAGAACCAATGCGACCACGTATAGATTCCATAATAAATTAATTAGGTCCATAACGGGATTTGTTTGCAATGCGTTAAGATTTACGTGTTAGTTTTCTTAATAAAGAAATGCACTGATGTAGGGTGCGATTGGTTCGGGTAAGAAAAGATAGATTCGTGATCTTTTGTATGTTAGGAAATTATTAGTTTGCAAGGAAAGAGTGGAGAGAAAAAGAACCAGTATGAGGGGGTGGTGGGAGGTGGGACAAATAAAAACCGGACGAAATTGGGAGGTGGGAGGGGGCGAGTAAAAACCGACGAAAAAAACCAACAAAATTGGGAGGTGGGAGGAGGACAAAAATAAACCGTACGAGGTTACCAACTGCTCCATTAGGAGTAGAGATTGTTTGTGAAAATAACATGCGACGACGACTTAGCGAGCGGATCCCCTTAAAAAAGACGTAGCGAGCAGATTCCCTTAAAACTGATAGAAATGGATACGATTGATGACATTGATAAATAGTGGTGAATGTTGGCATAATTTACTATCATCATGCATGGAAACGAATCATCAAGAAAAAGAATACTTCCTATTACTACACTCATAGGAAGCTTTCTAATCTCTGCTACTAAACAGTTTCTGCCCAAACAAGGAAGGAAAGTTATGGACGTGATTCGAAAGGAAACAAACGTTATGAAGATTAATTAATTTAGATTTGATCTTTAGAGATTGATTGTGATTGATTTTTTTACATAAAGACATTACTAAATAATTTGCATCAGTATGGAAAGTTCTGATCCGTTCAGTTTTTTTCGTTGTGTGAGAGGGTGAAGTGAAAATAAACCAATGAAATGGGGGAGGCGGCGAAAAAAATCTACGGCAGTTAACCTACGAAAAAAAACCGGACAAAAGTGGTGGGACGAAAATTGACCGGCGAAGATTACCAACTGCTCCATTAGGAGTAGAGATTGGTTGGTTCGATTTTTTTCCGTGGAGGGAACTACCTGGGAGGTGGGAGGGGGTACGAAAATAAACCGTCTCGGCTGAGCGGGAGGTGGGAGCAAGTACCAAAGAAATACCAAAAAAGACCGGGTGAGGTGGGACGAAAATAAAACCCGAAACGCGACCTACCAACTGAGACATTAGGAATAGAGATATTAACAAAAGTGCAGATCCCGTCCCACTCTTCACTTTTTGAGAAAAAACTTCCGAATAGCAATCTTGGTGAGTGATCTCGACCGGGTTCGATCGGCATGGCGTGTCGTTCCTCCAGGAGTGGGTGCTGAGAGGAAGGATGGCAAACCTCCATTGTCAATCGGCCGGAGCTGCATCATCATTTGGATCAGAGCATGGACGAAATCGAGATGGTAGAGGTTGAGGAAATTGTAGGACGTGAGGGTTTAGGGTGGGCATCACGAGAACTCACCCATATCTTGGGAGACGGCAGACCCGAGGTGCAGTCGTGTTCGTGCTTCAGGGGCTGCCACGTGCTATCCTCGCCGCCATCGCCTGTCGATGCCACTTCAGCGCCACGAGCATGGGACTGAGGGACGAAGGGAAGAGAAGGGAAGGAAGCGAGCTAATGACGTACCTATGTTTGGTATGTAATACCCTCCATTAAGAATAGATATTTTCTTCAAATCGGTTATTTTGTTTCCTAATTAATGTGATTGAGCAATTTAAGGTAAGATTAATTAATTTAGATTTGATATTTAGAGATTGATCGTGATTGATTCTTTCACATAAAGACATTACTAAAAATAACTTGCACCAGCATGGAAAGTTATGATCCGTTAAAAAAAAATTCGTTGTGTGAGAGGGTGACGTGAAACTAAACCGGTGGGGTGGGGGAGGGACGAAAAAAAACCAGCGAAATAAAACGGGTGGGAGGTGGGAGGAAGTACCAAAAAAGTACCAAAAAAGACCGGGTGAGGTGGGACGAAAATAAAACCCGGAACGCGACCTACCAACTGAGACATTAGGAGTAGAGATTAGGTCCGCGTGGGAAGAAAACGGACTGTTTGGTTGCCTGGTTTTATTATTGGGCCTGCATTGCATGTTTCTTAAACACCTCTGGGCCTGGCTCGCTGGTAACGCAGTAATCGACAGTTTCTCTCGAGTCAGGCAGAGCGGAAGGGCAGCGAGCTGGCCCTACACGAGAAGAAACATGAGGGATGCGAGCTGTTTACATGGTGTCTTCTTCAACCTACAATAAGCCCCTCTCTAATCTCCTCTCTTCCATGCCCCTCTGATCTACACAATGATGATTCGGTTCAAGGTAAGCTCTACACGAAAAAGATGCACCTCGATGCTACGGTTCCATTCAGACGATCAGTTCGTAGTTTCGTCGGCCGTAAGTTCTTAATCTTGTGTTCCCGTTTGGAACTACTCTGGACGAATTTTGTCACATTCGTCGCGCATGATCGATCATTTGAAAATTCCTTTGACCAGCAGCCTAATCTCGCAGTTCCTCACAACATTCATGTTGTAAATTTTTTGGTTTCGACGATTGTCGCTTCATCTTTTTTTGGACAACAGTCTACTGTACTGACGTTGCCATGTCGAGCTCCTCTGTCCTCTGCTCAGAGCCCTCTTATTCGTCCCTCTCGACGCCGAACCCCTTCCCCTTGATCTCCTTGCCCGTGTGCTACTACACTAGAGTCGTTTTCGGCGTCGCTCATCTCGGCCTACTCTCTGCCGTCCTCCTACTGCACTGACGCTGCAATGGCGCGCAGACTGCTTTTTTGTCTCCTCTGCCTCCGTGTACACTGCAGTTCGCCGCGCCGCCAACGGTGTCGATCATCTTGGCCTCCTCTCTCACGCGCTACTACACTGGAGTCGTTTCTGGCATCGATCATCTCGGCCTCCTCTCTCGTCCACTGCACTGACGATACCATGGCTCGAGCACTGCATTCTCCTCCTCTGTCGACAGTCTTTGTGCGAGCACCGCAACTAGTTCGTCGACGGTGTCGGTGCCGCCGACGGGGTCGCTCGTCGACGATTCCATGCTCGTCATGTCGGACACGGCGCCACAACCACTATCCACCATGGTCGCCATGGTCCGGCGCACACTGCATTTCTTCTCCCCCTCCCACTGCTAGCTCTTAATCCTGTGTGCTAAGTGCAAGTGCTAGCTCTTAATCACACCCCATGCGGACAACCAAACACCATGTTCATGTGTCACTTGGGCTAATGCAGGCAACCAAACAAAATGCACTTGCGTAATACCTAATGCAGCGACCCTCGATACAGGCAACCAAACAATTTACAGATGACGCATTTGGGACTGTTTTTGCTTAATCAGACTGGGTTGAGAAGTATATGCAATGCGACTATTGTTCAAAACTTAAACCAAACACGCCCTAAGTTTCTTTATTTAACCGAGAGGATGCCAGCACGTATCGGGCAAAGGGAGTGCACCTAGCAGACTGCAATTTACCGGCGAACGCGCCTGAAGATTCGAGCGGTAGTTTTTGGGGTTGATGTCCGTAGTGCGAATATACTAGGGCCAATGGCATCTTGCATTGCCGGTCAGACGGGCAGGCTTCGTCCTAGAGGGCAGCTCTGTCGAGACGTGCGCGCCCAATGGCATCTTGCATTGCCGGTCAGACGGGCAGGCCTCGTCCCAGGGGGCAGCTGCAGTTCCGTCGAGATCTGTGCCCAATTTGTTTAGTGCCGGCTTAACAGTGGAGCAGTTGCACGTAATCTTGGAGGCTGCAAGTAATCTTGCTCAGCAGACAGTGATCGGTGCAGAACGCTCTGCTATACTAGTATAGTAGCTGACGTGCACGGTGGGAAACGCTTGCTCGCTCGCCTCCACAAATTTTTAAGCACCCTGTTCTACGTGATGACTCAAGAATTTTAGGCCGAAATCGCTATTCTGACCCTTTGAACGTACTTTGTCAAAATGAACTCGACGTTAAAGTATTTCACGATCTAACCTTTTTAGCAACGCTATAGCCCGCGGCGTTTCTGCCCAAAATAGAAACGCCGAGGTAGCTAGCGTTTCTGATCAAAGAAAAAACGTCGAGGTAGATAGCGTTTCGGACCAGGTAAGAAACGCCGAAAGCGATGGCGTTTCTCGTCATCATAGAAACGCCAAGGAACCATGGCGTTGTTGCCCTCTTTGGTCCTAATTAATTAGCCTTATTAGTTAGGCTGTTCATCCACATTCCACATACACATGAAAAAGGACAGCAACGTCGTGGTCATTGGCGTTTCAATGATGGGCAGCAACGCCAGCGCCTTTGGCGTTTCTTACCTCGTCCGCAACACTAGCTACCACGGCGTTTCTTCTTTGATCAGAAACGCTAGCTACCTCGGCATTTTTATGTTGGGCAGAAACGTCGCGGGCTGTGGCGTTGCTAAAAGGTCAGATCATGAAATACTTTCACGTCGAGTTCATTTTGTGATAAAGTTCGTTGAAAGGGTTAGAATAGTGAAAAAGGCCAGAATTTGATTGGTGTTGGTTGCAGAGTGGGGACTACAGCTAGTCAGCTAAAGCGGTTGGTTTTTGTTTGACACGGAGAATGTCGACATATCGATACGACGTGCTTCGTATGCAACTGAGTCACCGCCTGCCTGGTGCTGATCAGGCTAGGCGCATCTTCTGTTGCACGTCCACATCTTCAGCTTCCAGCCAGACAAATTGCCCGCTCACACAATTTCCAACTGACTCGGCGATGACTCGAGGACACGTCATACACCGCCAACAAAGAAACAAAACAAAAGTACGAGATGTTCAAACAAACCGCAAATTGGAGTGTCATCATTTCCACTTGGAAGTTCTGCATTTTTTCCTATCAGTCTTGGCTAGTTCTGCATTTTCTGCATTCCTTTTACCTCCAGGAGACCTATAACTATTCATATGAATCTGTCTGAAATGTTTTTTCTATATGAACAAAAGAATTCTCCTCACTTCATTAGTATTATTTTTCTGTATTTTATTATAAGTATAAAGCTTCACACCATATGTTCTGTCTTTTTTTTAAAAAAATCAACCTATTATTTATCATCAATCATGATAGTACAACGAATGTCAGAATTAAATAAAAATTACCTCCATATCCATAGACTACATAGCTACGACAATAAGCATTGAAGCGAGCCGAAGGCACGCCACCATTATCACCCATCCCTCACTTGAGCCGGACAAATCTTGTTGTAGTACACAGTCGGGAAGTTGTCGTGGTAAGGCCATAAAGGACCAGCGCACCAGAACAACAACTGTCACCGTTAAAGAGAAACTCAGATAAGAAGGACCCATCCTGTTGGCATATGAACACACACGAACGAAGACCAGATCCACGTGGATCCACCGAAGATAAACGCTGACCGAATTCTGCGAGATTCTCTCGAGAGAAATCTTCACACACCCTCGATGACGCTAGAAGCACCATCGAGACGAGGGATAGGTGGGAAGAAATTTATTCCATCTTCAGAGAGACGTCGTCGTCTTGCCTCTTTGAGCAGGACACAAACCTTAAAAAAAAACTTAAAAGGCATCCAAAAATAAAGCCCTCCCGGGCAAGGGTGGGATCCACCCCGCCTCCATGGCCCTAAGGCCATAGGAGACGAGGTGAACCGACCCCGGCACCGGCAGAGACATGCAAAACCCTAGCAACAGCTCCCGGGCGCCTGGCGGGCTAGGTACTGTCCCCAGCGTGGGGAATCTTGGTCACTCCATCAGTTCTAAAACATAGTGTGTTTTAGTTTTGTTGTATACGATGGAAAGACAATTAGTAAGTACAAGGCAATGGCAACTGGATGCAAAACGATCAATAAAAAATAAAATCACATTCCAAATATATAGTACTACCTCTATAACTTAATTATAAGATATCTTTTACACTACGACAGCGTCAAAAAAACGTCTTATATTAAGTTACAGAGGGAATATATATTAGCCTTCTTTTCTTTTGCGAAAATGATCAGATTGATTCTATCATTAAAGTTCACCGAAAGAACAAATCATCTCACACATAATAAAAATTATATCAGATTATGAGACAACCAAATGACCAATACTGCTACCAGAAAAAGTCATCAAAATGTCGCTGTCGCCGCTCCTTTATCGGCTTTGACCTTGTCGATGACACGAGGGAAGTCTTAATACACACGGCTCTAAGAATCAACGTCGTGGAGCCGCAGTCGTCGTCGTCGTTGAGCCCTTGCATAGATCTGGAGCACCTGACCAAATCTTGTCACATGACTCTAACCTCACCATCCCATGGAGACGGCAGGAATCTACACTGAAGCTCCATTGACTGCATCCACACAGACAAACTCAAAGAGGATCGAAGCTCAGAAGACAAATTTAAAGAAGAAGTGTCGCCAATCGCCCGAGCGCCACACTTGTAAAGACTAAGGGGCTCTTTGGATTAGAGCCCGCGCCGCCATGCCAAAAAATATGTGTTGACTGAGCGGTTAGTTGCACGTTTGGTTCGACGCTGATAAATTGGTGTGCCCCCGCTCGCTTACCTTTCTCAGTTCATTTCATGCCAACGTTTTGACGAGAAGCTTGCACCCGTTTCCTTCACCAGTTATTGCTAACCTCGATGGCATCCAAACAACCCCTAAAAAATCCTAACATAAACAACTAACCAGAGCGGTAGCACTGGGATTTCCCTCCCAGCCATTGGCCACTGGAGCAACACGCAAAAGGAGGGATATCATATTGCTTTTACAAACCCTTCTTTTTCCTGAGGCGATATTACAAACACCTACTAACACCATTGGACATTTAGGGCTGGCTCACACTAGAATTCTTTTTGCCGGGTGTGTAAAAGGCTAGGCCCAAAGAACCCGACCCGTGGAACTTCTAGCTCTATGTACGGACATAATATGGGATCGCCCCTATCTCGCTTATAACGAGACGCAGGGAAGCCTCGCGTCAAGGGGAGCCCCAGATGGGGCTGACCCAGGTGCGCGGGAGGCACAACCTCGTTTTTCTTCTTCACATTGTTATGTTTTTTTTACTTTTGTATATACATTCAAATATTCCAAAAAATATATTAACAAAACCGCTATACATTTGACATTTCTATCTGTATAAATAAAATGTTTCAAAAATATGTTAATCAAAGCATTTGGAAAAATGTTAAACAATTATTTGAAAATATTAATCAAACATTTAAAAAATATTAAATATGTAAAAAAAATTGACCATGTATTAAAAAGAATTAATCTTGTATTTGCAGAATGCTTCTCAAGCATTTGAAAAAAATATATTAAATGTGTACAGAAATATGTTGACCACGCATTATTTTTTTCTAATTTTGTATCTGAAACATGTTAAACATGTATTAGAAAAGGTATTAGATATATACCAAAAATGTACAATGTGGTTATAAAAATGTTAATCATGTATTTAGATAATCCTAAATGTGTATATAGAAAATTGTTCTGATGTATAAGAAAATGTTGAATGTGTACTGAAAAAATTGACATGTGTTTAGCAAACAAGAGATCGATGAAAATCGACAAAGAAACTAAGGAAAACAAAGAAAACCCAGTAAAGCCAATAGGAAAAACAAAGAAACCCACCAAAGAAAATGAAGAAAACAAATGCAAAGGAATGAAAACAAAGAAAGCCGAAAAAACACGAAAAGAAAGAAAATAGATGAAAACCAAGAAAGAAACAAAGAAAACTAAGAAAGAAAGAAAAGCAAAAGACAATGAAAACCGAGAAGAAAACAAATAAAATGAAGAATACCCAGAAAAATAGTAAGGACCACGAAAGAAACAAAGAAAATCAAATAAAACAAAAGGAGAAAGAAAAGAGAAGAAAGAATCGGGAAGAACTGATAAAGTAAAAAACAAGAAAGAAATGAATGAAACCGATGAAAAAACCAAAACCAAAACAATCGAGAAAACGAGTGAAGAAACAAAAAATATCGAACTAGCGAATCTAATCCAGCGATCTGTGGTTGGATGGTTAGATGGACATTGGTATTACAAGCCCACATGAATTCAAACCCTGAATTTTAAGTCCAGGTGCTCACATTTATTCTGAATTTATTATAGGATTTCTGGTGATACGTATTTAGTGTGAGGAGACATTTCTGTCGACTATAAGGCACCTACGGTGACTTCATAAAGTTATCAAGATGATACGCCGGCTCAGTCTATGGGTATGGTGTGCGAGTGTGTGTTCATAGAAGCGAGTGTATGCGCATATATACGAGTGCTCACGCTCTTATATTATGAAAGAGAGGGAGTAGTTGATATTAGTAAATCAAGGCAAAAACTAGTGTAGGAGTTGTCTTGACGATGCTTTTGTCGACCGAGATTATTTTAATTTTTGTCAACGGAGTTTAGCCATGATATTAGTATGGGGAAACAAGGTCTAGAACAGAATTCAGTTTTAAATCGTGTGGTAGACATCCAGCGGTTTAGCTTTGCTAAATCCCATCAGCACGGTGAATCATGATCAGAAACATGATTGCACAAAGACATGTTATATCTCGATTCGCTTGATAGTGTACCCAGTGAAAGTGCTTTTGCAAATTCGCTCTCATACAGAAGTTGACATTGACACAGGAGAAAAGGAGAGCCGATGGGCACACATGGCCGCCTAATTAGTAATTTGCGTTGTGAATCTTGTTTGATTGACTTCTTCAGATCCAGTCCAGCCCTTTTTCCGCTGCGTTTATGCCCAAATCACGTGATCGGCGGGCACTTGCAGCCGGCCTGCCGTGAGCAACTCCGGTGACCCGCGTCTTGCTTCTTCAACCAAGGAGAGTCTCCTCGATCCCGCGCTGATCAGTTAGCCACGGCGACGGCGTCTTCGTGCGCGCAGATCTTGTTTGCGCAGGTACATACCCAGCCTGCCGCTCTCGCTGGCTAGCTGGCGACGGACACCTCCCAGGACTCCCGGTGCGCGCGTCCGGACCCCGTTCCCGACGAGAAGTGCTTCTGCCTCCGGGCGGCCGCCCTGGCCGCCTGCCTGGCGCAGGCGGCGTCGAGCCGCATCTGCTCGTGGCGGCACTCGTCGCTGCAGAAGGGCGTGTCTCCCTTGTACATGAAGATGTCGCTGTCCCGAGCCAGCGGCTTGGTGCAGAGCGCGCACGCGCCCAGGGAGTGCACGCCGGGCTCGCCGACCGTCTTGGCGTCGAAAAAGAAGGCGCAGGCTACCGGTGCGGCCATGGCGAGCTCGTGCGCGTAGCTAGCTTGGCAGTGGGTTGTTGCTTTTGGTGCGTCGGGAGTGGGAGGTTGATTGAGTGTGTGCTTTGCTGAACCAAAGCAGGGTCGTCTGGGTATATATGGGACGGGCGCGGACCGGCGAGGACGGGCACACAGGGCCACGCAATACCATGCGCCGTCCGGACGAGGCTAACCATGGACGAGGGAGCGGTTCGGTTTCTTTATTCGCGCTCCGACCACGGACCCATGGCGGCATGCGGTGGGTGGCCCGGCGGCAGACGTGGCTGCACGGCGGCGAAAACGACGGGAAGCATGTATGTCCGGGCGACGTGGACAGGGTCCCGGCCACTGATAGTGACGTACAGAGGTCGCTCCAGAGACGTCGCCCTCCATGTACCCCGAACCTGTGTGCTAGCGCCCATAGTCGAGTACGACAGCAATACCATCGACTGGTTGGAACGGAAATACAAGTATAGCCCTGAACAAACAAATACTCCCTCTGTCCTAAAATAAATGTCTCAACTTTTTATTAATGTTAGTACAAAATTGTAGTACAAAGTTGAAACACTTATTTTGGGACCGAGGGAGTACTCGCTCTACTTTTCTCTCGGCAAACAAATACTGTACAAGTAACCTGAATGCGCTTCTTTGTAAAGTTTGATCAACTTTGTTTAAAAAGTATTAACATCTATAATACTAAAGTTATATGGTATTAAAGTTAACGATAAATCTATCCACCAGTCGACTGGCCGTTTGCTTCAAATCCGCACGACTCGATAGCCGTCCGATCCGGATCCAACGGCCCGCGTCGCCCCTGGTGCGCGCAGCGCGGGTGGCGTAGCCGTTACCATCGCTGTGTGTCGCTGACTAGTGGGTCCACTGGAACCGCCCATATCGCCCAATGCCACGATCCCAACTCGCCCCCTCTCGCAGTTCGCCCGCACTACTTCTTCTTCCTCTGCTTCGGGCTGTCCATTCGAATCTCCTCTCGCTCCCCTCCCCCTCGTGCGTGACGGTTGCTGCTGGTGGCCCTCCCCCTCGTTCCGGTTCGCGGCGGACGGCGTCTGAATCCGCGGTGAGGAACGCATTCCCCGCCCTGTTTTCCTTCCTCTTTTTGCTCCGCCGCTCTGGTCCGCCATTGATTTAGGTTGGAGCCGTCGAATCTGGTAGATTGTTGTTCCTATTAGGTTAGATTAAGGCCGGCTTCTAATTTCTGAGTCGACGTTGAGCAGCGCATCCCCCATTCCCCCACCCATCCACCCGCCCCGCTCTGTATTTCCTGTTGCTCCGCCTCCATGCTTCGCCGTTGATTTTTGGTGCTCGGACTCTTTGATTCTGGCGGTTGTTGTTGCTATTAGGCTAGGTTATGTCGCCTTCTAAGTTCAGTTTGAATATGGTTCGGACATCTGGTTTAATTTTGTGGTAATCGTGGGTGTGGATAGGTCTTAGTGGTGGTAAGTGTGGTTGGTTCTAATAGGGATTTTGTTATGGTGTTACTGTTGTGGATGTGGTTGTTTAGGACATCCAATAATGTTTGGTGTTTATGGATTTCAAGTTGTGCATCAGTGGATGAGGATTTAAAAAGCAACCCTAAGTTTTTTCACATAATGTTGTTTTATGTTGGTTTTGTTAGATGCAGTTTGTCCATTGATTAGGCTTTTGTGCTGCTCCAATTAGCTTGTTTACAATGCTTGATTTGCTTGTTATGTCTTGTTCTGTTCAATTATCATGATGTCTATATTGAACTTACCAACTATATTGCACTCAAATTACCAGATGCTTTAAACTCTGTTATTTATCAGTGTTGTCTTGTTATGGTTGAATTATCATGGTGATGGTTTTACACTTACCTCTGTCATCTTACCGTAGTTACCATAAGTTTTTGCTAGACTAACTATATGCAGCACAACGCTTATTTCTCATTCATTTTGTTTTGGTTGGGTTATTAATGAGCATGTGTGAATGCTATTTCTTATCATTGGTAATTTGGTTGTAACTTACCAATTGCATTGTGCCTCAATTATCAGTCTCACATGCTTTTTATATACCTGTGCTATCTGTTTTACTTTTTTTAGCATGTGCGACCAATTTGCAGTTTGCTTGTTTCCTTTTATCAGCTGTATTATTGCTTTGTCAAACACCGGTTTTATAAACAATGTATTCCTTTTTTTCCTATGTGTCAGGGAGACAATGCCGAGGAAGCGTAAAGGAGATGGCGATGGAATCGATGAGGTTCCTTCGAAAAAGGCGAAACTCCCTCCTCCGCGGAACAGAGCCTCACCCAGTTCGCTTCTTCTAGCATGCAAGGACATGAATGATGACAGGAAGGGTGCCATTGATGATATGGATTTAACTAGCCTTCGAAATATCCAATGTGACCATCTATTCAACAATCTCAGTGTGTGGCTTGCTGATCTCTACGACCCCAATTCGCGTGAGGTGGTCGTACTAGGCCGAGGCAGGCTTCCGGTCAATGAAGAATACGTGCATCGTGTTATGGGTGTGCCGCGTGGAGGGAATGATGTCCCTTACAACCTCCCATCTGAAACTGATATTGAGTTAGGGCTTGAGTTGTTTGGCGAGCTCGGATATGCCCCTAAAATGACTGATCTTGTTGATCTCATAAAGGGTTCTGAAAATTCTGATGACACTTTCAAGCGTATGTGGCTTCTGCTTGCGGGGAATACAGTCATTGCCCCGACCACCTCCAACAAAGTTAGCCCCCGTTGGTATGCTGTGCTGGTAAGTTTTTTTGTGAATATGTCATTTTCTTTCTTGTGTGCCTGATAACTTTACTATATGTCAGTGTGATAACTTTCATATTTTTTGTGGTGCATTCGGTGAACTTCAGTGCTGTTTTTTATATTGCAGCGTGACATCAATGGTGTTAAAAATCTCAATTGGTCCAAATTTATTGCTGATGAACTGCACAAGGCGCTGTTGAAACGCAAGCCTACCAGGGGTTGCCTTCTTTTCTACAATGTAAGTGACGATGCTTTCCTCTTACCTTCTCTTTTGTCATTTGTCATTTTCTTTGTCATTTTGTGGCTGATTTTTGTAAGTGTTTACCATGGCGCTTGTGTTTTTCTTATCAGCTATTGTACATTCATGCGATTGATCTTTCTGGACTTGGCATCGAACTGCCTGACGGTCCTTTTCCCATCAATGTATGGACAAAGAAGCTGATAACTCTTGTCCTCAACAAGGATGTTCAGGCTGACAAAGTTTCTTTCGGGAAACTATCGGTAATATATATCTATGTTTTTCAGTTCACAGTCTGCTTTGCAACTGCACTTTATTTTCATTGTTTTTTTGTTGTTACTTATCTGTGATGGCTACATTTTTTTCCAGTTGAAGCCTGAGTTTGGCATGAATTTTTGTCTGTTTGGTGGTCTGGAAGGTCTTGACAAGTTTATGCGTGTTCATACTGCCCCAAGCTGCAGTGAAGAGGTGAGCATGTAACCTAGTTTCTTGATTTTTTTTGCTATTTTATGTTCTTTCATTGGCTGATAAATTATTTTTTGCACCCATCGTGGTTACCCTGATTTGTTGCCAACTTGTCACTCTTTACTAATCTGGATGATTTCCATTGTGGCATATCCTCTATATAAAATAATAATTATGATGCAACCATGTGATAATTATTAGTGCAATGCCTTGATAACTTTGCAGCATTTCTGTGATAACTTGATATCATGATAACTTTTGGTTGCATTTATTATGATGATTGTAGCATTCCTGTGATAACTTGATATTAATGATAACTTTTGTTACATTTTTTGTGATAACTTACTAGTTATATCCATTCTTTTTTCATTTTTTTATGTTGAACAGAAATTTGCCAAATCAACTCAGATAGTTGCTCGATTCACGTCCGCCATAGCTGGCATCCTAGGCAATCTTGTGGAATCATTCACCGCTTTAGATGATGAGGGCCATTCACATGCATCCTGTCAGCTAGACGCTGGATTGAACGTTATCTCCTCTGCCGCCCGTACGACGTCAAGGACTACGCGGTCATCGCAAGGCAGGCGGACAGAAAGTGCTGGAAAGAATGTGGCTGAAGATTCTGACAGCGATGACGATTATCACGGAGGCGATGATTCTGATTCTGACGCTGACTCCGATGATGATGATGATGACTATCGAGTTGTTCGTCGTCGCCCTAAAGATCCTTTTGTTGCTTCAGGCAGTGGTACCGTGGATGTAGACATGGGCAGCGGTCCAGCTGATGATGAGACCACACATCTTGATGGTGCAACTGTCAAAGCCCATGATGGCACAGGACCAAATGTTGAAGACACCCCTGTCCGCCCTGTCGGCGATAACCTCGTTGAGTCTTAGATCTTACTCACTGGAACATCTCATGCAGCATCCGTCGAATCAGGTGATCGAGGGCTTAGCCAGCAAGGTCTGACAGACACGCAAGCTGAGGCGGCCACTGACTCTTCTATCAAGCGGTGCGGTGCTGAGCTTTTGAAAAATTTGGCTTACCAGAGGCGCAAGAAGCTGAGGCTACCATCACCCCCCCCGTTCAGCTTCACCAACTGTGCCATCACCCCCCCCCCCGTCCAACTTCACCAGTTGTGCCTGCCAGCCCATCGCAAAGGCCGTCTTCACCAATTGCACTGTCAGCATCTGAGATTCATGAAGCTGTGAAGAAAGTTGTGGTCCAGGAGCTTGGTATACGTGTGGCTGAAAAGGGAACCGGTGCCTCCGTCCCTCTGTCCACCTTGCGGAAGGAGGCCCCATGCAGGTGAATTATTATTTTCCAATGTCCTTCTTATCAATTATGTGCCTGAAACAACATGGTAAATATAGTTGTTTGAGTAAGGTAGTTTGGGTAATTTCATGCCGGTGATCAACTTGCTTATTTTTCATCTGCAGGGCCCCTGGCAAACAATCTGTTGCTGCTAAGGATTCAGGGATTGCACCAGTGAAAAGGTATTCAAATTGTTACTTTCGTTTATGTTCAGCAGATATTTTGTTCTTGTTGTCTGATAACTCATGTTGATGAACATTGATAACTCAACTTTGCCCCCCTGGTAATTTAGAGTTTCCAATCTTGATAGTTGTATGTGCTTGTAACATTTGGTTATTTTTTTTCATTCAGTGCACCTATGAAACAAGTTGCTGCTGCTGAGGGTTCTCCAAGTGTACCAGGAAAAAGGTGTTCACATACCTATCTAGTTTGCAGTTATTCAAAAATAATTGTTGGTTTTTTTTGTTCATATGATTTGATAACTTTATATTTCTAGTCCTTGATAACTTTGTAATTTTTTCCCTGGATGCTACTTATACCTGAAGTATGTGACATCCTTTTTTGATTGAAGCATGTGGTAACTCAGGTTTAACAACATGTGTAATCTCACTACTACCCTTGTGTATCGATTTTTTCAGTCGTTCAAAAGATAAAAGTGCAGCGAAAAAGGTGAAATTCGCCAAGACCAGATCCTCTCCACGACTAAGGGCAACATTGTCACAGACAACGTCATCGGAGACAACAGAAGTTATCCATCTTGATGAATCTCCCACGGCGACATCTCCGTCTGAAAAAGCAGCAGCATCTAGTGAGGGTGCATCTGATGCTGTTGCGGCGACATTGGCTGGTGTTTCTGATGACGCTGTTTTTCAGCTAGCTGCAGCGGCAACTGTTACTGCTGCTGTTGAAGATATCGCCAGCGTGGTTGTAGCTATTGAATGCGAAAATGAAGTCGTCCCTAATATAGCGCATGATGGAAGTGAAGGTAGTTCTGTTCGCCATCACATTTGTTTTTTGTTTCTTGTATTTTTTTGATGTTTTTTGTTGACGATGTGTTTAATCTTTTTCCGCTGTAGCTGAGAAAGTTGTGGGAAGTACCAGAGACAATATGCCTACTGATACGGCTACAGCTGGAGGTGAAAAGAATGATGCCGATAATCCTGTTGTCACAGGTTGGTAACTTAATTTTCTTATGTTGATAACTTGTCTGTCTAATACATGATAACTCGAGATATTGTTTCTGGCACTAACAAATACAATGTCATCTACATGTTTTCCTGATGCCTTTTTTCCTTATTTGTGTGTTACTTGTGATGTTTTGAAGTAGTAGCTGACCCTGCATTGGAGTTGAGCACTCCTGGAGCTGGAAACTACGATGGTAATTTTACGCCACCCAGGTGCTCTCTTGGGCTGGATGCCATCTTTGGTGCGAGTTCTCAAGTGCCACCATCTACTGAAGCAACTGCAACGGCTCAAGCTGCACCAACGTTGGCTCAAGTACCACCTGCAGCACCAGAAGCACCTGCGGCGGTGCCATCTGCTCAAGTACCACCTGCAGCACCCGAAGCACCTGCGGCGGCGCCATCTGCTCATGTACCACCTGCAGCACCAGAAGCACCTATGGCGGCACCCTCTGCTCAAGTACCACCTGCAGAACCAGCTACTGGCCCTGACGCTGTTCTAGGGCTCACAGCTCCTATTGATGCTGACTCGAAGGGCAAGGCAATGACGAAAGTTACCAAGGCTCAACCGGTTGCTTGGGCTCCGCCACCCAACAACTCTAGTAAGTGAAGACCTTGTGTCTTTGCTTTTATGCTGCGAGAGTGATGGATTGAGATATGTCAGTGTTCATCGTATTGGTTTGTGCCTTGGTGTGCTCTTTTTATTTATGTGTTTGGAACTTTCTATCATTCCGTGTGTATGGATGAATGTAATACTACTTCTATGCTTTGTGTGATGTAAATGAACATATGTGCTTTCAGTACCCGTAATATATGTTTCTGTTGTGTCCGCTACAATATTTTGTACGATGCTAACATAGACGATAAGTCCATCCTCCTCCCCCCTCCCCCCTGGTAACTTTGTCAGTTTTGAAAGCCGATGTTATCTGTTACTGACTTTTAGTAAGCGCGTGATACGTACATCTCCTATCATTGCCTATTTATTTTCATTAATTCATTGTCATGCTTACAAAACAATACTGTACTCGTAGTTATTCATCTGAACTTTTTCATTACTCCTTCAATTTTTTCTAATCACTCTGATAACTCCATATGACATATCTTGGTAACTCAAATTTTCAAATCCTGTCAATTTATGATCCATTGACACCATAACTCCAGCCATATGCATTCTTTACCAATTCTGGGCTATACAATTCTTTTTGGTCTTGTTTTTAACATGTTATGATGATTAGTTTATATCACAGTTGTTCCTCGTTATGCACCAGTGTTATCTAATTTGTTCCTTAAAAGGCCCATACATGTGTGCTGGAAATCCACATTCACATTGCCTGGTATCTTCTATATTGTGTTCCTGATAACTTCTTGTATCTTGTCTCAATTTTTAATACCTGATTTTTTTGCAACAATTTATGTTGTTTATCACTACTGTTCATGTCCTCATCGCTCTTTTTTTTATTTAAGTAACACCGAAAGCTGGTCGTGTGCAAGTGTATGATGTTGAGATTGACGATGATGAGGTTCTCATGTGGTGGGAAGAATTTGAACATGGCAATCCAGCATTAAAGGGGAAATCTAATGTTCAAATAGGTGATTTTTTTCTGCTCCATGAACATTGCAACCCTTGCACAAACCACTTTCTTTGTTCTTTCAATTATGGACCACCACTTGATAATCAAAACATGTGGCAGTTGATATGTTTTGACCCATCACTTGATAATTCTTTCTCCCATCTGATGATAATTCATGGTTTTCCCTTTTTTCTGTTTCTACCAGACAACCCCCAAAGTCCAACATTTGTTACACCAGAGTTACCACCTCGCACAGAACATTTAGTATGCAGTTCAACACCTAAATCCTTCATTCGGAAAGTTAGGGTCACCCACCTGTCCAAATACCTGCTCCCGCCTTTTGCCACCCTCACACCGAGCAAGGAGGAAGAGTACGTTTACAATGAAGTTATCAAGCATACTACTGATTCTAACTCTAAGATTAAAGAGTATGTTTCCATCCTTTTTCTCATCTTTCTTAACACAAATCATTATTTTGTGCGCCTTTTTTTAAATGTATTTTTAAATCTTTTTTTGTTTTTTGTTTTTTGTAGTCTTAGGGTCATCAACATTGATGGTAGGTGGGTTACCCTTGGTGAGCTTGCCAATTGTGTGAAGGGAGTTGGGCAACTATCAACCAGCATTGCCGAGTTACATGTTCGCGTTCTCCAGTATAAGGAAATGCCAAACAGGCTCAACTTCCCTTGGGTGCTCTCTGTGTATCTGTTGTTAGGAGACTTCAAATCCAAGTGTTTACTGAAGCATTTTCGACGGGACAAGTTTTACATTCTTAGTCACCAGGATCAGGTATGTTATGTTTGATGGATCTGGTAACTGTACAGTTAGTGTCTTGGTAACTTCCTGATAATATCATGTAACTTCCTGTTATTTGCGGATATTGTTTGTTCTTCATGTCATGATAACCTGTTTCATGCACACTGGTAACTTTTGACCTTTCTGCCCTGATAACTTCTTTTTCTAGTTGCCTCCCATGTTAATTTCATGACCATTTGTTATCTTGGTAATTTTGATTCTTTTCCAACTACTTTTATGCTTACTGCCTTTTAAATTTTTTCAGCTGCTATTCCCTGCTTTGCAAAAGTTGGGCCGTGGTCCAGATGACGGACATTGGTATGTGTTGTCACTAAATCTTAGGGCGAAGCGGTTTGAAGTTCTAGATTCATTGTGTGACCAAGATAGTCCTTCTCTTCTCGAGCATGCGACAAGATACATGAACGCAATAAAGAAGGCATGGTTGAAAAATTACAAGGACTCGCATAAGCAGATCGAGGACTATGAACTTGTGTACATTGATGTGTTGAAACAGGAAAATGGGTTAGTTGTGGATTACTCACTCTCTTTTTAACATCCCAACTACATGTTTGTCATCCCTGTTTATTTTGACCCGGTCCGAAACTCCAATTAAACTGATTTTGTGTTGTTTTTTCATCACAAATGTTTCAACATTGATTGTGGATTTTTCGCCTGCACGTTCCTTGAGGTGTGGGATGGCAAAAATGTTCCAGCCTTAACTCATGAACAAATTCCAGCTCTCCGGAAAATTATGACATTGAGGTGGTTAGATCATTATCAAAACAAATGCAAACAGTGGCGCTATCATCTGTTCTGCAGCGGGTGATGAGGTGATATTTTTTTACTACATTGTGATAAGTTCTACCAAACTGTGATGATAACTTTTTTATTTGAATCTGTCATGACAATGCCATGGAGCAAAGTGTTGACATGCTATTTTACTATAGTATACACAGTCCAAAATCACTGACTATATGATATAATTCACTACTGTGATTATAATTTGTTCATAAGCAATTTTTAGAAGTGCAAGGAGGACTAATTTTTTGTCCATAAGTAATACAATGCAGTGCTGGTAGCCTTCAAAAAATGTAGATATAAAAACATTGGCTTTTACAAATCCATGTCAATTCCATCATACATTGCTGGTAACTGGCATAATAATGTACTGATATCTTGGTTAAGAAATAAAAATTTTGGATTTACAAAATCCATGTCAATCCCATCAAACATTTGCTGGTAACTGGCATAACAGGGTACTGATAGCTTGCTTAAATTATAGAGATACACTTGTTTTTGCATTACAAAGCCATGATAAAATCTATGATACAATGTTGATAACTGGAATGTTATGGGGCTCGTAACTTGCACATTATGGTCCATGAAAAAAAATGCAGCCACCATCTTCCATTTTAATAGCACCTTCTTCATTTATTTTGCTAGGGGAGATTTGCATGTGCATTTGTCATGTTCCAGACTCCCGCACACACCACATTTCCTTTTTGTCTTTGGTTTTGCAATCTCAAAACCTGATTGCTTTCTTTTTTACTTTGGCCGCCCTTTCATTACAGTCTTGGAGGGTCTAGTATCAACTTTGCGTTTGAGGATGGAGCTGCATCAGGATGTGGGGGCTGGATGACAAAAGCGTGATTGTTTTTGCTAGCATGTATCGTCACCCGCACACTTTCTTGCTGTGTGGCAGGGTTACCCTGTCGCTGCACATTAGTAGCACTTTCTTGTTGTGTGGCGGTGTTCTCCTGTTGATTCACATTAGTGGCACTTGTTTGCTGTGTGGCTGGGTTCTCCAGATGTCTTGCATCGGGGGCGTTTTGGTGATGTGTGACAGGGTTGTCTTCATTCATCCGCCCCACATGTATCGAGCAGGGATCCGGCTGTCCTTGAAACGATCCTTTTGCTTCTTCCTTTTCCTTTCTTGCTTTTTTAAGTTGATTCTTCTTCAGGATTTCAAGCTCCTCCTTGAAGTTATACAGGTGTTTTCTTGCCAATCTGGTCCCGTCATCTATTAGGCAAGCATCTTTGACCGATGCCTTAAATTCTTTAAGAATTGACGTGTATCGCATGACGCTTTTCCCCTCCTCTGGCATCGACTTCTTAACTGTCGGCTATTCGAAATCAGGTTGAATAAGATCCTCCTCTGGATCCCAGGTCCACCTCTTTAGGATGTACTTTTCAGGTATCTCGTATACCCCAATTTGGTCCATAACTCGTAGTACATGCGTGCACAGTAGCCCGTCACGATCAAACTTGCAGCAACTACACGAGTATGTCTCTTCAACCATGTTTGCTTGCACATGGTAGTCCCTGTCTCCATATTTCGGTATTATCCCGCGTACTGAGCTGGCCTTGAAAGTACCATCATCCAATGCGTCACATCTGTATGCTTATTTCACCTTCATCTCCACCTGGAACTTGGAAAACAAGTTATGTGTGTATAGCCCCCGCACCTGCATCTCCAGCGGGTTCATGGAGTACATTTCGGTTTCTTTGTACACTGTTTCCAACTGCTCTTTTGACACGCTAGCCATCACCTTATCCTGTATCGCAGTGTACTGTTGTGCGAATTCGACCAGTGAGTTGTTTGGGTTGACATACTTCTTGAGCACGGAGTTAAATCCCTCACTTCTTGCCGTGGTCTGCAAGAACGGGAAAAAGTCATGCATGTAGTATACCGGGACCCAACACTTCCTGTTCTCCCACAACCAATGGAAATGCTCGTTGTCAGTCTGGCCATACGCTTCCATCATCACCCACCACTTGTGCTCAAACTCCTCAACTGCATTCATAATATAAACATGGTAACATCAAGTATTGGAGGATGGTAACATATGTTCAAACAAAGCTGGTAACTAGGACCACCAATGCTGTTGATAATTATGTCACACACACATGGTTACTTTAGTTGAAGGATCATGATAAGTAATTTGCAGACAGTATAAGATTTTCTTTTCCAAAGCGAATACCACTCTGTGTGTGTAGTACAAGCAACATTTTTAACTAGCAACAAAAAAATACTCATATCAATCAGACTAGCTGGTGATTGAAATTTTTTGTTGTAACTAGTGGGGTGAACAACTGAAATGTGTACATCAAACATGGACATTATAGGGGTAGTACAGAAAGCAACTAATGTAGGTAATTTTGTTATAATCCTCTGGTAACTTGTCACTTTGTTAGATGGTAACTGTTGTTATCATGCATCTAAACCCATTTTCTATGTGCCCATTTTTCTGTGTTTTAAGATAGTGAGGGGTGGGAAGTAAAATACCAGTCAGGCTGTTGTCAACACAATCCTTGAATGCATTGTTTAGTGGGTCATTGTCAGCCATCAGCTTCCCAAGCTTCTCTTGTGCTTTTTTCATTCTATGCCAGCGGCTATTCCCGTGTACTATCCCGATGAACACCTCATCAATAGCACTCCTCATTGCAAAATCTTGATCTGTTATTATGTTCTTTGACGCAATTCCACCCATTGCATGCAAGAATGCATTAAACAACCACACAAAGTTACCAGATAGTTCGTTTCGAACAAACCCACAACCAAATTGGATCGACTGCCCATGGTTATTAATGCCAATGAAAGGTGCACATGGCATTTTGTACATGTTTTTCATGTATGTTGTGTCAAATGAGATGACATCATTGTATCTAGCATATGCCCCGCGCGACGCACCATCTATCCAGAATAAATTATCCACTCTATCCTCATCATCAAGCTTTATTCTCCAATAGAAATCTGGATCTTGTGCCTTCATATCTTGGAAGTACGAGATTGTGCTCCCCACATCAGCATGGCGGTACTCCATCTGGAATTTAGCTCGCTGGTTTGCGATGTCCTTTGTTGTGTATGGTACATCTTTAGGATTCCCGTAGAACCATTCCATTAGTTGCATCTGTCTGGCTGTCTCTATGTTGCATCCGTGCAATATCTTCAAGAAGTCCTGCTCATCTTTTGGAATGTTCCTATGTGATGATAGGAACTTTGTCAAGGACGGCTTTCTTATTAGAGGGTGGTTGTGGTCGTCGTTGAAGCGTTTGACTCTCCACCACGCATCCGTGTGGGTGATGTAAAGGTGGGCCGGACATCCCGACCTCACAACCTTCCCTCTTTTCCTCTTCTTCACGATGCCTTTTGGGTCCTGCACATCCTCTAACTCTTCCTTGTTTGTTTTTGGCTTGCCATATTTCCCACAAACCAGGAGGACTCTACTTACAGTATTGTCTTTGATTGTTTTTCTGTATTCCAGTCTCATTCCAAACCCATGTCTCTGTGCATATTGCCTGTAGTGTTCATAAGCTTCCTCAAAATTATCAAACTTCATCGTTTCATCAGGAGGTTTCGGTGTGGAGTATGCCTCGGTATTTTTGTCTCCATGTTCAGCATTCTCTCCCCCTGTTTCTGGACTCGCTGGCTCGCTGACTGAATGATCAAAGAAGCTTTCTCTCCCCCCTATGCTGCTAGTAGTCGGTTCTTTGCTTGTTTCTTGAACCATCGGGTTGCTTCTAGAAGTATCACCTGTAATGTTTTTGAAAGTTGTTATTTTGTGTTATATTTTTCTGCATGCCAAAACTAGTGGTAACTTGTACTCCAGTTGCTTGGTAAAGTTTGCATGCATTAAGATGTTTTTTTGTAGCTGTAAAGTGAAAGCATGTAATTCCAATTGCAATACATATTGCATGATAATTCGTATGCAGTAAGTGAGGTAACTATGCCTAAATTCATGGTAACCAGTGAAAGCATGTAATTCCAATTGCAATACAGATTGCATGATAATTTGTATGCCGTAAGTGTGGTAATTGTACCTAAATTAATGGTACCTGTGTGCATCAAGCTACGTCATTTGTCAACTGTTTCATGGTGAATGTGATAGTTGTAAATAACCTAAGGTGGTAGTTGCAATTCAAGTACGATGGTAACAAATTTGTGTACAAAATTGTGGTATCATGGTAAATGTTTTACCTTCATCTGTTTTGGCAGAACCAAAGCTTGCCGTGTGTGCATATTCACACTGTTGGTCTGTCCCCACACCACTCATCATGACATCCACATTACCCACGTTGTCATGCGCCATTTTCTTGTGTCGTAGCACCTGCTAGTACATATGATTGCACCAATTAATTTTCCACAATTACTAGCAATCTTGATTATTTTTTCACAACAACTACATTTTTTTCCTTTTAATGCAATGATAACTTCTGTTTTATAACAGGTATCGTTTTGGCAGTAACCAGCATATGGGAGTATGACAGCGACAGTTTCTATGAACCTCATTTCATGAACATCATTTTTTATCAAAAAAGAATGGTTGCAACAATGTAAATCAACACATGGTATTCTTGTAGTGTTTTTAGCACCTTTGGTTCTGAGTTTTTCCTGGTAATTTGTAATGAATTAGCATGATAACTTGTTCTTTCATGGGTGTGTTCAATATATAAAGGAAGAAAGGGATCTTTTTTTATGTTGAATAAGTCTTACAGGATGCTGATTACTCAATGCACACACTCTGGTAATCTATTTTCAATCGAGATGGTATGTCAGTTTTAATGAGAAAATTCATACATGTATTTTCTAACTTGACTGTAAAAGATGAAATTTAGTCAATCTTTTTGTTGGTAACCTGACTGAATTTGAGTGGTAACTCAATTTCAGCATAGGAATTACACACATGTAGTAAAAATACTACCTTTTTGCATGCTTTAGTTCTTGTTGTTTTTTCCCCATGTTTTTCCCACTTGATTTTATTGGTATGAAATGCAAATGCAGCATGGGTATAGAGGTTGAATCACTTACCTCCTTTCTTTTTTGACTGATTGTGACGAAATTTGGACGAATTGATGATAACCCCTGTGATGTTCTTGTGGTAAACCGGGGCCCTCCCTCAAATCCTTGTGTTTTGGTGGTGTTTTTTCATGGTTTCCCTTTTTTTGGTGGATCTGATCTGGCGTCGATGTTGCCGGCGATGGTGGCGCATCGGGGAGAGAGGAGAGAACTGATCGGGGCAGGTGGCTGTTTCTTGCGATGGAGGTAAGAAACTAGGTTTTGGGTGGTAAGTCACGTGCAGGAGGGGGGAGGTGGGCCAAATTGGGCCTCGATGCGTTGCGCGGGGAAGGACGCAGTAGGGGGAGGTGGGCCTAGCGAGAGAAGTCTGGGTCGTGGGTGGAGCTGCCGAATTGGATCACGCGCGGGGAGGGATGCAGGTTCCCGATCGTGCGGATCTGTCGCTAACCACCAGTCGGCTGGTGGTTAGTCGCGTCCTAAAGTTAATTCCATAATGCATCGAGCAACATTGATTTCATATTGTGAATCATTATATTTTTTTTCTATAAATTTAGTCAAAGTTGACAAAGTATGACTTCGATCAAATTGTATATGCAGACAAAAAAACGAAAGGAGAACTAGGCGGTGCTACCCACGGTTGGGCCCATAGTTGTCCAGAATGTGCGGCCCATACAAGGCCCATAAATTCTGCGGGCCCCAAATTTTTACATAGGCCTATGTATAGCTGCTCCTGGGCGTTGGGCCACGCATGGCGCTGGACTGCTATTGCGTCCACGTGAGTAGAGGCGTCGATCGTCCGCAGGCCGCTGCTCCACCGGAAACGAGATCGTCGGATCTATCGCAAAAGCCACTCACGTCGCTACAGATCCTGCCACTGGCGACGGGCGACACGGCGAGTCGGCAACAGTTCGTCTCCCCTCGGCAAAACAAAATCGATCTCATCCAGACTCCGTAGCGCCGCAGTTCCTCTTACTATGCAAATTCAGTTTATGTGGTACAGGAACTTGTTGATGACGTACGAGTAGCTCGGTGATTCAATATTGTTGATTGTTGTCCAAAATTCATTCCTCTTGCTATGCAAATTCAGGTTATGTGCTGTCCAAAATTCGGTGTTTTGTTGTCCAAAAATTCAGTGTATGTGCTGTCCAAATTTCAGTGTTTTGTTGTCCGAAAATTCAGTGTTGGTGTTATCCAAATTTCAGTGCACAGGCTATCTAAATTTTCGTTTATATGCTGTCCAAATTTTCAGTGTACTTCCCATTCTATTTTACTGCCAGTTATGAAATGGTTTGATGGCTTTCATCAAGTGATTCAGTGCACCAAGGTTGGCTTTAACCCTCTGTACTCTTCTGTTTTCCTAGGCACCATTGAGCTGGCCTTGTTGCAGGGATGAATATGTTGATCTCGTAATCAATGGAACAGAAGGTGCCGAGTATTTACTATTTATACTGAAATACTACTCCCTCCATTCCCTTATACAAGGCCACTATCAAAAATACATTTTGCATCAATATAAGGCCACCAACAGTAGTCGAGGCAAAATTTAATGATGTTTCCTCGTACTAGCAACTTTTTAATACTTACATGCATGTAGTCATAATGACACTCCACCACTTTCTTCCCATTCATTCGTTGCATGCTTGTGGTATATTAATGATTCCGGTTAATTAAAAGAAAAGTTGACTTGCAAAGGAGTCATTAAATTTTATCTTGGTACCTGTAATATGAGTTTGTGGCCTTGTATAAGGGAATGGAGGGAGTACTATTTTTTGTGGATTACTAAAATACTACTATATATGATTTCGGAAAAATAATCTGGTCTCTCATTTAGCCTAGCCACCTATTTTTTTTCTTTGTAGCTCCGCCTTCAGAAGATAGGCCCCATTTTAAAGTTTGGCACAGGGCCCAGATATTGCTGGCCCGGCCCTGGTGCTACCATATACAGAAATCTTAGGGAAGTGCAGTGCATGCGTGCCACGGCGACAGGCAGCATGTGTACAGTAGTCGTAGCTGAGACACTGGGAGCTTGGCACGCTTTATAGATCTTGTCCCACACCTTGCACCACAAGCAACCCGACGCGTGCAGCCACTCGCGGCTAAATTTCATGTTTTGACACATCTACTACCACTATAAAAACACGAAAGAGGCTCCCCTCACGCGAATGCCCCGCTCCTAGGATTCCCTCGCTGCCACCGGCGGCTCCCCCGCACGGGGCCGCCGCCGCGGCCGGAGCCCGTCGCCGCCGCTAGCCGGAGCCTGCTCCCCTACCTCTTCCTTCCCTTCCCCATACCCCCGCGTCGCCTCCCCGAGCGGGGCGACCGGGGGCCCCTTCGCCGCTCCTTTCTAGCGCCCCTCCCCTGCCCCTGCCTTCTCCCGCCGCCGCCAGCGAGCGCTGCCGGGCCTCGGTCGCGTGGTGCTGGCAGCGGCGGGCCTGCCCTTCCCCGCGCGCGGCTCCCTCCTGCTCGGACGATGGTGGCATGTGGCGGTGCTCCTCGGCCGGCATCGGTGCGACCTGCCGGTGGTGGTGCCGCGGGCCCGGTGGCTCTCGACGGCGATGTGGCCATTAGCCGTGGGGCGGCGCGGTGGCGCTGTGGCTGGCGCTGCCCGCCCAGCCCAAATCTGGGCCCTTTTGGGCCCATCTGGGTTGGGGCGGGCCGGTGGCTTGGTGCTCGGCGGCGACGTACCTTGGTGGTGCCGTGGTGGCGGCGGCCTCGAGCGGTGAGGACTTCGTTGGCCGGCGTGCTGCAGCATGGTGACAGGACTGTCCGGGTCCATGTGGGCCTGGCCGGGCCATCAAGGCCTGGCAAGTCCTCGTCGCCGCGTCCGGTAGGTTCCGCTGTGGCGGTGGAGGCTGTCCCCTCCTTCCGGTCGAGTATTGGTCGCTCCCGTGGCTGGTGTCTCCTCTTCCTCTCCAAGCCTCGTTTTGACAGCTCCAGTGAAGCAGGGAGGGTTGTCCGGTAATCGTGGTGGCACAAGCTGGTGGGTGGCGGAGGAGGTGGTGCATTTCGAAATGCCTGAGGTAGTGGTGGTGGTTGTGGATTGGGAGAAATCCCTGTCGGCCTAGCCGGCACCGATGTGATGACACCTGCGGGCGCCGTCGGACCTTCCTGAGGGGCATCGGGTATACCCCTTCCCCACTATCCCTCGCGTACCGGGGGAAACCCTAGAACTTGTTCGGGCAACAGCGGCGGCATCGTCACACTCCCTCTTGAGGGTGTTGCTTGGGGAGCGGCACTTCGGGATGCTGGAAGCGTGGTGGTACTTCTTCGGAGGGTGTAGCGGTTACCGGACTTCCCTTCTTTGTTGATCTGCCAGTGTCGGCATTTATTTCTCTTTCTTCTTGTTGTTTTTCTTTTAGGCTTATCTGTGCTACGGCCCCAGCGAGTTGGATGTATCGGATGTTTGCTTTATAATATAAAGCGGGGGGAAACCCTTTTTTCTTCGAAAAGCACGAAAGAGCGGAGAACCAATTCATCTCATCCATCAAATCATGTAATCTGATGGTCTACATCACTCCGACATACCAAACATGTTTTATGCTTTAATTACCCATCATGCCATTAGCCACTAACCTCTCGTACCTCCTCCAAGAAAAAAAGCATACCTCCGTAGCCCACGTCTTCATCAAACTGCACGTACTACGTTGAAAAGAAATCAAACTGCACGCTCGACACCCCTCAAAAAACCGCTTTTGGTCTCGACGCCCGCCATTCCTCCTCTACTGCCGACGCCACTGCAGGGGCTGCCGTCCTGCCCGATGTTCCTTCTCTGCTGCCCCACAGACGCTAGCGCGGGATCGCCATCGCTGCCCGCCGCTCCTCCTCTAATTATACACGGAAGTGAGCACGGATCGCCATTGCCATCGCATCCGGCCGATCCTCCTCTGCTGCCCCATGGGCTTGACGCCGGACGCAATCCTCTTGGTCGGCTGCTGCCCCGATGGATGCGAGCGACCGCCGCTCCTCCTCTTCTACCCCACGGGCTCGCCGCTGGCCGCAATCCTCTTGGTCAGCTGCTGCCCACACGGATGCAAGTGACCGCTGCTCCTCTTCTGCTCCACGGGCTCGCCGCTGGCCGTTCTCCTCTTCGTTCGCCGCTGCTCTGTATGCCCATAGCCGCCGTTGCGGAATACACCACCGATCCTCTACGCTGGGAGATCAGGGGAAGGCTCTCCTCTGCATCGGATCTGGCATCCAGAGCCTCCCAACGACCGGATCCGTTGAGATTTGCCATGTCCTGCTGCTTTCCTTGCGTGGCTCATCGACTTCAGCCATGTGGATGGCCACCACGACGACCTCTGCATCATTGTTGGCTTCCCCGAGCACCGACAGGGAAGCCCAGCAGTCAACACCAGTAACGCCAATCTGCGCTTGAGCTCCAACTCCATCAGCGACAGCTTCACCACTGGTACCATCTTTCTCTATCATGGTGTGTGTGCTTGTGCGTGCGTGTGTGTGGGGGGGGGGGTGATTTAGGCCCAGTTCTTTTGCCAGAATCTGGGGATTCTCCCAGAATCCGACCCCTACCCAGCTTCTCCCAGAATCTTTGAGCCTCATTTGTTTTACAATCCTATCTAATTAGACCCTAACTAGATAGGATTGTAAAACAAATGGGGCTCAAAGAATCTGGGAGAAGCTGGGTAGGGGTCGGATTCTGGGAGAATCCCCAGATTCTGACAAAAGAACTGTGCCTTAAGGAGGCTGTCTATTTTGTGTGTTGCACTATATGCAAAGAAATCGGTCATGGAGCAAGCTTCAGTGAAGAGTTATTCAGAACTGTTGTACATTTAAGAACATTGTGCAGTTTTTGCTGAATTTTGTACCTGGATGAATGGGTTCCTATCAACGGTAAATTCTTATTCCAAATTTCTTTTTTAAGTATTTAACAATTATCATTAGAATCCAGATGAAAGTTCCGTTCAACAAATGCAATTTTTAAGAGATGTTTAGATGTGAAACCACTATAGCTATACTAGACATTTAAAAAAAATCAGTTCAGTTGCCTTTGCGTTGGAGCTTTCAAATATGAATGGAAGTATGCAAGCATTTTAAATACAGAATCCGCAACAAGTTTGATGACATCCTGTATAGTATGAACTCTTTTAATTTGGTAGTAGTTTTTACTTTGGAACTTACAGGTATCTGTCCCACATCAAAACGGACCAAGGACAAAGCTTTGGAACAGGAAAAAATTCGTGTTGAGTGAAACAGAGGTTTGCTAAAGATACATATAATGTGGTTATGTGATTACATGGTAAAATGTGCTATTTTTCTTCTATCTAATAGAAAATGACATTAACCTACCAAATTGATAATATCTGATAATCAGTAGCAGATGCATGATGCTAGAAACTTAGTGTTTTTATAACAGAAAATGACATCAACCAACTAAATTGGTATTTGAGTTATAAAGATCTAACTAATAAACAAAGGTACTGGTATTTCTAAGAAACGAAGGTCCATGTAGGACATAAGATAAATTTCCTGCTATTGTTGATACCAATGAAGATGGGTCTCCTCCTAAGTACACAGAAAGTTGCCATAAAAATTGCTCTCCGGCCTCTACTCCTCCATCGAACTATTAGGATGCCCCATTTATTTATTTCCCCATAATATGTCTTATCTACTTGCAGCCATGGAATATTCACATATCTTCACTACAAAATGTGACGAAGATGGAAGAGGCCCTCCTACAAACTTTACATGTATCTATTCCTTTTGATTTGTTATGTTGCTTGTAAGACAACTGCACAGCTAGCATTTGTAATTTCTTCTGGATTTACATGGTGTGCGTGAAATTTCTCTTGCGTGCAAACTTTTATACTTGAAAATTAGGGTTCTATGCATTACTAACCAGAATCCGGGGATTTTGTTTTGTTCTGAACACAAATATCAAATCAGTTGTTTACCCTTGGTATTTACCTGGCACTATTTCTTTTGGCATTTAGGCATGAAATTTTCGGTACGGGACTATAAACCGTGATGAAAGAGGGGATACTTTGGAGAACAATTGTGCATGTTGCTTGTCAAGTTTACCCTGTAAATTTTGGTGTTGAGATATTTTTGTGAAGAATAAACTAAACATTAACATGTCCAGAGCATCTTAACGGCGGTGCGCATAAAGAGTGACAAGGCGGGTCAATGACTGGGAGATTTATGGTTTGAAGTTATCATGTGTCATATCTCATATTTGTGTACCAGAAATGATCCAATCTTCCACATAATGGAAATTCTTCCTATTCGTCGCCGTAGTCATAAAGCTTTTTTGTACGACACATCGACAACTACTTGAAATCTATTCAATCTATTTTAGAAGTATAGTAGTTTTGTTGATTTTTATTAACAATTGCCGCTTCATGAAGATGAACAAAGAAATATCTTTTTACGGTTGTATGTGCGTTGCACGTGCACGCTTACTAGTTTCTATAAATTGATCCAGATCTGACCCTAGTTTATACAAATTTCAGAATCTGACCCTTTTTCTACCGTCAGAGTCCTTGGTGGTAGGGTATAACAGCCTATCGCCAAGGACCCTGGCTGTAGGGTTCTTGCTCTACCATAAAATTTTCTGAAGTATCAGAGATAGTGCGTGTTTGCACCTATCATCGGGTACCTTGACGGTAGGGTTATATAGGCTACTGCCAGCGTGTTTGGCGGTAGGGCCGTGCTGCTGATGTGGATAAGTTTCCTAGCGCCAAAGACCTTGACGGTAGGCTGTTATACCCTCCCGCCAAGAATCCTGACGGTAGAAAAAGAGTCAAATCCTGAATTTTTTGCAAACAAGGGTCAGATCGACAACTATCGAAAATGTCCAAAACACAAAATTTTACCGCCACTCGCTGGAGATCCCGCATGCTGAAAACTTTGGGCAGAAGGGTGCGGCTCATTACTTCATGATGAGATGTGTGTTGTTTAACCGAGAGGCTGCCAGTTGGTCTCATCTTCGGTGTTGCCTCTGCACTGCACGTCTCAGACGAAGGGGGGTGCACCTTGCAGACTGCAATTTACGGTTGCACAAGCCTGAAGATTCGACAGGTATTTTTTTGGGTCACCTCCATACGTGTGTGGTTTGTGCGAATATACCACGGGCAAAACCACTTCACAGCCGATGCTTCCTGGACAAATGGCACCTTGCGGCAAAATTTCGTGTTTTGACCCTTTTTCCAAACAAATTTAGGATCTGACCCCCGTTTGAAATATTTTTGAGATTTGACCCTTTTTCCTACCGCCAGAGCTCCTGGCGGTAGGGTTACACAGCCTACCGCCAGGGACCCTGGCGGTAGGAAACTTATCCACGTCAGCGCGCGGAGACGACGCCGTCCCTCCTCTGTCGCACCCTACCGCCAGGGGCCCGGGCGGTAGACTATGTAACCCTACCGCCAGATCCCCTGGCGGTAGGGTCCGGGCAGTTATTTCGCCCGAGACCCCCGCGCCCCTTCCCTTCTCCCCACCCCTCCCCTCCCCCAAGTTGGCAGTTCATCCATTTTCTCCCCCAAGTCGCGCCCCTCTCTGCCTCTCTCATCTCCTCCACTCTCCCCCTTCGATCTTCACCGTTTCTTCACCATTTTGGCGGATCGAGATGGCCCCGAAGAGAGAAACGTAAGCTCCTCCGATCCCTCCAATTAGTTTTTGCAAACTTGCTTCCGATTCGACGCATTATTTGCTTGAAATCCCTCATGTTTTTTAACTTAGATTGGATTTTTTTCTCCTAAGATTGATTGTAATTGTAGTTCTTAGTTCTTTAGTAACTAGTGGTATTGGATATGAACTATAATCAATAGTTCATATATTAGTGTGAAGATGAACCCTAGTTCATAATTTATTTTGTTAAAAAAATTATGATGTAATGTTGATATGAGGATGAACCCTAGTTTGATGATGCATGTTGATATGATGATATGATCTAGTGTGAAGCTGAACCCTAGTTTGATGATTCATATTGATATGATGATATGAAGATGTTGTTTGGAAAAAAATATTTAAAAATATGATGATATGATGTGTGTTGGAGGTTTTTTTTTGATATGATGCATGCTGATATGATTTGATCCATCATGTGTAGTAGATGTTGTTGGAGAAATATGCTTAAAATTTTATTTTGATATGATGCATGTCGATATGATTTGAGTTCATCTTTTGCTTATGTATGTTTCATGCTTATGGTGCTTTTGTTTATGAAATTTTATTAAGGCGGCCACCTCTTGCGGACAACATCGGCCCACGGTATTGCATGCTGGACTGGGCATTCGATAAGGGTCATCGTGCCCGTTTCATAGAGAACGGAGAGGTAAGTTATATGAATGAAATTTTGATCCAAGTTTTCGGATTGACGAAAATAATTTCCTAACTTTTGGCGTTCAATTTTTGATAGATGCTCCAGCCACTGCGCATGAGGGGTCACGGGGTTCATGGGCATATGGACTACGACGAGCGCTACGCGCCGTTCTTCAAGAGAGCCCGGCTGTTGGGTTTCGTGTTGCAGTTCAAGCGTCAGCCGCCGACGCTTGTCCACGCAGCTCTGACAGCGTTGATTGACCGGTGGCGACCGGAGACCCATTCTTTTCATCTGCCATGCGGGGAGATGATGGTGACCCTCGAGGACTGGGAGATGATTACTGCCATGCCGATCGAGGGTCATGCACTCACCGGTCGAGTGGAGAGGACCAACTGGCAGGAGAGGGTCACCACCCTCATCGGCGACTGCCCCGGTGCTAAGAGTAACCGTACGTCTGGTGTGCCGTTGATCTGGCTCTCGGAGCACCGGAAGACATGCCCCGAAGGCGCAGACGAGGCGACTGTGGAGTGGTACGCGCAGGCCTACCTGTGGTATCTTCTCACGGAGGTCGTGTTTCCAGACAGCTCCGGAAACTCTGCCAACTGGTCGTATCTGTTCTTCCTAGCCGACTGGGATGCAGGGTACAGTTGGGGGACGGCATCTCTCGCCTACCTATACCGTTCGGTAAGAGAGTGTCTAATTGCGTACCTACCTACGAAAGTGTGTCCATGACATTTTCTTATATCTGATCCTCATTTGATGTTTTGTAGCTTGACGATGCAACGCAGAGGACGGGAGACAAGTCCAATATGGGTGGCTTTGTCTGGGCCTTCTCCATTTGGATGTGGGAGCGGCTGCCGGTGGGGCGTCCGGAGAAGTTGCGAAGACGCCCATGGGAAGACTATGGCGAAGAAGGCGACGAGACTCGAAACCCCACCGTAGCTTACGAGTGGGACGTTGTCAAACTCTACACGGGCCTAAAAAAGACTTCGTACAAGACCTACACCAACGAGTTCGGTGCTTTGACGCATACGCAGGTATATGAACTCGCCCAACACCTTTCTCTTTGATTCCACTATTGACCAAGAGTGCGAACTTACCAAGGTATATGTAATAGGTAATCTGGTGCCCGTATCAACAAGAACGATAGTGGGACTTTGATCTGAACGTGATGTGCGATGCGGACCGTGGTCTCTGGCGGTGCATCGTGCCCATGATCTGTGTGTACGCCGTCGAGTGGCATTTGCCACAACGCGTGGCCACGCAGTTTGGGATTGATCAGCAATACCCCACCGGGCCAGCCCACCGATGGACGGCGGAAGACATCGCGGAGCTGGAGTGGGCTGACCCCGATAAACAGGCATACCAGACCGGCATCAGAGACATGCACAGTGGATTTAGGGAGTTTGCACCCCTCATCAACAGAGTGGTAAGTTTGAACCGACGGTCGTATTTAAAATATTTTATTCGTCATCGTGACTGACTTATGCCGTTGCAGTCCGGTGAGCTGAACAAATGCATCTTTGAAGCCTCAAATGCACTAGGTGATCTTCCCGGGAGCGTACAATCGGAGACCAGAGTCAGGGGGACGATGAAGGTACAATTTCAGCCTCCTCGGAACAGATGCATCTTGTTCACTTCTAGTCAGTCGATTTGATACTTATTATGACCTTGCTTCATTGTGAGTGCAGAAGTTCGTGCAATGTTGTCGCAAGCTCGTAGGGCTGCTTGGGTGTGCTGGAGCTGGGTCAGTTGAAGCTTATCAACCTGTAGCCACACAGGATCTCATCGCCTCATCGAGCCATGCTCCCTCGTCGTCCAGGTTGGTTGGGGAGGAGGAGGAGGAAGAGGATGAGGATGAGGAGGCCACACATGAAGAAGAGGAGGAGGATGAGAGCAACGGGGAGGAGGAGTACGATGAAGATTATGGACCTCCACCAACTCAAACATCTCAGGTATCTCAGCTGCCGAAGAGGAATCCGAAGAAGAAGGATTTGCTGAGTCCGAACCCTTTCCAGAGACCGGTTCCTCGCCGGCCCAAGAAGAAGACCGAAGAGACTCGTTCAAAGAGTAACGAGGACCGTACCTACAAGAGGGGAAGGAGCAAGTGATTATGCTCTTCGATACTTGGCTCTTTTAGTTTGGTTGAACTTGTCTAGTGGTTGCGAAACTATATGGAACTATGTGTTTGCTATTTGTGGATCTATGTGTTTAAAATGTTCTATGCACTTTAAGTTATCTTAATATGGATCTACGTGATGCCCAAATTTAATTGTTTAAAATCTATGATATTGTTGTCATATTTGTGAAATTTACTGTGATATTGAATTTGAAAACAAGCGACCAAATGAACTTGGAAAAACAAAACAGAGGACCCTACCGCCAGGCAACCTGGCGGTAGGGTTACACAACCTACCGCCATGTGTCCTCAGAATGCCTGGTTGGCAATAACCCAGCCACACCTTACTGCCAGGGTCGCTGGCGGTAAGGTACTTATCCACGTCAGCGCGCGGTGACGGCCGCTGTCCCCCTCCGTCACATCCTACCGCCATATACTCTGGCGGTAGGCTATGTAACCCTACCGCCAGGAGCTCTGGCGGTAGCGAAAGGGTCAAATCCCGAAGATGGTCAAACCACGAAATTTAGCCGCACCTTGCATCGCTGATGAGGCGGGCAGGCTTCGTCCGAGGGGGCAGGTCTGTCGAGATCTGTGCCCAATTTGTTTAAGGCTGGCTTAACAGTGGAGCAGTTGCACGTAATCTTGGAGTCTGCAAGTAATCTTGCTCGGCAGACAGTGACCGGTGCAGAACACTCTGCTATACTAGTATAGTAGCTGACGTGCACGGTGGGAAATGCTTGCACGCTCGCCTCCACAAATTTTGTAAGAGCTCTTTTCTCTGTGATGACTTCATAATTTGATTCTTAATATTAGACGCAGAGCGAGGACTATAGCTAGTCTGCTAAAGCGGTTGGTTTTTATTTGACGCGGAGAGGGTCGACACAATGATAGGATGCGCTTCGTATGCAAGTGAGTCACAGCCTGCATGGTGCTGATCAGGCTGCGCACATCTTCAGTTGCACGTCCCACATCTTCAGCTTCCAGCCAGACAAATTGCCCGCTTACACAATTTCCAAGTGACTCGGCGATGACATGAGGACACGTGATACACCACCAACAAAGGAACAAAACAAAAGTACGAAATGTTAGAACAAACCGCACATTGGAGTGTCATCCATGCCACTTGGAAGTTCTGCATTTTTTAGCAGCCTTCACTAGTTTAATGGTTATAAAAAGGTTTTCCTTTTACCTCCAGGAAAGCTATAACCATTCATATGAATCTGTCTGATTTTTTTTTCTATATGAACAAAAGAATTCTCGTCACTTCATTAGTATTCCTTTCAGTATTTTGTAAGTATAAAGCTTCACTCCATCCGTTCTAAGACATAGTATGTTTGAGTTTTACAGTACACGATGGAAAGACAATTTGTCAGGACAAGGGAAAGGCAACTGGATATTTTTACACTACGACAATGTCTAAAAAGTCTTATATTAAGTTAGAGAAGGAGTATATATTAGCCTTCTTCTTCCTTTTTGGGGAAATTGATCAGATATATCCTATTATAAAAGTTTATCGAAAGTACAAATCATCTCAAACATAATAAAATTACATTAAGATTCAGAGACCACCAAACGACCAATATTGCGGCCAGAACGCCCCGCTATTGTCGCTCCCCTACCAGAGCCAACTTGACCATGTCGATGACAGTTGGAAAGCATTAATATACGTGCCCCTAAGGACCAATGTTGAAATCTTGCATAGATCTGAAGCACCTGCCATCAAATCTCGTAACATGACGAGAGACCCTAACCTCACCGTCCCAGGGAGACGGCAGAAATCCACGCGGGAGCTCCATTGACTGTGTCCAAATAGACCTGCGAGGACTAAACAACCGTAACCTAACCTGCTAACCGGAGCAGTGGCACCGAGATTCCCCTCCTCGCCACTGGCCAACGAAGCGGCAGACAGATGGAGGCGAAATCAAATTGTTTCTACGAACACCTCCTTTTTGTCAGGCAATTTGACAACATCCTACTAACAACACCGTACATTTTGGACTGGCTCACACTAGAAAATTTTGGGCTGGGTTTGTAAAGGGCTAGGCCCGAAGAAGCCCGGCCCATGGAACGTCTAGCTCTATACGCGAACACAGTGTGAGATCGCCCCTATGTCTCACTTATAGTGAGATTATGGGGAGCCTCGCGTCAAGGGGGCGGCCAAATGGGCCAGCCCAGGTGCGCGGGAGGCCACAATTTCGTTTATTTGTTTATTTTTCACATTTGCATGTTTTTTTTTACTTTTGTTTGGGCTTCCAAATATTCTAATTAAATATATTACCAAAAGAATTAACATTTCATATTTTAAAAAATGTTTACCAAGTGTTTGAAAAATGTTATATGTGTATAGCTAAAATGTTTCTCATGTATATGAAAAATGTATACAAAAAATATATAATGTGTGTCAAAATAGTTGATCATGTATTAAAAAATATATCAAACAAAGCATTTGTAAAAATGGTAAATAAGTATTTAAAATATGTTAGTCAAGCGTTTGAAAATGTTAAATGTATATCAAAAATGTTTACCACGTATAATGTTTATCATGTATTTTTGTAATTAAGCATTTACAAAATGTTAAATGTGTATTGAAAAACATTTATCCATGTATTCAAAAAATGTTAACCTTCTATTTGCAATACAATTAACAATCTTTTAAAAATATATATTAAATATGTACAGAAAAATTGTTGAGCATGCTTTAAAAAAATGGAAATCTTTTATTTGAAATATGTTAAACGACTATTAGAAAAATGTATTAGATATATACCAAAAGTATAATGTGTATCAAAAAAATATTAATCAATAAAAATGCTAAACATGTATAGAAAAATTAGTTATGATGTATATGAAAAATGAAGAATGTGTACTAAAAAAATTTAACTTGTATTTAGCAAAAAAAATCGATAAAATCGACAAAGATACCGAAGAAGGTAAAGAAACCCCACTAAAACAAAAAGGAAAAAAGAAAAGCAAGAAAATGAAAATCAAAGAAAATCAATGCAAGAACAAAGAAAGACGAGAAAAAACAAGAAAAGAAAGGAAAATCAAATAAAACCAATCCAAAAATAGGAACAAAGAAAGCCGATAAAAAACAAAGAAAATTGATGAAAACCAAGAGAGAGACAAATGAAACTAAGAAAGAAGAAAAAGAAAAACACAATGAAAACTGAGAAGGAAACAGATTAAGACAAACAATAACCGAAAAAACAGTGAGAACCAAGTAAGAAACAAAGAAAGAAGATGTGAAAAAAGAAACGGTGAAAACCAGAAAAGAAAAACAAGAAAGAAACGAATAAAGCCGCTGAAAAAACAACGAAAAGCAGAAAACCGGAAAAAAGCAATGAAGAAAAAATGGTAAGAAAAAACTTGCGAATATAACCCAGCTAACGAAACAAGCAAACTCAATCGAAACCAGCGAACAAGAAAAAGAAAATATTTCTAGATACATTTCTTTTTATCCATTTTGATGGCAAGTATTTTCGGACGGAGAGAGTACGTTAGTCTTGCTTTAAGCGAGAGTTAACGTCTGCACACACAACACGCAAAAACGTAATTTCAGTAATGCAGGTAGTTGAAATTCGTAACTCAAGGCCAAAACTAGATTGTAGGAGTTGTCTTGATTATGCTTTAGTTGACCGGGATTGTTTTAAATTTGGTCGACCGAGTTTAGCCATCAGATTAGTATGGGGATTCTGTTTTTGACACCCCAGGTCTAGAACAAAATTCAGTTTTTAATCCTGTGGTAGACATCCAACGGTTTAGCTTTGCTAAATCCCATCAGCACGCTGAATCATGAACAAAAACAAGATTGCACAAAGACATGTTATATGCCGATTCGCTTGATGGTTTACCCTGTGAAAGTGCTATTGCCTAAAGCAAACTTGCTATCATACAGAAGTGGCACTGACGCAGGAGAAAAGGAGAGCCGAGGGACTGGGAGGGGCACGCGGGAGAAAAGGAGAGCCGAACGGCTCAGCGCATGGGAGCAAACGGATATTTATCCGTTTTGTGTCCGTTTTCGACTCATCCGCGGCCCAAGTTTGCGTCGTTTTAGGGGCGAAACGGACAGCGCGCGGACGGGCGGGACGCGCGCGCTTGTCCGTCCCTGGCCCACATGTCTGTGAAACAAAGCAAACCCCCCCTCCCCCGGCCTCTTTGGCGCCATTCCCCCCAAACCTTCCCTCGTCCCGCACGTCCCACTCTCTCCCCCGTCCATGGCCGACGTCCAGCCGAACTCCGGCGGGCTGGCCGCCGACCCGCCCGGAATGGCCAAGAAGAAGAAGGGTAAGGCGCCAAGGAAGCCACGGTACGGCCATGAGACTTCGGCCTTGCAGATGTTTGCATGTTCACTTTGTTGTCAATCATATGGTGTAGGCATTTCAATTTTTGGAGGCATTCAAGGCCCGGCACAATGACAAGCCGTTCACTCTTACACATTGTTGGACTATGATCAACAATTGCCCTAAGTTTAAGGACCAATACCGTGAACTCCAAAGGAAGAGAGGCCTGAAGATGGCCAAGTTCGCCGGAGGTGGAGATGGCGAGGCGTTGAAGAGGCCGAGGGGCAAGACCAACTCCAAGGTTGATGACATTCGTGATGCCTCATTCATGGCATTGCATGACATTTTGCATGGCATGATGTCGTAAAAAGATGTGAGGGACAAGAAGAAGCAGCAAAGTAAGGACGAGCAAATGAAGCAATACCTAGAGCTTCAAACGAAGAAGCTTGAGATGGAGAAGGCGGCCAAGAGAAGGAAGATCGACATGGAGGAGGCGGCCCGGCAGAGGCAGCTCGACATCAAGGAGGCGCTCCGGCAAAGGCAGCTCGACATCGAGGCCAACAACGTCAAGGCCAGGCAAAGGCAGCTCGACATCGAGGCCACCAATGCCGCCACCAAAGCGAAAGAGGTGGCCCTGACGATCATGAGCGTGGACTCGTCAAAGATGAGCGAGAAGATGAGGGCCTGGTTCGAGGCCAGTCAGAAGGAGATGCTCGACGCTGACGGCCTGAACTAGGTCGTCCGATCGGCCGTGGCCGTTCTTTTTAGGAGGCTGGCATGGTTGCCACCCGCCCCGCTGGGCCGCTGGCCGTGTGCCGGCGAGAAAAACATTCATTTTGAAGTCCGACTGTGTTGCCGGCCGCTGGTTGACAACCATACATTTTGGAAGTTGGCTGTGTTGTCGACCGCTGGCTGATGCCGGCAATGGACGTGTAGGCCGCTGGCTTTATTGCCGGCGTGCGTGATGAACTGGGGCCGTAGGGCTTGGCATTTGAAATATTTCTTCTTCTTTTTTAAATAGACGCAGACGGGATGGGGTAAAGGATGCGGCCGCGCGCTGGGCGCACCCCTGAACAGGCCCGGACACGACCCATCCTCTGCCCAAACGGACAAAATCCGGACAAAAGGGATGTCCGTTTGGGGTCGCGCGGTGGAGTTGGCCTCATAACATGTGTGTTGTTTAGAGCATCTCCAACAGTGGCCAAAAACGACGCGCGCGCGCGGTAAATGCAGCATTTAGCGCGCGCGGGGCGGTTTGCCGTGCTCCAGCGGCCGAGGGAAACAAGCGCGCGCGGAAACCGTTTACGCGCGCGCGCGAAAAGGCGCCAGCTCGCGCGCAAGATTTGGCGCGCCGCTTCGCGCGCCTATAAAAGCTGCGCGCGCCACGCGCCTTCTCCACACACATCTCTTCCCCTCTCCCTCTCCCTCTCTGCCACGCGCCGCTCCAGCGCCCCGCCACCGCCGCGCCGCCATGCCGCCGCGCCGCCGAGGAGCGTCCGGCTACCGCGGCGTCCGCCTGCGGCCCAACGACAGCTACACCACGGAGATACGCTCCGGCGAACTCCGGCTCGCCCTCGGCACGTACGGGACGGCGCGACAGGCCGCCCGGGCGTACGACGCGGCGGCGTGGCGCCTAGGCCGGCCGCGCGGCCAGATGAACTTCCAAGATGTGTACACGCTCGAGCAAGCGCTCAACCTCGCCCCTCTGCCTCGTCTGAACACGGCGGAAGACCGTGCGGAGCACGCCGAGCGGCAACGCCGCCTCCTCATCGCCCAGGAGGACGAGAGGGTCATGGCGGACTGGCACCAGCGCCACCCGGAGGACGTCGCCTACGAGCAAGCCTACTGGGCAAGGCGCCGCAAGGAGGACACGCAAAGGCGCCGCGCGTCGCGGTTGGACAGGCGTCGACGGAAGGCGTTGGCGAATGCGCAGTCCGACCTCGTTGCAGCAGGTGGGCGGTCGTTCTTCACGCCGAACGATGAGCGGTGGCTGGACATCTGGCTATCTACCTCGGACGACACCGCTGAGGATGATAGTGGTGATGATGATAGCGACTTAGAGTAGTTTTTTTTTTTGTTAATGCAATCTATGTTTATCGTTTGTCATTTTTATTTTATGCAATTTATGTTTCGGATGTAAAATACCTTTGTATCGTTTAATCTATGCAATCTATCTAGTTTTTTTTTTAAATTTCAACTTTTAAAAATGCATACATTTCTAGTCGCGCGCGCTGCATTTTAGCGCGCTGCTGGAGCGGCGCGCGCTGCATTTCAGCGCGGCTGCTGGAGCCAGCGCAGGCGGGCGCGCAAAATCAGCCGCAGCGCGCGCGCTAACAGATTTTTTGCGCGCGGCGCTAAGGCTCCCAGTTGGTCTCATCATCGGGGTTGCCGAGCACGTTTCGAGCCAAGGGGGATGCACCTTGCAGACTGTAATTTACAGTTGCACGCGCCTGAAGATTCCACTGGTAGTTTTTGGGGCTGACGTCTGTACGTGTGGTTTTCCTGAATATGCTAGTACGGGCAAACGCATCTCGATCTCGCATTGCCGGCAGGCGGGGGAGACTTCGTCCTAGGGGGCAGCTCTGTTGAGATCTGCGCGGCCAATTTATTTAGTGCCTAGCTTAAGGCTGGTCATAGTGGGAGTAACATAGGTAGTAACATAGATGCCACATAAGCAAAAATGATGATGTGGCAAGTAGTTAATGAGGAGAGAGGCAAATAGAGTAACATAATATGTTACCATCACATAGCGGTTTCCAATGCATAATGAGTCTACAAAGTAATAAATGAAGGCAACTATGTTACCACACCTATAACACTACCCACTATGAAGGTAGTAACATAGACTAGTAATATATGTATGTTACTAGTCTAAGTTACTCCCCACTATGACCAGCCTAACAGTGGAGCAGCTGCACGTAATCTTTGGAGTCTGCAAGTAACCTTGCTCAGCAGACAGTGACCGGCGCACAAGACTCTGCTACACTAATACTAGTAGCTGATGTGCACGGTTGAAAATGGTTGCACGCTCGCCTCCAGAATTTTTTAAGAACTCTTTCCTTTGTGGTGACTTCAGAAATTTATTGTTGGTATTGGTTGGAGAGTGGGGACTAAAGGGTTTGGTTTTTGTTTGACGCGGAGAGTGTCGACACAACGCTACGTACGCAAGTGAGTCACCGCCTGCTTGGTGCTGACCGGGCTGAGCACATCTTCTGTTCGACGTCCACATCTTCCAATCTGGTGATTGCTCGCTCACACAGTTTCGGGTGACTCGGCGATGACTAGAGGACACGTGATACACCAAAAGAAAGAAAACACAGTACGAAATGTTCAAAGAAACCGCAAATTGGAGTGTCATCAGTTCCACTTGGAAGCTCTGCAGTTTTTTAAGCAGTCGTTGGCTACTGTACTGATTATAATTAGGTTCTGCGTTTACCAGCAGCAAAGCTGTAATTATTCATATGAATCAGTCCGATTTTTCTTTTTTTGCTACATGAACAGAGGAATTCTCCTCACTTCACTAGGTTTATTTTTTGGATTTACTAGCCGGTGCATCCGCCCCATTCCGCATCGCCCCTATACCCCAGGCGACTTGGGTGCCCCAAAACCCTAGCTGCCAGGCTTCTCCCTCCGTCTTCCTCTCCCCCCGTTGCTGTCAAAGGACGCCACTGGGCTAAGCCTGATGGCTGACGGCGGTGGCGGGGCATCCCCTCCCCGCCGTCGGACCGGTGTATGTCGCAGACCCGGCAAGAGGCTTGGTTGGCGCCTCCAGCTTTAGATATTGAGCTTTGGTGCGAGGTCTATTTGGTATTCGGTTCGGACTTTCGACACCCCTTCATAAAGTGGTTAGGAGTAACGACAGATATTGCCAAGATGGTGGCTTCAAACTTACTGATGTATTACTTTATAAGGTCATTGTTAATAATTAATAAAATGGTTGTATGCATCGCCCAGATGCAGAGGCCGGGGGTCATCCTTCTTTTTTTAAAAAAATAAAAATAAAGTTTCAGCCCAATCAGTCCTAAAACGTAAACTGTGTTTGAGTTTTACCGTACACAACGGAAAGACAAATCCCATATACGTAAATATTTATCCCCACTACCTGTACTATTTTAACATGCGCGCATGCCAGCACATCTAAGGCCATTACAATCATGCATGAGAAAAAGGTTTGTCATTATTAGTTGGTCCCATGCACACATCTCACTTCACCACTGTTAGAAATAGATTTACATGTTAGTTAATTAACATTGATTAATTGACGAACCGTCATTAGTTGTATGCATCGCCCAGATGCAGAGGCCGGGGGTCATCCTCCTTTTCTTAAAAAAAAATAAAGTTTCACCCCAATCAGTCCTAAAACGTAAAATGTGTTAGTTTTACTGTACACAACGGAAAGACAAATCTTATATACATAAATATTTATCCCCGCTGCTTATATTATTTTAACATGCACACATGCCAGCTCATCTAAGGCCATCACAATAATGCATGAGAAAAAGTTTTTCCACTATTACTTGATCCCATGCACACATCTCACTTCACCACAAAATGCAACCTCATCAAAGGTTCACTTGGCATGCAAGAAAAAGTTGTCTATTATATTATGCTACTTATATTCAAAATATTTTTCAAATATAATAATAAAATAAAATATTATTTTAGTTTTAGTTTATATATTATTAACTCAAATATGCTTTTTTTCATACAATCGAATCACTGAAATATATTGCAAACGATTCACACAACAAGGCGTGGGGTATTTTCTAGTAGTCAATATAAGGGAAAGGTATATGTGAGAACATGGCGGGATCCGTGGACCCCTAAAGGCCCATCATGCAGACTGATCACACATAAAGGTAATTGCAGGCTTAACCATATTTCTGATTTTTTTTATGAACATGGTGCGTGAATGATGGGTCGATGAGGTTGTCGAATTTGATATGGCAAGCAAAGGTTCCACAAAGAAGATGAAAATTCACGCATGGAAGGCCTGCTCGGGAGCATTGTTGACAACAAAAGGAAAATCAAATCATCATTTGCATCGTCGTGACCCATGTGTGGCGTGCATATTGAATCATCTTTTCATGCTCTAGTTACATGTGATCATGAATGCTAGCTATGGGATTGCATGCGCCTTGTCTGGCCACTTCCGGCCACGGAGTTGTTGCGGGATACTGGCCAGGACTGGCTTCTTTTATGTCCTCCATGGATGCCAGCAAAATGTACGCATCATAGTACTTCTTATTATTTTGGTGGATCGGGTAACTGAGGAATGATACATTGCATGGGAACCAAGTCCTTCTTGTTACTACTTGCATGTAATTCCTACGGAGCTATTGGCGGTCCCTTGATCATGCCTAGGTTTTCAATGGCGGAGATGATCGAAGAAAAAATGCCCCTGGTCGTAGAAGTTGAGATGGCGAGACCTGTGTCCACTGCTACTCCTCCTAAGGCTGTGTTCGGTTGGCATGGATTTGAGGAGGTTTGGCAGGGATTAAATCCCATACAAGTCAAATCCCCCCCAAACCCCCTCCAATCCCCTTGAGACAGGGTGTAACCGAACAAGGCCTAAATGGATTCCCCCGATGGTGGACAAGGTTTTGCTTTCGGTGCATGGTGCTTTTTCAAGTGTGGACGACACTGCAATATCATGCATGATAATTCGGAAACATGATGATACAACAATGGTCGCGGCCTACACGTATTTGTTCCACTACAATGAGGCATTAGAAGCGAAAATTCACGCTATGATGCAGGGCATGGTGTTAGCCCTGCAACACGCGGAACTTTCGGTCAATGTGCAGTCGGACTCGTCCACGGCCCTAACTATCTTCAGTGATGAGTCACTAGTCCGGTCATCATATGGACACCCGGCATTGGAGATTCTAGCCTTACACAAGGTTTGGGAGTTTATTCCTCAAAAGCTTCATCGTTCTCAAAATAGGGTGGCGGACTGTTTAGCGAGGTATAGTCATACTGAATGTGTCACCACTGTTTCGCTACACACGGGCCTCCATGTATCGAGGAATTCTCGCCTCTGCTTTGTAATTCTATAATTTTGGAATAAAACCCCTTTTCAGCCCGAAGAAAAAGGAAAGGCAACTTGACGCAGAACGATCAACAAAAGAAGTAAAACCGCATCCAAATATATTAGCCTTCCTCTCCCCTGATAAAATTAGATTGCTTTTACATACACCTCCTTTATTTTCCGAGGCAATTTTACAAATAACTACTGCCACCATTGTACATTTAGGACTGGCTCACACTAGACATTTTTGGGCTGGGTTTGTAAAAGGCTAGGTCCGAATAAGCCCGGCCCATGGGACATAAAGCTCTCTGCACGAGCACAGCGTGAGCCCCACCACACGCAATACGCAGAACAACGTAACTCCAGCATTGCAGGGAATTGAAATTCCAAACTCAAGGCCAAAAGTGGGACTGCAAGAGTTGCCTTGTTGATGCTTAGTAGATGGAGACATCAGATTAGTACGGGGATTCGGATTTTGACACCCCAGGTCTTAGAACAAAATTCAGTTTTGAATCGTGTGGTAAACATCCAACAGCTTAGCTTATTCAATCTCATTGGCACGCTAATGATGAACAGAAACAGGATTGCACATAGACATGTTATATGTCGAATCGCTTGGTAGTCTGCTAAGTGAAAGTGATATTGCAAATTCGCTCTCATACACAAGTGACATTTAACGCAGGGAAAAAAAGAGAGCCGAGGGGCACACATGGCCGCTTAATTGCTAGTGAATCTTGTCTGATTGTCTCCGTCAGATCAGGTCTAGCTCCTTTTCCGCTGCGTTTATGCCCAGATCACTTGACCGGCGGCACATGCAGCGCGGGGCCGCCGGCCTGCTGTGAGCAACTCCGACGACCCGCGTCTTGCTTCATCAACCAAGGAGGAGTCTCCTCGATCCCGCGCACGCAGATCTTGTTTGCTCAGGTGCACACCCAGCCTGCCGCTGTCGCCGGTTAGCTCGCGACGGACACTTCCCAGGACTCCCGGCGTGCACGCCCGGACCCCGTTCCCGGCGAAAACTGCTTCTGCCTCCGGGCGGCGGCCTGCCTGGCGCAGGCGACGTCGAGCCGCATCTGCTCGTGGCGGCACTCGTCGCTGCAGAAGGGCGTGTCCCCTCTGTACATGAAGATGTCGCTGTCCCGCGCGAGCGGCTTGGTGCAGAGCGCGCACGCGTCCAGGGCGTGCACGCCGGGCTCGCCGACCGGCTCGGTGTCGAAGAAGAAGGCGCAGGCCATCGTGTTTTCGTGTGGCCTTGTAGCTACGTTGTTGCTTTTGGTGCGCCGGGAGTGGGAGGCAAGTTGAGTGTTTCCTGTGCTGAACCAAGCCAGGGTCGCCTGGGTATATATGGTTGCCAGGAGAGAAGAGGTCTGGCGCGGGCGAGACGAGCCCACAGGTTCAGGCAAATACCATGCGCCGCCAGGACGAGGCTAACCATGGACCATGGAGCGGCTCGGCTTCTTTATTCCTGGGCTCCGACACGGACCTACGGCGCCATGCGGTGGGTGGCCCGCCGCCCCGCCGGATGGCAGACGTGGCTCCACGGCGGCGAAAACGACGGGAACCATGTTATGTCCGGGCGACGTGGACGGGTCCCGGCCACCGATAGCAACGTACAGAGGTCGCTCCAGAGACGTCGCCCTCCACGTACCCCCAAACCTGTGTGCTAGCGCCCGTAGTCTTGGAGTAGGACACCAATACCATCGACTGATTGGAATGGAAATACAAGTACTGAAGTACCCCTGGCCTGAACAAACACTCGCTCTACTTTTCTCTCGGCGTAAGATCTGAGTATATATTCTCTCCAATAACATAAGTGCGAAAGAATTATTTGTAGTCTGTCTAGTCGGAATCGTGGGCATCAAATCTACATCATTAGGTGTCTACTGGCATAAACTAATGTGGACCGTATTAGGGCCCATAATTAGCGCGCCAGCCTTTTCGCCAACATACGGGCCAGGTGGCCCACGTGGTTAGGCACGCTAATTATAGATCAACAGTGCCCACTTTGGTTCTAAAAAAAACAGTGCCCACTTTTGAGAAAAGAAAGTAAAAGAAATCAAGGTGCCGTTCTTTTCTCCATGGTGTGGTGCCGTGGTCCATGGGCGAGCTTTGGGGGTTGTGGTGCATGCCCGCCAGGCAGCAGCTGACGAACAGTGTAGAGGTTGGCGCACATGTGCAGATCTTGTCTACACCTCTACACCCAATCAAACGCACGAACCTGTCATACGCCGGCACCAGCCATGGGCAGTTTTGTACTCATACAAAATCTTCGTAGAGCAGGACGCAGCTCGTGAGATCTGTGTTGTTTAAGTTAAGCGAGAGGCTAACAGCGCGCCAGGCATAAAATCTTCACCCGTAATTTTCTTTTTATGCGGGGCATTGCCGGTCAGGCGGGGCAGGCTTCGTCCCGGGAGACAGCCTCATCGAGATCCGCGCCCGGTTTTGTTTATGGTGTGGCCTCACAGTGAAGCATTGTACGTAATCATTCATTGCTGCCTGGTACAGCAGTGCATTTTTTTCGTTTTCCCCGGGAGGAGGAGCGACGCACACTTGGTTGGAAGCGGGAGGCCGGCGGAACACTACAAACGACTGCTCCCTCCGTCCGAAAATACTTGTCCTCGAAATGGATCAAATGGATGTATCTATAATTAAAATAAGTCTCATACATCCATTTTTAGGACAAGTATTTCCGGACGGAGGGAGTACTTGTCATCAAAATGAATAAAAGGGGATGTATCTAGATGTATTTTAGTTTTAGATACATCTTTTTTGTCCATTTTGATGACAAGTATTTTCGGACGAAGGGAGTACTTGCACTTGTTGAGAAATAAATCATGTGATCAATTGTTTAGGGACTGTCTATTCTGCATCCGGATGAAATTCAATTAGCTTTCATCCAGATTTTTCAGCCAACCACAGGATGCCAACTGTCCCATGTCCCCATGTTTTCTTTTCTGCCCCGCTTTTAAACAAATTAACGGGTCCACACTCCAACTTTTCCAACCCGGACAGAACAACAGCCAGAAGAGGAATTGAAAGAACCACAACGATACACCCAAAGCTTTTCCATGATCACTAGGCTAACAAAGGGAGGAAAAACACCAAGATGATGTCACCTAAAAACACATTGACAAATACAGTGTAAAATTCACTAAAAAACACAGTAATTTCTATCATGCCCACTGAGAATTATAGTGAAAGATGCATTAAAGTGACACTGCAAAAACCCTCTTCTGAAATCCAATTAGTTTTCAGTCATATTTTTTTGGCAACACAGAGTTTAACAAGTGTCACGTGTCCTCCGTTTTGTTCCTGTCCCCTGAATGTGTCGATGTGCTTGTCCACCCCATCAAAGAAGAAATCACAGGGGGAATTCCTCCAATATCCAGAGGGCAAACCTTGAGAAAATCATGGATGCACATGTAAGAGACCCTCTCCTGTCAATCTTCTCTACCTCCCTGTGAACAGTTCCCTCTCCTAATTCCCAGAATCTGCACGAAACGTGGACATGAAAAACAGAGGAAAAACTAGCATTACATTGCAGGAAATTAAGAAAAACAGATTAGAAAAGGAGAATGAGGTCATGGGATCAACATTGGCATGAAAAGGCATGGTCAAATTCCCCATTTACACAGTACCGGAAACATAAAACAGGAACTCTACAAAAGATTAATCAAAGTACTGTGAGCAATGATCAATTTAGCAAATTACAGTGACTTCTACAGTACAACTGCAGTAGATTTAAAAATATAATTCACAGTAGAGTTACTGCAAATTTACAATGCTGATTTACGGTAGAATTACAATGAAAAACCATTGTTCCAGTGACAATTACAATGTAATTTACACAGTAAACTGCTACAATTTACAGTGACATTTTATAGTAGATTTACAGTGTAAAAAACAGTAATCGTCTTAAATCATGCCTGTAAAACTGCATCTCAACTTTTTACACTGTAAACAGCTTATAAAGTGCAGTGAAAATTGGAAAATGAGTAGAGTACACTTGCTAACAAACACTACTGAGTGCTTTCATTATCTTCAAAAATTTCAGCATCAAGAAGTCATACCAGCAAGATGAAGATGCACTCCTTCATGTAAGATGAAGCCAAGATGACCAACTTAATTCTCTTGCTATTAGACCCCAGTAACTGTCATGTGCACACACCACACAGTACAGAAATTTAAGTCTTGAGTAGAAAAAAATACCTAGATGTATGGTCCAAATTTCTTAAGCTACACACTGTACTTACACTAAAAAAATACAGAAATCAACATATCTTGAGAGATTACTGTGATATTTTGTCACATTACAACTTGGTTGTAAATTACTCTGACCTTCCTTGTAAATACACTGGAAAAAAAAACTGGAAATTACAGTACATAGGATATAGTAAGTTACAGGGTTAAAATTTACAGTTAACTTAAACTGTAATTACAAATATAAATCACTACAATTACAAATGTAATTCACTGAAATTACACAGGGAAATAGAGTATAAGTGCACTAAAATTACAGTGTAATTACATATAATACAAATGAATTTGCAGTGTAAATACTGAAAATAGATTGGAAATTACAGTACATAGAATAATAAGTTACAGGGTTAAAAATCTACATTAACTTAGACTGTAATTACAAATGTAAATCATTACAATTACAAATAAAATTACACAGGAAAATAGAGTGTAAGTGCACTAACATTACGGTGTAATTACATAGAATCCAAATGACTTTACAGTGTAAATACACTGAAAAATAGACTGAAAATGGGATAGTAAGTTACAGGGTTAATGTACATTAACTTAAGACGGTAAGTACACAGGTATTCAGATTAATATAGACTGTAATTTACAAAAGATGAAACAAAACACTACACATTATAGTGTAAATTCCAGTAAGGATTACACTGTAAAAAACCACTAAAATAAACTAAAAATCCAAAAATAAGAACTTATTGTCAATTACACTAAACCCACTGACAATATCAGTGCAACTTGATTTACACTGTAAATCCAATTGGAATTACAGCTAATAAGTGGAATTATAGTGGAAACCCACTGAGAATTAGTGTGAAGAAATCCCCTGCAATTTACAGTGGAAACCAACTGAGAATTACACTTCACTCACTAAGAAAAATACACTGGAATTCCAATTGAGATTACAGTGTAAATCTAAATATTATTAAAGTCTAAATCCACTAAGAAAATACACTGGAATTTCGATGAATATTACAGTGTAAGTCCAAATATAATTACAGTGCAAAACCACGAAGAAAATACACTAGAACTCCGATGAAGACTATAGTGCAAATCCAAATATAATTACAGTGTAAATCCACTAAGAATTACAGTGTAAATCCAAACATAATTACAGTGTAAAAACCACGAAGAAAATGCACTGGAATTCCGATGAACATTACAGTGCAAATCCAAATATAATTACAGTGTAAATCCACTAAGAATTACAGTGTAAATCCACTAGGGATTACACTAAGAAATGCAATTTACAATCCACTAAAATTACAATAACAAAAAAAAACTAAGTGGAGAAGTACAGCAATCTCACATATATATCCCTTACTATTCCTGAATAGTACATCTAACAGAGAAAAACCATATCAAGCCCCCCCTGAACATGAACTACTGCCCACTAGAAAACTACATGTACAATTACTACTCCCCCTGAAAAGATGAACAGACCAAAGCCCCCCTGAATCCAACCTAAGCTTGTTAGATTCAGCAGACCTGAGCCTTAGTACTTGCTAACTGCAGGATTAACACCTACTAGTATTAAGCTTGCTGCACAAAGGATTAACACTGATCCTACATTACAACCAACAAACTCTGAAGACAATCTACTCTAGCTTTGCTTTGCTGACCCAAAATACATCACAACAACAAAACAGTGACCATGAGATTTGAGGCTGCTACTTGCAGAGCGAGGACAACCAGCAACTGATAACCGCCTGCTGTAGAGGCCACTGAAATTGGCTTAGCGGCTTGAATGGCTGGAGCAGACCGATTCTGCTACTCCCTCTGTTCACTTTTATAAGACCTTGAAGACATTTCAGACAATGTACAAAACAGCCTATTTTGAGTTGTCTGAAATGACTTACAAAAGTGAACGGAGGGAGTACTAAATCAACTTACAATACACATGAGGATCCAGGCAAAAACGGACAAACGTACCGAATCACGAAGACCAACAAAGTCGCCGGGGTAGAAATAGAGGCCGTGGGTGGGTGCGGCGGTCGAGAGATGCTGCAAACCAACGGCGCGGACAACGGGGGAGCAGGAGGGGGTTGGCGGCCGGACGGGAGCGAAGCAGCCGGAGGGCGAACGCCGGACGCCTGACCACACCCTCGCGAATCCATGGATTTCGAGTCGCCATGAATCCATGGATTTCGAGTCGCTCCACTAGTCCCGACTAGTGGACGACTAGTCTATGAGTCGCAAAAATATGGTCGACTCAGCTTAGTGTCGACTCGCGAATCTGAGTCGCGACTAGTCACAACACAGGCTCGACTTCTTCCGAGTCGCTGCTCCAGAGCGACTCGCATGAGTCGCGACTCGAAAACCATGCATGAATCTCTCTCTGGACTCTGTTCTGATTGCGTGTTGGGAATGACAAGGGAACGAGAGGAAGGGGAAGGGAACCTGGCAGCTACGGGGGCGAAATGAAAAAATTCAAAAAAAAAAAGACACGGGTCGCGAGCGAGAATGGGTCTCCCCCGGAAATTGAGCGCGCCCGGTAAGCCAGCTGGGTGGTAGCGAGAGATCAAATGAATCTCAGGACACAGATCGGACGGCTCACAAATCGGATGAACGCCAATAATTTTCATCCGGATGAAAATTAGCAGTCCCGATTGTTTATAGGAGGGATGTCATCAGAAGGTGTGCGTTGGGGAAAAGATGTCTCCCTAACACACCCTTCATCATGTATATAAGTGGATCTCCCACGTTGCAATGAATCTAGAGATTCATTTGTGTTTTTTCTTTGTCTCTTTTACTTTGATACCACAACACATTATCAGCACGTAGTCTCTACCGAGGGAGCACCCGATCAAGACTCAAGAGAACAACGATCACAGGCAACCAGAGCAATTGGCGAAGAAGAAAAAACCGTTGAATGGCAGTCCTTTTGAACATCGGGCCAGTATGCGCGGAGGCGCTCGGCCGCGACGCCGCTCCTCCCAGGGTGGCAGCACGACGCCATTGCATGAAGGCATCGATTGTGGCACTACGAAGCGGCGGCGACAACACGGTTGACTGCGCAAGGACATGCAACAACAACACCATGGAACATGCATGCATTGAGAATTGGGCGTAGCTCAGTTGGCAAGGCGCGAGAGTTTGCAGCCAGTCCACCAGGGTTCAAGTCTCGGCTTGAGCATTTGATGCTCATGTAGTGTTATTTATAAAAAAATGCCAACATGCTTGTCTAGCCTGGGTTGGTCCTTTTTTTAACATGCATGCATCCGTACAGGAGATTAATCATGACAAATTTTAATTTTGTTTGTCTTCTTGTGACTAAGGGATACGATGAATCTGATCCATTGTGTTTTCCTGCAAGAATTACGTGGCTCTCCGCCCAGAGAAGAAAAGAGCATCCCAAAGACGGGGTTACCCACATACCCCGTTCTCAAGCAAGGACGAGTCGACGACGCGGACGTGAACTTTACCATTGTGATAGGGCAGGTTCGCCTCCCTGTCACATTCGGACATCGCGACAATTATCGCACCGAGCTCATCGACTTTGACATCGCCTACATCCATCTGCCGTACAACGCCATCCTCGGGTATCCAGCCCTGGCCAAGTTCATGACGGTGACCCACCACGGCTACAACATCCTCAAGATGCCAGGAAGCGACGGAATCATCACGGTCCCCTGCGAAGAGAGAGATGCGGTGTGCTCCCTTCAGCGTGCCTTCCAGGTCGCAGCAACCGAGGACCTGGACAGCAAGGGCGAGAACCCTCCTGAGGCCACCACCAAGAAGAAGAAGCAGCCGCTCCGCTCAGGGCCTCAGGAGGTTGGCGTCTCGGGAGGTGTTGCGTCAGGATCAGCGCCCATGCGTGGGGCGCCTCCTTCCATCGCATAGGAAGGTGCACCCGGCGCCCTCCTCGAGCAGGGCTCTGGGCTCTCTTCTGGAGGGCCTCAGACCTCGCCGACATCACGAGGGAGGTGCTCGGGCACCACTTGGAGGTGTGCTTCACGGCACGCTTCCCTCAGGAAGACACAGGGCATGGAAGGCCCAACGTTCAGGAGTTCATTGTCAGGACCACTCAGGAGCTTCAGGAAGCAAGGGCCGTATGAGGCGACCGACGCTCGCCTGGCGCGACACCCCATCCAGGCGAGGATGCTAGGCTGCGCGTCTGCATCGACGTCCCAGGGCTCAACCGAGCCGCATCTCAGGAGCGCTTCTGGCCTTCGCGTGTGGGATGTTGCGAGGGCCCACCGCACAGCTACGTTCGCATGCCTTTCGGCATGCCGAATGCGGCTTACACCCACCAGCGTCACCTGCGGAGCATCTTGGCGGCTCAGGAGGCCAGACACCACGTGGTCCTGGCGGAGATGGAGACTGTCCTCAATGAACCACCTGACCCCCAGAGCCTCCCGAGGCTCAAGGCCCCGATGGCTCGTGAGGGTCGGCCCCTTCGCCGTGCATCTTCAGCTTCCTCAACACCCCTTCTACAATGGAACCAGGTGACATCCCCCAAGTTCATTTCAGCTGGAAGCGCCCTCAGGGCTACATCATTTCCAGGCCGCGCGGGTCCGTCCCTGCGGTATGTATCTCTTTTTATGTCTTTGGTTTACTTTGCCGGGGGCGCCCCTCGGGCTGCATCATCCCCAAGCCGCTTGGATCTGACCTAGTGGCATGTATCCATCCCGCGTTTACCTAAGTTGATTTGCCTTTCATGCCTAACCTACCTATGATTATCACCTGCTCGATTTCCATCTACCACGGGAGCTGCTCGCGCTGGCACGACACTTGCGCACGGGTCCGTCCCTGCAACGCCGACAAATCTGAGAGGTCAAGCTCTGGCTCGTGGCACGCCCCATGCGCGCCACCTCACCAGGCCCTCAGTGCCCTCACCCTTCTCTCGGAGCAACCAGCGGCCGGCTAGCAATCATCATAGCAACTTGTGTCTTTCTCATGCTAATTTGCAGGAACCTCACGAGGCCTACAGCGGGCGGCACCACGAGCTCCCTCTCTTTCCCATACGATCCGCTTGCGCGTTAAAAGGGGGGCTCCTGAGCATCGTGACTCAGGAGCTCCTACTGGCTCTATAGCCCTCACCCCCTGGCCTTGACCACGGCATCGCAACTTGGCATACCAGCGGCGGCTGAGCTCGCTCGAGGGCTGGGACCTGAGGACGCAGAGCACGAAGGAGAATGCGGGGAACAAGGGGGACGCTCGCGCGGGCCTAACCTAGATGCGTCACGATTGCCGATGCTCGAGTCTGGCGCAATGAAACGATTCTAGATTATCGAGATAAGTCTCGCGCTTGGAACAACTAATCCTTATAACGCGAAATTCTCACTTGATGCGGCCCTCTCGCGGCAACGTTGCCTTCCTTTCTTACCTCTCGACGGCTGCTTGATTGCTAATGGGGACCTCCTGAGCATCGTGCCTCATGGGCTCTTACTGGACCTCGGGCCGCTCACCTCCTGGACTTGACCACGGCATCGCGACCTGTCATACCAGTGACGGCTGCAGCCTACCTGGGGACCGGGACCTGTCAGCGTAGAGGACCGAGTCGTCGTGAGGTTAGAAAGGGGGAACCAAGCCGGGACAGGACAAGCACTCACATGATTTCATATTAAGGATAACATCAACAAAAGACATCGCGGATCCTTATGCGCCCCCGCGGGGTGTTTCTCGATTCCTCGCAGGGAACAAAAGATGAAAGCCTTGTGGAGTCCTAACTACACGCGCCTTCGTGGCTGATGCCATCATCAACAGTGGGCCACGGGAGACCGGCGCCAACCTCATCCAGATCAGCGACGGCGACGTCCCGATGCCGCCGCCTTGCTCCGGGCACGACGAGAGCTCGGGGGTGCGTAGCTGTCGTCGCTCGTCTCCGGAGTCTCATAGAGCTCGGGAGAGTCGCTGGACTCCCAAGCATTGTTGCTGCTACCGGAGGAGCCGCTGGAGGAGCGGACGGCAGGTCCAGCCCCTGCCGCGTCGACGCCCTGACTGCCGTCTCCGAGGCAGCACTCCAGGCGGCGGCCTTCCGCATCGAAGACCTTGAAGAACAATGTGGAGGCGCCATCGTATTCGAAATGGATCGCGAGGGCGCCCCCCATTTGGTAGACCCGGGCGACCTCACCCCAGCCTCGGGTCATGAAGATCTTGCCTGAGGAAACGACTTCAACTTCCGCTCCGGTCGCCGGGGCGCCACAATTGGCATGCTACAGCCAATGCTCGAGAGCCCCCCTCGACGGCATCTCGGTGGAGAAGAACGAAGGGAAGCGGATCCAGGTGCTTGGAGGCATCGCCGCATGCAGCACAAGCTCGCGAGAGGAGTCCGCGGCGTGGACTCCAGGGGCGACGGCGCGCTTCACCACGTCGTGCCGAACGTGGCCGCGGCACAGGCGGCGCCGCTCGCTGCCCTTTTTTTCAGAGCCCTCGGCTTGGGCGCACTGGGGTAACGGGTACCCAGGAGGTGGCCACTCGCACCAAGGCCTTGTCATCTCTAGCCTCATGACCCAGCCATGGCGATGGACCGGCCTCTTCTTCAACGGGAGCGGACCGGGCCCGTCCCGGGGAGCCTTCTCTTTCTCTTCGGCCGAGAATCGGCGGATCAGCGCCATCTGTGTCAAGGCTGGAGGTGGAGCAGGGAAGAAGAAGCAGGTGGAGCAGGAAGAGATGGGCGACGAGGGCTATCGTCCCTCCTCATTTATAGCCCATGGGAGGCCAACCATCGACCTCCACGAATGCAGGTAATGATAACCCTTTTTGCATGCAGCAGGGACTCATAAAGTCGGGCAGTTGCCGAGGTAGCATGGGGAAGCGGAGACGCCCACGTCCAATCAGTCGCCACGCGTCGACCAAGGCCACAGGCTGTTGGGGCCCGTGGCGCTCCACACTTACCCTTTGGCTTCGCCGCTAAGCCAAGTCCGGGCGCACCTTGGGCCCGGGGGTTACTGTCGGTGTTCTAGGAACAGGGGTCCCCAGACTTGCCTGCGCGCGGCCCACGGCGTGGCTCCACCAGTGGCCCAGTGCGGCCCGTCTTCGTCAACCAACACTCGAGACCCTCGCGAGGGGCCAAGCCTCGCGGGGCAGGCGACACAAGGCTTCCTCAGGAGCAGCGTCGCCAGGCAGGCTCGCGAGGGAGGCGGAGATACTAAGGCAAGGGGTACCTCGCGAGGTTCCCGTGACGCAAGCCATGACGACCAAGGCCAGGTGGGCGCCAGCGCACACAGTGTCCTCGCTTCCCCTTTGGTGCTAAGGGGCAAGCGCAGGCGCGGAGTACCGAGGCATCAGGCAAAGGTTTACATATCGGTGCAACAAGACCAAGACCAGCAGGACGGCAGGATGGAGGTCACCGTGGAGCCCAAGACGGCGTCATCACCATAGCCTTTGGCAGGCGAAGACCACCTTTAGTCAGGATACTTGTACTGGTTGTCCCCTTTCGAATTGGCCGTTGTTGGATCCCTTTCAGCTCAATATTTGGGGAGAGGACCAGGGCCTCTATAAATAGGACTAGCCATCACCATAGAAGGGGATGAGAAATCTCCCCTTGAGTAGAACCACCCACCAAGCACAAGAACACCTCGCCTCAGGAGGCTGTTCTTCCCCTTGTACTGTTCGTCATCAGCCCAAGAGGCAATCCACCACACCACACACTGGAGTAGGGTATTACACCACAATGGTGGCTTGAACCAGTATAAACCTCGTGTCTCTTGTGTTGTGAATCCATCGTGCTAAGCTTAGAGATCGCAGCGAGGCTGAGAGTGAGATTCGGTAGGGGGAAATCTTCATGCGCACCCCAGTGTTCGAACCTCAAGGTTTTGCCGGAACCCATAATCCGACAGTTTCAGAAATGAGAGAGTTGATCTGAAAGTGGTGATAACTGAAGAGTCTGGTGTTCTGCGTATCACTCAAGCCGCCTAGATAGTGACTGATCATGCATCTCAACTGGCTCATGCTTAACACATGTGCTACCTCTTGAGCATGCATTGGTTTTTCCCTTGAAGAGGAAAGGGTGATGTAGCAAAGTAGCGTAAGTATTTCCCTCATTTTTTGAGAACCAAGGTACCAATCCAGTAGGAGGCTCCTCAAAAGTCCCTCGTACCTACACAAACAAACAAGAACCTCGCAACTAATGCGATAAAGGGGTTGTCAATCCCTTCACGGTAACTTGCAAAAGTGAAATCTGATAGAGATAATAAGATAAGATAAATACTTTTGGTATTTTTATGATATAGATTGGAAAGTAAAAGATGCAAATAAAAGTAGATTGAAAACTTATATAATAAAAGATAGACCCGGGGGCCATAGGTTTCACTAGTGGCTTCTCTCAAGATAGCATAAGTATTACGGTGGGTGAACAAATTACTGTCGAGCAATTGATAGAAAAGTGCATAGTTATTGAGATTATCTAGGCATGATCATGTATATAGGCATCACGTCCGCAACAAGTAGATCAAAACGATTTTGCATCTACTAATATTACTCCACACATTGACCGACTCCTGTCTGCATCTAGAGTATTAAGTTCATAAGAACAGAGTAACGCATTAAGCAAGATGACATGATGTAGAGGGATAAACTCATCCAATATGATGTAAACCCCATCTTTTTATCCTCGATGGCAACAATACAATACGTGCCTTGCTGCCCCTGCTGTCACTGGGAAAGGACACCGCAAGATTGAACCCAAAGCTAAGCACTTCTTCCATTGCAAGAAATATCAATCTAGTAGGCCAAACCAAACTGATAATTCGAAGAGACTTGCAAAGATAACCAATCATACATAAAAGAATTCAGAGAAGATTCAATTATTTCTCATAGATAAACTTGATCATAAACCCACAATTCATCGGATCTCGACAAACACACCGCAAAAAGAGTTACATCGAATAGATCTCCAAGAAGATCGAGGGGAACTTTGTATTGAGATTCAAAGAAAGAGAAGAAGCCATCTAGCTAATAACTATGGACCCGAAGGTGTGTGGTAAACTACTCACAACTCATTGCAGAGGCCTTGGAGATGATGTAGAGGCCCTCCCTGGTCGATTCTCCCTCGGCGGAGCGTCAACGAAGGCTCCAAGATGGGATCTCGCGGATACAGAAGGTTGTGGTGGTGGAAATAGTTTTTCGTGGTCTCTTGGATGTTTTCGGGGTACGTATATATATATATATATATATATATATATATATATATATGCAAAGGAAGTCGGTCAGGGGAACCACGAGGGGCCCATGAGGCAGGGGGCGCGCCCACCCCCTTAGGGCACGCCGGCCACCCTCGTGGCTTCCTTGCTACTTCTTGATGTCCACTCCAAGTCTCCTGGATTGCGTTTGTTCCAAAAAGATACCTCCCGAAGGTTTCATTCCGTTTGGACTCCGTTTGATATTCCTTTTCTTCGAAACACTGAAATAGGAAAAAACAACAATTCGGGCTGGGCCTCCGGTTAGTTGGTTAGTCCCAAAAATGATATAAAAGTGTGAATTAAATCCCATAAACATCCAAAACAGGTAATATAATTGCATGGAACAATAAAAAATTATAGATACGTTGGAGACGTATCAATCTGCACCGGCTACATTGAGCTTAACTGAAATTATTGACACTTCTGCACCTTAAGCTCTGGAATGCAGTCTTGCTGGGGATGGCAGCAACTCCAGCTTAGCTCTCTTAGTTTGTGGGTCTCTAACAAATGATTCTGGCGGTCTAAACACTGAGGAGAGCAATGTTCATACATTGGAGATCTCCCAGGGGGACATGGACATAGACATGCCAGCTGCTATAGCAACTCCAACCACAGCTACCTCCACTGCCCCTGTTTCTGCTAGTCAGCGTGGAAAGGCTCCAGCTCCTTACTCTTTTATTGCCCTGCACAGGAGCACACGCTCTAACAAGTATGACGGCTTCAAAGTCCCACCACTATCTGACACCAAGCTCAAAACCTCAAAGGTAAAACCTAGGGTGATTCCCTCTGCTGCTGCATCCATCACTATCTCTAAGCCGTGTGATGTTCCAGAAGTCCCTCCACCTACTGCAATCCCAATTATTCAGCATATTGGCACGGTGATGTGTGTTATTCCTACAGAAGAGCTCATGGAAGAGAAGCTTCATGAGACTTCTGATGATGGGCCATCTTCGGCCAATGCTTAAACCTCTTGCCTGGGGTTTCCTCGGCCGCTGCCTCTTTTTATTATACCTTCCTTATGGTCCTTTGTGGGAACATTCTATGCTAGAAAGTCTGTCGTTTGAATTCGGATGCAAAACAGTTAGCGCTTTCTAATGCAATCAACTTTTGTGGTTGTGCTGTAATATGTTTGCAGGAGACTAATAAACCTTATTTTGATCATAACTTTGTTAAAAGTTGTTGGCCTAAACATTTATCTGGAATAGTTCTATTTTCACGGCCACCACAATAGCCCAGGAAGATTTTGCCCTAGTGACACGTTTTCACTCAACACAATCGGCCCATATTGGACTTTGGTTAATGTTTACGGCCCATGCCAAGGGGAACAAAGAATTAACTTTGTTAATTGGTTAATGTCACTGAATATCCCCTCTAATGAAGATTGGATCTTGGTTGGAGATTTTAATTTCATTCGAAGCCCTAAAAACCTTAACAAGCCTGGTGGGAACTATGGTGATATGATTACCTTCAATGATTTTATTCGAACTCAAGCTTTAATTGAGCTCCCCATTGAAGGCTGTGAGTACACCTGGAGTAATATGTGTAACACCCACGATGCGGCTATATCTCCCACGTGTCGAAGCACGACTTAGAGGCATAACCGCATTGTGGTTTTGTCGCAAGAAGGGTCATCTTCACACAAACCCATGTAATGAACAAGAATGGGATAAAGAGTTGGCTTACAATCGCCACTTCACACAATGAACATAAAATAAATCATACATCATTCAGAGTACACACACATAGTCCGACTACGGACGAAGCAAAAAGAAAAGAAGATAACCCAACTGCTAGATCCCCGATCGTCCCAACTGGGCTCTACTACTGATCAACATGAAACGATACATAGCAACAACTAAGATCTTTGTTGAGCTCCCATCTGAGCTCGGTTGCATCACCTGCACTGGTATCATCGGCAACTGAAACTGTTGGTAGTATCTGGTGAGTCACGGGGACTCAGCAATCTCAAAACCCGCGAGATCAAGACTATTTAAGCTTATGGGTAGGAAGTGGTAATGAGGTGGAGTTGCAGCAAGCACTAAGCAAATATGGTGGCTAACATACGCAAATAAGAGCGAGAAGAGAAGCAACGGAACGGTCGTGAAGCTAGCAATGATCAAGAAGTGATCCTGAACTCCTACTTACGTCAAACAGAACCCAAAACCGTGTTCACTTCCCGGACTCCGCCGAAAAGAGACCATCACGGCTACACACGCGGTGATGCGTTTTAATTAAGTCAAGTGTCAAGTTATCTACAACCAGACATTAACAAATTCCCATCTGCCACATAACCACGGGCACGACTTTCAAAAGTTTATACCATGCAGGGGTGTCTCAACTTAGCCCATCATAAGCTCTCACGGTCAACGAAGGATATTCCTTCTCCCAGGAAGACCTGATCAGACTCGGAATCCCAGTTTACAAGACATTTCGACAATGGTAAAACAAGACCAGCAAGACCACCCGACTGTGCCGACAAATCCCGATAGGAGCTGCACATATCTCGTTCTCAGGGCACACCGGATAAGCGAAGCGTACATGTACCAACGTAATCCAAGTTGCCAAGGAATGGTCCCGCACGGTGCTCTAGTTTGGACCATCACTCGGAGGAGCACTGGCCCGGGGGGTAAAATAAAGATGACCCTTGAGTCTGCAGAACCCAAGGGAAAAAGGCTTAGGTGGCAAATGTTAAAACCAATGTTGGGCCTTGTTGGAGGAGTTTTATTCAAAGCAAACTGACAAGGGGGTCCCATAAATCACCCAACCGCGTAAGGAACGCAAAATCAAGGAACATAACACCGGTATGACGGAAACTAGGGCGGCAAGAGTGGAACAAAACACCAAGCATAAGGCCGAGTCTTCCACCCTTTACCAAGTATATAGATGCATTAATTAAATAAGAGATATTGTGATATCCCAACATAATCCTGTCCGTCATGAAGCAATCTTCAACTTCACCTGCAACTAACAACGCTATAAGAGGGGCTGAGCCAAAGCGGTAACATAGCCAAACAACGGTTTGCTAGGAAGGGTGAAAAGGTTAGAGGCTGACATGGCAATATGGGAGGCATGGTAAACAAGTGATAGGTAGCGCAGCATAGCGATAGAACGAAGCAACTAGCAAGCAAAGATAGAAGTGATATCGAGGGTAATGGTCATCTTGCCTGCAATCCCGCAAGGAAGAAGAACGAGTCCATGAAGAAGACAAACAGACGTAGTCGAACGAATCCTCACAACTCCGGAACGAAACTGAAGCTAACGAGAGAAGAAAACCGGAAAGAAGCAAACAATATGGTAAACACACAAGCATAAACATGTCATGATGCACAAACAAGTATGATGCATGTCCGGTTTAATGAGGCATGGCATGGCAAAGTGCAACAAACAATACTACAAGTTAAGTGGAGCTCAATATGCAACGAGTTGCATATTGACGAAACACCACATTCAAATATTTAGTTCTCTCTCGTTTAGGCTAACCAACAATATTAAATGTTGTCAAACATGGCGAGAGGTGAAACATAATTGAACTAACTATTTAGGCAAGTTTAAATGAGGTCGGAAACGACAAACAACAATTTCGGAAAATCCCCATATGTCATTAGCAATTTAATTCAAACACAATTTTAAACATTTTAAATGTTGTTATCATGATGCGGATGATATATGCAATTTTTACGAAAATGTTGACATGAGCATGTTATGAGGCATTTGACACCATGGCGGAAACGAAAAGGGTGCCACGGCAATGACAATGAAAAAGGTGCCACAACAACATTCCGATGATCTGACAACTCGTCGGGATGTCGGTGCAAAAGAAAGTGTGGATTTATGGGACATGCAAAAGATGGTGGGGTGATCCCGGATACCGGGTTCCCACGGGACGGTGGCATGGAAACAAGGAACTCGCAAGCGACAACTCGGACACGGTGCAAACACGAGCATCTCATACAACCAAGCATGCATTCGTTCACGGGCGGTCGTCATCTCGGGATTATACCTTTGAAGCGTGCATTTCGGAGCAGTTCGGGTTCGTCGAAGGAAGTAGTCATTCACGGGTTGTAGTGGAAGTAGTTGTACTCGTGTCGTAGTGGGAAGTAGTCGTTCACGGCGACGGTAGAGGTACTCGCGATCTTGGCAACGTTAGCCGTACATGTCTGGAGAGAAACTTGTCGTATCCATGTAGTCGAACTTGGCGTATCCGAATGGGTACTTGCCGGATCCACAACACTGTGACTGTTCGTGGCAGGGGAACTTGATGTTCACGGGTCTCCCAAAGATGTCGTGGTACTTGGCACTTGCGGTGTGTTGCTTGGGGAACCAGGGGTACTTGGCAGGTTCCACATGGAGATGCATCGATGGTGCTCGGAGGCAGCAACAGGTACAGGAGGCCGGGGCTGTGTCTTGGAGTCTTGGCGACGAGGTCCATGCAGAAGCCGAGGAGGAGCGACGGGGATGCGGGCTAGGCTGGAGGCGGCGAAGACATGGCCGTCGATGTGTGGCTGCTCGAAGGCGAGCAGCAGCTTGATGCAGGGGACTCGGCGACTCACGCGATGCAGGGGAACTAGGCGCGCAGCTTCGGTCGCTCGTGTCCCTTGCAGACGAGGACGTGGCAGGGGGGTCGGCTTGGCATCGGCGCCAGCAACAAGCAGGGGCTTGGCGCAGCGGACGTGGCTCCGGCGGAGCTGCTCGCTGGGGGTGGCCGGAAACAGAGGCGGGGCCTCGGAGCAGGCACGCGAGGACGGACGACGCGAGGCAGCAGCAGCCAGCGTGGAAGTGGAGAGGCGGGGCCGAGGCAGAGCAGAGGCATGTGGTCGCGATGGCGGAGGTGCTGGCGTGGGGAGCTCCTCTCCCTGGCGGCGCGAGCGGGAATGAGAGGAAGAGATGGGGATTGGGCGCTGGGTTCTGGCGGCGCGAGGGGAGAAGATCGGGAGAGATGGGGATCGGGCAGGGGAGAGGCTAGGGTTAGGAAGGGCACGGTTGGGCCAAGGCCATGGGCCTAGGGATTTGGTGGGCCGACTTGGCTGCTGGGCTGCAAGGCTGCTGGGCTTCTTCTCTCCCTCTCTACTCTTTTCATTAACAGAGAACTGGAAGAAAGGAAAAAGGAGAAGAGAAGGTTAGAGGAAAATTTTGGGCATGCGGTTAATTTTCCCGGACTCACAAAATGCGCTTGGTCCAAGAAAAATGGCATGGACATGATTGCAGGAAGTAAATTCAAACTCATTTGAAATTCAAATGGGTTTGAACTAGGACTAGGTTTTTGAAGTGTCCAAAAATGTTGAGATTTTTGCTGGAGCCTCGATAAATGGAGAAAGAATTATGGAGAAAGTTTGGAGAATGAACTTGAAGCAAAAGGCGTGAGAATTAAATTGCAAGTGGGTTGCGGTTAATTCCAAACTAATGGAATATTTATAATAGCTCCATAAATATTAGGAGGATATGTTATAAAGAGATATCACCATGTGAATTCCCTCGATTTAAATAGATCAAAGATCTATGCAATTTATTTAGTAGAGTTATAAAAAATTAATGATATGATGGCATGATGACATGATGCAATGCAAAAATAAATAGAGCAAACACAAATAAAAACACACGGAGGTCACAAAAATATGGAAGTCTTCTGGAGCGTCGGTCTTGGGGCGTTACAATATGAAAGATGACCCATTGTTGGAACAGATTGATTGGTTCTTCACAAGTAATAATTGGACGAGCTCTTACCCTCACACAATTGTCAAGCCTTTAGGACGGCCAGTTCCTGACCATATACCTTGTGTGGTCAACATTGAGACTTCCATCCCACGTTCCAAGATATTCATGTTTGAACCCTTTTGGATCCAACATCTTGGCTTCATGCAAATTGTTGAAAATGCCTGGTCAAAACCTGTACACTCAAAAAATATGGAGATAATTTTATGTAGAAAGTTCAAAACTCTCGACATGATCTCAAGCATTGGAGCAAAAATATCTCAAAATTGTCCACTACCAACAAACATGGCTTTGCTGGAGATTGATGATCTTGAAAATAAAAGGAGGCTAACTACAACTGAAAATAATTTTAGAAAAATACTAAAGGCTCATCTCATCAGACTACTCACTTATCAAAAATTATACTAGAAGAAAAGATGTACCATCCGTTGGGTCCAGTTACGAGACGAAAACTCCAAGTTTTTTCAAGCAATGGCTTCCGAGCGCTATAGAAGGAATAATATTGTGACATTGACTACTGAAGATGGTATTTGTGTAGACGACCATACTGGCAAAGAATCAGTTCTCTTCCACTCCTTTAAACAGAGACTAGGTACTTCATCCCATAACACTATGAATTTTTATCTCCAGAGAATAATTAAGAGGATTTATGAACTGGAAGACCTGACAGTTCCTTTCACCACCGATTAGATAGATCATGTTATCAAAACAATGCCAGCAGATCGAGCACCGGGACCAGATGGCTTAAATGGAACATTCCTTAAATCCTGCTGGTTAGTAATTAAAGAGGATTTTTACAAACTCTGCAATCAATTCTTTGATGGATACCTCAACCTTGAAAGCATTAATGACGGTTTTATCTCCCTGATCCCTAAGACCAATGCCCCCAGCACTGTCAATGACTTTCAACCAATCATCCTCCTAAACTGCTGTCTAAAAGTGATTACAAAAATCTTGGCCAATCGTTTGAAAAAGGTTATACTCAAAATCATTCACAGAAACCAGTACGGTTTTCTCAAAGGACGCACCATCCAAGATTGCCTCGCATGGGCTTTTGAGTACATATATCAATGCCAAAGCTCTAAGAAAGAAATTGTTCTCCTAAAACTTGACTTTGCTAAGGCCTTCGATACAATTGATCATGAGGCAATGCTAGTAATCATGAAGAATATGGGATTTAATGACAAATGGTTGGGATGGATCCAGTGCATTTTCTCTTCGGGAAAGTCTGCGGTCCTACTAAACGGCGTCCCTGGTAGACAATTCCACTGCAAATGTGGTGTACGACAAGGTAACCCTCTATCTCCTCTAATCTTTGTCTTGGCAGCTGACTTATTACAAGTTTAGATCAACGATGCCTTTTCTCGAGGAGAAATCAGTTTGCCTTTCCCTTGCAATAATCAGAAAGAGTATCCGGTCATCCAATACGTGGACGACACTATTCTTGCTATGTCGGCATGTCCAATCCAAGCTACAACCATCAAGAATATTCTCTCTGACTATGCTACTTTGGTGGGCTTGAAGATTAACTTCGACAAATCTACCCTCATTTCACTAAACTGCGATCAGGAGACTACGAATTCTTTGGCAACTATTTTCGGTTTTGTTGTGGGTAAACTACACTTCACCTACCTTGGCCTCACAATGGGCACAACTAAACCGACCATAATGGATGTCATGCCCCTTTTCTGCCGTGTGGAGAGAAGACTATCTGCCACTCTCAATATGATATCTTATGGAGGGAAGCTCACTCTACTGAATTCGGTCATAACATCCCTCATAATGTTCGCTCTCTGCACAATCAAACTACCGGCTGGTATCATTGAACTTCTTGACAAGATACGAAGAAAATGCCTTTGGAGAAAGAAGACTGATCAAGGTGACACGTGCAACTCACTGGCATCATGGGACATGATATGCAAACCAAAAGATTGTGGAGGACTAGGCGTTCTTAACTTGAAAGTGCAAAGTGATGCATTGCTTCTCAAATTTCTCCATAAATTCTATAACCATTGGGACCTACATTGGGTGGAGCTAATCTGGGATACGTACAACACCACAAAAATCCCACATGCAACCGACCCGTGTGGCTCATTCTGGTGGTGGGACGTTTCCAAACTCATGCCAATGTACCGCGAAATCACCAACGTGACTGTCCATAGTGGATCCACTGCTCTTTTTTGGAAAGATCTATGGATTGGAGATGTCCTGGCTGACACGCACCCTCGAGCCTTTTCGTTCGCACAATAGGAGGATATCTGTGTGAGGGATTTCTTGAGGAGCACGTCTCTAAGTGAAACGTTTCATCTGCCCCTCTCAACTCAAGCACATGACGAAACACGTGACTTACAGCATAAAACCATGCACGATCAGCTCCTGGATCCCTCGATCAATGATGATTGGAAGTGTGTATGGGGAACAACATATTACTCAGCCAACAGGTATTATACCTTTTATTTCAAGGACATTCAAGCGCACCAAGCATATACCTGACTCTGGAAGTTAAAAGCAACAATGAAAATTAGTGTTCGGATGGCTACTTCTCTCTGATAGACTCGACACTCAAAATATGTTGAAAATAAGACATTATAACATTGGCACTGACTTCGGATGCCTTCTTTGCACAACTTGCCAAGATGAGACGGTGGAGCACCTATTTCTGGAATGCTCCTTCAGCCTTGCCTGCCGGAATGAGCTTCATATCATGGGACATGCACCAAGCTCACGTCTAGATTGGATGGTGGCAGCTAAAACCTCTTGGAACAAACCACTATTCATGGAAATCTTTCTCCTAGTAGCTTGGAGCATCTGGAAGGAATGGAATAACAAACACTTTCAAGGAGTGCTCCCATCCATAGACTCCTGGCGTACAAGACTCAAAGAAGACCTATATCTCCTTGCTTATAGGGTGGGAGAGAAACACAAACCCTTCCTTTTTTTCCTTTATTAGCTCTTTGTAGATATCCCCAACCCCAACCCTCATTCCCAAAGGGAATGACTTGTAAATAACCTCATGTATCATACCATTATTTGTTAATTAAATTGCAGTAGGAGCCTCTCCTACTGTTTCAGGTGTCAAATTTTTTTACTGCCGAGCAATTTATAGAAGAGCGCATAATTATGACGATATCTAAGGCAATGATCATGAACATAGGCATCACGTCCGGGTCAAGTAGACCGAAACGATTCTGATCTACTACTATTACTCCACACATCGACCGACCCCTGCCTACATCTAGAGTATTAAGTTCATAAAAAACAGAGCAACACATTAAGTAAGATGACATGATGTAGAGAAATTAACTCAAGCAATATGATGAAAACCCCATCTTTTTATCCTCAATGGCAACAATACAATACGTGCCTTGCTGCCCCTGCTGTCACTGGGAAAGGACACCGCAAGATTGAACCCAAAGCTAAGCACTTCTCCATTGCAAGAAAAACCAATCTAGTAGGCCAAACTAAACCGATAATTCGAAGAGACATGCAAAGATATCACATCATGCATATAAGAATTCAGAGAATACTCAAATAATATTCATAGGTAATCTAATCATAAATCCACAATTCATCGGATCTCGGCAAACACACCGCAAAAGAGTATTACATCAAATAGATACCCAAGAACATTGAGGAGAACATGGTATTGAGAATCAAAGAGAGAGAAGAAGCCATCTACCTACTAGCTATGGACCCGTAGGTCTATGGTAAACTAGTCACGCTTCATCGAATGGGCAATGGTGTTGATGTAGAAGCCCTCCTTGATCGAATCCCCCTCCGGCAGGACGCCGGAAAAGGCCCCTAGATGGGATCTCACGGGTATAGAAGATTGCGGTAGTGGAAAAGTGTTTTCGTGGCTCCCCTAATGGTTTGGGGTATAAGAGTATATATAGGCGAAGGAATTAGGTCAAGAGACCTCCGAGGGGCCCACGATGCAGGGGGGCGCGCCCACCACCCTCGTAGACGCCTCGTTACTTCTCCGACTTCATCTCCAAGTCTCCTGGTTTGCTTATGGTCCAAGAAAGATCATCGCGAAAGTTTTATTCTGTTTGGACTCCGTTTGGTATTCCTTTTCTGTGAAACTCTAAAATAGGCACAAAAATAGAAACTTGCACTGGGCTCTAGGTTAATAGGTTAGTTCCAAAATAATATAAAATAGCATATAAATGCATATAAAACATCCAAAACAGATAATATAATAGCATGGAACAATAAAAAAATATAGATACGTTGTAGACGTACCAACTCTCCCCTTCTCGTTGCTATGCATCTCCTAGATAGATCTTGCGTGAGCATAGGAATTTTTTTCAAATTGCATGCTATGATACCCAATAGTGGCATCCGAGCCAGGTCTATGCGTAGATGATATGCATGAGTAGAACACAAAGAGTTGTGGGCGGTGATCGTCATACTGCTTACCACCAATGTCTTATTTTGATTCAGCGGTATTGTTGGATGAAGTGGCTCGGACCAACCTTACATGACCACGTTCATGAGACCGTTCCACCGACATACATGCAACTAGTTTTGCATAACGGTGGCTGGTAGGTGTTTGTTTCTCCTACTTTAGTTGAATCGAATTTGACCGTGGCTGGTCCTTGTTGAAGGTTAAAACATCAAACATGATAAATCACCGTTGTGGTTTTTGTGCCCTAGGTAAGAACGGTTCTTGCTAGAAGCCCGTAGCAGCCATGTAAAACTTGCAACAACAAAGTAGAGGACATCTACATGGCATGTTGTGATGTGATATGGTGAAGACATGATGTGATATACATTATTGTATGAGATGATCATGTTTTGTAGAAGTTATCTGCAACCAGCAGGAGCCTTATGGTCGTCTCTTTATTGTATGAAATGCAAACGCCATGTAATTGCTTTACTTTATCACTATGCGTTAGTGATAGTTGTAGAAGCAATAGTTGGCGAGACGACCACGACGCAACGATGGAGATCAAGGTGTCGAGCCGGTGTTGATGGAGATCATGACGATGCTTTGGAGATGGATAATCAAAAGCACAAGCTGATGATGGCCATATCATGTCACATGTTTTGATTGCATGTGATGTTTATCTTTTATGCATCTTATTTTGCTTAGTATGATGGAAGCACTATAAGATGATCCCTTAACTAAATTTCAAGGTATAAGTGTTCTCCCTGAGTATGCACCGTTGCGACAATTCTTCGTGCTGAGACACCATGTGATGATCGGGTGTGATAGGCTCGATGTTCACATACAACGGGTGCAAGACACTTTTGCACATGCAGAATACTCGGGTTAAAATTGATGAGCCTAGCATGTATAGACATGGCCTCAGAACACTGGAGACCGAAAGGTCGAACGTGAATCATATAGTAGATATGATTAACATAGAGATGTTCACCATTGATGACTACCCCATCTCATGTGATGATCGAACATGGGTTAGTTGATTTGGCTCACGTATCATTTAGATGAATTGAGGGATGTCTATCTAAGTGGGAGTTCTTAAGTAATTTGATTAATTGAACTTAATTTATCATGAACTTAGTCCTGATAGTATGTAGCGACCATGGTCCCAATGGACCGAAGCCTCTGTGCTTAAGTGTCATCCCTGGATCGGTAATGCTGACACACACAATACTCGAGGAATTATAATAGAGTTTCAATCACACACTTATTACATCGAGATCCTCATAAAGAGTATGATTACACAAACAATATGGCTGAAGGCCCTCTAAACTAAATATGTGCAGAAGCTTCAAAGGTAAATGAGGCCATCAACTCCAACGGCGTAGCTGAGTGCATGACAACGACCTATCGCACCTTATTCGTCGTCTGGGAAGTCTGCAACATGAGACGTTGCAGCCATGTAGGTCAGCACATTGCATATGCTGGTAGAATTACACTGTAAAGCTATGAATGCAAGAACTATATCTACATGCAATATTTGGCTGGTGGATGCTCTAAGTTTATGGTTTTGCATAAAGCTAGTTTTCCCTACAACAAAGGAATAAAATTATTTACTACTCCCAAGTTGTACCAATATTTGAGAAAGTTCCTCCAACTCAAATCCTAATTAAACAAGTATCATCATTAAACCCAATTCAATTAATTAAAGAGTGATGAGATCAAAAATAATATCCAATTACAGATACTCAGATGTCCATAACTGGGGACACGGCCAACCATGATTAGTTTATACACTCTGCAAAGGTTGCACACTTTTCCCCACAAGACTCGATCGCATCCATGATCGGAAGATCGAGACATAGTCTTTCGGAGGCATTAACTCTCTACTCCAGGCAGACCGGTACACCTACTTTCCCCTACATCTGCTAGTCCACCTCTTCAAGAGCTCACACAACTTACTCAACAATGCCAGAGCCCATAATGGCTTGTGGCTGCACACGGAAGTTTCTTTTTATGAAATATCATATGATCCCTTTGAGTCTGGGTGGTGAACCGAGGAAAATCACACAGGTACTCCAGGATTTTCCAAATGGACAAACACTAGATTCTCCAGGTGCCCCAACCAATCCACCCAGATGTGTATTAAAGTTGCCACCTTAATGTTATCCAAGATTAACAACTCTCACAACTCCCATGTGTATCACGATCCAAACCCCATCTACGAGCATGGCTAATAAATAATTGAGCATAACATATATTCCCGGGGTGATCAAAAGGTATTAGGTTCCTACCTCAAGTACTACAACCAAACCACATGTTCCTAATCCTACTCATGCAAATATTTTTGAGGGGCATAACTAATGCATAGTGAAAACAAGGTATAGAAGAGTATGGTCAAAGTGTAACTTGCCTTACTCGCGATCTGCAAACTCTAGAGATTCATAGTAACAAGCTTCGCACTCCGGATAATCTAGCATAGACAAACAGTAGCATACATAAGCAAACAATCAAATGAAACAAAGAGAAATCAAGGAAAGATCCAAATAAAACTCAAAACAAGCAAACGACTAAATTAAACAGAAAACCAAACCTAACAGCATTATTTTTATATGGATTAGATCTTAACAGTAGGTACATGTGATTAGCTACGATTTTCAAAAAGAATCAACTCAAACGGAGCTACAAACCCTCAAGATACAAATGAAACCAGATCAAATACTAATCTGAACTAAAATCAACTGTTAAATTGTCAAAATCATGTTCAAGTTGGTTTACTGGAAAGAGGGGATCATTACGAAGATTTAGGCATTGGTTTCATCTAATTTGTATAAACGAGCTAAAAGTTAGGCTAGTTTTAAGATCAGGGGCTAAATCACAAGAAAACTATTCGCAGATAGGTCCCTGACCGAAAATTACACTAAAAAGAAAAATCAATCGGATGAACGTCCGCTAACAGAACATAACGAACGAATTTGTTCGTTATAAGAAACTAACGGGTAAACTTATGTTAATTAAACTAGTGAATAAAAATGAACCGATCTAAACCTAATAAACCGAAACTAAAAAAAGGAAACTAAACCGAGAAAAGACCGGCGAACAAGATCGGTTTATACCGGTCAACCGGCGGTGGTGATGTCAACGGCGGCGGCGGCTTGCGGGCGAGTCGGCGGCGGCGGCGGCTCCTGGCGAGGCGGGGCTCCGGCGGCGCGGGGCGATGGCGGCAACAACAACAGCGGCCGGCAGCGGAGGCGCGAGGTGCGGGCGGCGGTGACGCTCGGGGCGACAGCGGCTTGGAGAAGGGGGGGGGTCGGGGTGGCTTATAAAAGGCTCGGGGGGATCCGACTTGGAAGAGGGGCAAGGCGGTGGCGGCGGTGGTGATGGAGTCCGGACCGGACTCCCGGTCGGCGGCGACGGCGCGGCTCAGAACTCTATCCCGGGCGCGCTCGGGAAGGCGGCGGTGCGCTGGGCCGTGGCCCAGCTCGTCCAGGATGGCCGAGGAAACTTTTTTTTTAAATCGGTGTCGTGAAGAAAAAAATTCTAGAAAAAATAAAATAAAAGTCCTAAAATTCCAGAAACAATTTTCACCATCCCTACCTAATATTTGGGACAAGATGAACATTTTTATGGACTAAATGCAATTTTTTTAAAAATACATATTTTTCTCTAATTCAAATAAAATTTGCAAATAAAATTCAAATAAAAAGTAATTTGACTTCAAAATTTCTTTCCAATATTTCTCCTCTGTTTTTCAAGAAGCCATTTTATCTTCCCTCATTTATTTTTTTATTGAATTGAAATAATTGGAAAGAAAATATTGAAAATCAAATTTATCCTCTTTTCAAATTTGAATAAATTCAAAAATGAAAATTTAAATGAAACCTCCAACTCTCTCCTTGGGTCCTTGAGTTGCTTAAGATTTCTTGGACCACAACCAAATGCAAATAATATATGAAATGCATATGAATGATCTATGTATAACACTCAAATTGAAAATTGGGATGTTACATAGTATTTGCAAATTATGATGTAGATCAATAGCTCGCGATGTAGCTCCCCGTTTATTTTTGATATGTTCCTAGAGAAAAATAAGTTGAAAGATGATAGTAGCAATGATGCGGACTGGGTTCGTGATCTGAGGTTTATCTTCATTGCTGCACAGAAGAATTATGTCCTTGATGCATCGCTAGGTGACAAACCTATTACAGGAGCAGATGCAAACGTTATGAATGTTTGGAAAGCTCGATATGATAACTACTTGGTAGTTTAGAGTATAATGCTTTAAGGCTTAGAACCGGGACTTCAAAAACATTTTGAACTCCACGGAGCATATGAGATGTTCCAAGAGCTGAAATTGGTATTTCAGACTCATGCCCATGTCGAGAAGTATGAGAACTCTGACAAGTACTTTGCCTACAATATGGAGGATAATAGCTCAGCTAGTGAGCATGTGCTCAGAATGTCTGGGCACTACAATTGCTTGAATCAAGTGGGAGTTAATCTTCTAGATAAGATAGTGATTGACAGAGTTCTCTAGTCACTATCACCAAGCTACTATAACTTCGTGGTGAACTATTCGTGATGCTGAAATCGGCGAAGATAGAAATCAGGAAATAGCATCAAGTGTTGATGGTTAAAAAGACCACAAGTTTTAAGAAAAAGGGCAAAGGAAAATAAAGGGAACTTCAAGAAGAATGACAAGCAAGTTGCCACTCCCGTGAATAAGCCCAAAGCTAGACTAAGCCTGAAACTAAGTGCTTCTACTGCAAAGAAAATGGTCACTGGAAGTGGAACTACCCCAAATACTTGGTGGATAAGAAGGATGGCAAAGTGAATAAAGGTATATTTGATATACATGTTATTGATGTGTATTTTACTAGTGTTCGTAGTAACCCCTAAGTATTTGATACCGGTTCAGTTGCTAGGCGAGGTGACGATGTGTAAGGTTGATATGATCACCATCACACACTCCCTCTACCTTCGGGATTAGTGTTGAACCTAGATAAATGGTATTTGGTGTTTGCATTGAGCATGAATATTATTAGATCATGTTTATTGCAAAATAGTTATTCATTTAAGTTAGAGAATAATTGTTATTCTGTTTACATGAATAAAACCTTCTATGGTCATACACCCAATGTATATGGTTTATTGAATCTCGATTGTAATGATATACATATTCATAATATTGATGCCAAAAGATGCAAAGTTGATAATGATAGTGCAACATATTTGTGGCACTGCCGTTTAGGTCATATTAGTGTAAGGCGCATGAAGAAACTCCATGCAGATGGTATTTTCGAATCACTTGATTATGAATCATTTGATACTTGCGAACCATGCCTCATGGGCAACATGACTAAAACTCCGTTCTCCGAAACAATGGAGGGAGCCAATGACATATTGGAAATAATACATACCGATGTATGCGGTCCGATGAGTGTTGAGGCATGCGGTGGGTATCGTTATTTTCTGACCTTCACAAATGATTTGAGAAGATATGGGTATATTTACTTAATGAAAACAAGTCTAAAACATTTGAAAAGTTCAAGGAATTTCAGAGTGGAGTGGAAAATCATCGTAACAAGAAAATAAAGTTTATATGATCTGATCGTGGAGGTGAATATTTGAGTTACAAGTTTCCCTTCATTTAAAAACAATGTGGAATAGTTTCACAACTAAATGCCACCTAGAACACCACAACGTAATGGCGTGTCTGAACGTCGTAATTGTACTTTATTAGATATGGTGCGATCTATGATGTCTCTTATCGATTTACCACTATCATTTTTAGGATATGCATTAGAGACAACTGCATTCATGTTAAACGGGGCACCGTCTAAATCCGTTGAGAGGACACCGTATGAACTGTGGTTTGGCAATAAACCTAAGTTGTCGTTTCTTAAAAATTGGGGATGCGATTCTTATGTCAAAAAGTTTCTGCCTTATAAGCTTGAACCCAAGTCGGAGAAGTGCATCTTCATAGGATACCCAAAAGAAACAATTGGGTATACCTTCTACCACAGATCAGAAGGCAAAATCTTTGCTGCTAAGAATGGGTCCTTTCTAGAGAAGGAGTTTCTCTTGAAAGAAGTGAGTGGGAGGAAAGTAGAACTTTATGAGGTAATTGTACCTTCTCTCAATTTGGAAAGTAGCTCATGAGAGAAATCCGTTCCTGGGATGCCTACACCAACTAGAGAGGAAGCTAATGATGATCATGAAACTTTGGATCAAGTTACTACTGATCTTTGTAGGTCAACCAGAGCATGATCCGCACCAGAGTGGTATGGAAACCCTGTCCTGGAAGTTATGTTATTAGACCATGACGAACCTACGAACTATGAAGAAGCTATGATGAGCCCAGATTCCGATAAATGGCTTGAGGCCATGAAATCTGAGCTAGGATCCATGTATGAGAACAAACTGTGGACTTTGGTGGACTTGCCCAGTGATCGGCAAGCCATAGAGAATAAATGGATCTTCAAGAAGAAGATTGACACTGATGGTAATGTTACTGTCTACAAAGCTCGACTTGTCACAAAAGGTTTTTGACAAGTTCAAGGGGTTGACTATGATGAGACTTTCTCAACCGTAGCGATGCTTAAGTCCGTCCAAATCATGTTAGCAATTGCCATATTTTATGAAATCTGGCAAATGGTTGTCAAAACTGCATTCCTTAAATGGATAGTTGTATATGATGCAACCAGAAGGTTTTGCCGATAATAAAGGTGCCAACAAGGTGTGCAGGCTCGAGTGATCCTTCTATGGACTGGTGCAAGCATCTCGGAGTTGGAATATCCGCTTTGATGAGGTGATCAAAGCATATGGTTTTATACAGACTTTTAGTGAAGCCTATATTTACAAGAAAGTGAGTGGGAGCTCTGTAGCATTTCTGATATTATATGTGGATGACATATTGTTGATTGGAAATGATATATAATTTTTGGATAGCATAAAAGGATATGTGAATAAGAATTTTTCAATGAAAGACCTCGATGAAGCTGCTTACATATTGGGCATCAAGATCTATAGCGATAGATAAAGACGCTTGATAAGACTTTCAATGAGTACATACCTTGACAAGATATTGAAGGAGTTCAAAAATGGATCAGTCAAAGAAGGAGTTCTTGCCTGTATTGTATGGTGTGAAGTTGAGTAAAGACTCAAAAGCCAACCACGGCAGACGATAAAGAGAGAGTTAAAGTCATTCCCTTTGCCTCAGCCATAGGTTCTATAAAGTATGCCATGCTGTGTACCAAACATGTTGTGTACCTTGCCATGAGTTTGGCAAGGGGGTACAATAGTGATCCAGGAATAGATCACTAGACAACGGTCAAAATTATCTTAGTTACCTTAAAGAGGACTAAGGAAATGTTTCTCGGTTATGGAGGTGATAAAGAGTTCATCGTAAAGAGTTACTCGATGCAAGCTTTGACACTGATCTAGATGACTCTAAGTCTCAATCTAGATACGAATTGAACGTGGGAGCAATTAGCTAGAGTAGCTCCATGTAGAGCACTGTAGACATAGAAATTTTCAAAATACATACGAATCTGAATGTCGCAGACCCGTTGACTAAACTTCTCTCACAAACAAAACATGATCACACCTTAGTACTCTTTGGGTGTTAATCACATAGCAATGTGAACTAGATTATTGACTCTAGTAAACCCTTTGGGTGTTGGTCACATGGCGATGTGAACTATGGGTGTTAATCACATAAAGATGTGAACTATTGGTGTTAAATCACATGGCGATGTGAACTAGATTATTGACTCTAGTGCAAGTGGGAGACTGAAGGAAATATGCCCTAGAGGAAATAATAAAGTTGTTATTTTATATTTCCTTATATCATGATAAATGTTTATTATTCATGCTAGAATTGTATTAACCGGAATCTTGATACATGTGTGGATACATAGAAAAAACACCGTGTCCCTAGTAAGCCTCTACTAGACTAGCTCGTTAATCAAAGATGGTTAAGTTTTCTAACCATAGAAATGTGTTGTCATTTGATGAACAGGATCACATCATTAGGAGAATGATGTGATGGACAAGACCCATCCGTTAGCTTAGCATAATGATTGTTCGGTTTTATTACTATTGCTTTCTTCATGTCAAATACATATTCCTTCGACTATGAGATATGAAACTCCCGGATACTGGAGGAGTGCCTTGTGTGCTATCAAACATCACAACGTAACTAGGTGATTATAAAGATGCTCTATAAGTATCTCCAAAGGTGTTTGTTCGGTTGGCATAAATTGAGATTAGGATTTGTCACTCCAAGTATCGGAGAGGTATTTCTGGGCCCTCTCGGTAATACACATCATAAGAAGCCTTGCAAGCAAAGTGACTAATGAGTTAGTTGCAGGATGATGTATTACGGAACGAGTAAAGAGACTTGCCGGTAACGAGATTGAACTAGGTATGAAGATACTGACGATCGAATCTCGGGCAAGTAACATACCGATGACAAAGGGAATAACGTATATTGTAATAACGGTACAACCGATAAAGATCTTCGTAGAATATGTGGGAGCCAATATGAGCAGCCAGGTTACGCTATTGGTTATTAACCGGAGAGGTGTCTCGGTCATGTCTACATAGTTCTCGAACCCGTAGGGTCTGCATGCTTAATGTTCGTTAACAAGATAGTATTATATGAGTTATGTGATTTGGTGACCGAATGTTGTTCGGAGTGCCGGATGAGATCACCGACATGACAAGGAGTCTCAAAATGGTCGAGAGGTAAAGAATGATATATAGGACGATGGTATTCGGACACCGGAAGTGTTTCGGGAAGCACCAGGTACTTATCGGGTCACCGGAAGGGGTATCGGGCACCCCCGGCAAAAGATACGGGCCTTATGGGCCAAGAGGGGAAACACACCAGCCACAAAGGGGCTGGTGCACCACCCCATATGGGCTGGCCAAATTGGAGATGGAAAGGGGAAGGAGGGAAGGAAAAAGGTAATAGGATTCCCCCTTCCCCTCTTCCATTCCTACTCTGAATAGGAATAGGAGAGGGGGGCTGGCCAAATTCGGAGAGGACCCCAAATATAATTCCTCCTACTTGGGGCGCCCTCTTGGCTGCCTCTCCTCCCCTCCAACCTATATATGTGTGGGGAGGGAGGTGCCTACAACACACAATAACATATGTTAGCCATGTGTGGCGCCCCCCTCCACCGTTTACACCCCTGGTCATATTGTCGTGGTGCTTAGATGAAGCCCTACATGGATTACCTCACCATCACCGTCACCATGTCGTCGCGCTGACGGAACTCATCTACTTCCTAGACACCTTGCTTGGTCAATAGGGTGAGGAATGTCATCGAGCTGAACGTGTGCAGAACTTGGAGGTACTGTAGGTTCGGTACTTGATCGGTCAGAGCTAGAAGAAGTTTCGACTACATCAACCGTGTTGTCTAACGCTTCCGCTTTCTGTCTATGAGGGTACGTGGACACACTCTCCCCCTCTCATTTCTATGCATGTCCTAGATAGATCTTGCGTGAGCATATGAATTTTTTTTAAATTCATGCTACGTTTGCCAACATGCATCAGGAAATTGATTAGGAAATGCAAATTTGTTGTCTTGTGATTAAGATTATCCATTTATTTTGCGTAGGAGAATACTGGCAGCCAACGGCTTCCCGCAACATGGCAATGTACTGCCCAAGGCATGACACTCCGAAAGACGGGATCGGTCTGCGGTGTCCAGCGGTGAGTGATCTGGCGGCCAGATCTCTCATCATCGCGACTGGCTACACGTGCACCTTAATGCGACACATTCATCTGTTCAGGAAATCAGTCAAGAAAATTGCTAAATTGGTTGCCTTCTTTTGGTTGAAATTAGTAATCTAATGATTGATTGTGTTTTCATATACACCCATGCATACAAGAATGGCGTGTGCATTACTCAAAAGAAAGAATCAGAAGAAATTCTTCAGAGGTGGTGCCCTCTGGTCCGGTGTGGCCTCGACCCCACGGCGACCATCTCACTGTGCGGTGAAGTGCTCTAGTGCGGCCGAACCATATCGGACGGCAGCGGCGGTTATTCCCCTTAGGGAATTTGGAACCTCAAAGTCTTTGGTGATTTTGTGAACGAGCCCATTGGTCTCTATTCAAATCACATAAGTCATGACACTTTCTTTTAGCCCTTAGGCTTATCCAAACTTGCTGCTAAGCCCTCAGGCTTACTGTAGTTTAGCCATCAGTATTGCTACTTTGAGCGTTTTAACCACATGGTTATTGTTATTTGCGTTTTATGCCACAGGCTTCAGAGAAAATATACATGGTCACTGAGTCTTGTTGAATTGCAGAATATTCATTATGCATCATTTTACATCATGTAAAATGATGATGTAAAATGACTGTTTGAGGCCCCAAGTCCTCATATATGTTGCACAAGTATGTTTATACTTCTGCATATTTGTATTACATGAGTAATACGATTGCATAGCAATATGTTGATTTCATTATTTGCATAGAATATGGAACTTGCTTGCAAATTTGGGAAACATAAGGTAGTGAAGTATATGACACTTCTTGACTATGTCAAATTTACATTTGTCGCAAGAATCGACAAATGGTATCTAGTGCTTAATTACAGATTATGTACTATTATTGTGAAGTCTATATTATGTCATCTGACATAATAACTACCTTTAGTTTTGCACACAACTTATGGAGAGCATTATGGAACGAATTAATTGCGTTCACAACTGCAAGGTCTACACCACCATGTGATGATTACCTTCAATGTGTTTTTAATTAACACAAGGTTGTGAGAAGCTAGGACTGGGTCACACTACTTAGTAGTGATTATCTTCATGTGTTCATTGTGAAAAATGCAGGCACAAAATTTTGACATAGTCATTATAAGGCCTACAGCATTGGTGCCTACCTTCGTGATGTTTCCCCAAATATTTGTCAATTTCATAGCATCTGTCATTAGCTGTGACTATAATGTCACATACTCCATCAGGAGTGAAATCCAAGACATTGGTGGCGAGTATATCGCACATTGTTCTATGAGGAGAATTATGCAAAGTAGTTGCATATTTTGGTGATTACCTTCCATGTATACACAACTTATGAGACACCATCATAGCTATGAATTAATTTTCATGCACAACAAAGAGGTTTACGCCCTTTTATGGTGTTTACCTTAATGTGTTATAAATAACATAAGGTTGTGGAGGCTATGATCAATGTGAACTTTCCATAAGAGTGAGGCACCACTAGGTGGTCGACTACCTCTATGTGTTTTAAGGAAATTAAAGGTTTATCCCTTTTGAGGTGACTACCTTTAATTTGAAGATCTACACCACATTGTGGTGTTATTCTGGAAGGCTTGCCCTATGGGTCACAAAGAATCATCATGACCATGATTATGTTTATCCATAACATTTTCTTCCTACTTAATTTACTAAAGATAAATTATTGCATGAGAATTTCATGCAACATATGGTTGACCTTTTTAAAATGTGATGAGATGACATTCGGTGGTAGTAACTTTTTAACATGGGTCATGGACATTAAAGATCTTGTTGACCTGGAGCCTTGTTGCCACAGAAACTCCACCTGCATAAAATGTCATGGCTATTTATAAATAGCTAAGAATATGCATATTTGCATTTATGTGTCATCACAATGGCTCCGTTCTCAAACTACGTATGTTATGGATGATGAATATCCATTTTCCTTTTGAGCCTTTATTGAGGCGAGATATATTGTTATAAGCATCACATGAATGATTATTGATTCATTGTGAGGACTTCGAGTCCGTTCAGGCTTATAATTCTGTTGTCTATAAATCAACACTAAGTTGAGATTATGTGATAAAGGCAGTCTTAGATCTTGATCTGATTGTATGTCCTTACTGCACTTTACATTCTCCTATGATGGTAAAAGAAATACCATTTTTATTTCAGGGTAAAAATATGATGAACTTCTTATGAAGAATCAAATGGTACACCCCAGCGGGTGCTATACCATTACCTGAAGTTTGTGCTAGTGCTTACAATACTAAGCAATTTTGTGGTTAGAGAACCACAAGGAGTTGGACGTAAAGTGAAGAAAAAAAGACAAGCAGAAATGGAGTGTATATCTCGCAAAATAATGAATCATTTAACTAAATGATCACAATGACATACTCTGAAGTTTGTCAAATTGGTGGTTGTACGAAATATCATACCAATGATTACCAATTGGTCAAGTATTGGGTTGAATCATACCACCGGCTCGCTGGAGGCAAGTGATTTTAAAGGGATAAGTTTGAAGTTCTACTTCAAAAGGAAACAACCAGAAAATGTTCTAGCATGGTAGAAGGAGAATGGACTCCTCTACATTGATGATATGCTTATGGAATGATATTCCCAAGATATTTTGGAGATCTCATGTCTCCTAGTTATCCCTAAATATCATTAGCCTGTAGTTGTACTACTACATGTAGTATAAATTGCAACCTCTTGTCCCTCGGACATGATAGTTGAGGAAATTGAGTGTATGAATTAGTTCATACTCAATCTTGTTGCATACATAATAATTTTTCCTCCTTTATCATCAAGGTATTGGACAATTAGAGAAATTATTGAAAATTCTGTTCGCCACAACTTGACAAGTTGCAATATTCCCAACGATCATCAGATTATTTTTTGCACTACATGTGACATTGGGGAATTAACTTTAAGGCGCTCTCACCTTAAAATTTGAAATGAGCCAGTCAATACTCTTGATTGCATTCAAGAATATGTTTGGATTATTCAACCATTATCTGGGTTATGTTGGTACTTCATGGTGTTCATAGACGCATCTAGAAGATGGTCTTAGATGTGTATTCCATGCAAAACCAGGTGTTTACTGAATTAATTGCTCAAATTGACGAATTTAAAGCAAATTACCCTAACGTGGGATATTTCCATTGGAATAGAAATGTCGTTAAAGTTGATTCACGAGCATTCAATGGTTATATTTAGTATATGTACATAACCAGAATGGTTTGGCTTGATCTCTTATCAAAGAGATTAAATATTGCTTGGCCAATGTGGCAGAATTGTGATTTACCAACATTTTATTGATGGTGACATGCGGCCTCACACTCCGCATATTTGGTCTAAATAAGATCAAATGATACACCCCCTTGCAGTTTGTACGTGGAAATAAGTGAAGTATTTCCCATATATGGTAAGTCGGTTGTATACCGATATTACCACCCCAACGTACATCACAGGCCTTCACATATGGTTGGGATCTATGTGAGGAATAACTGTGGTATGTTCGTTAATCTGCCGAATACCTTAACCCTAGAAAGGGAGTTATTTGCAGCCCATATGCTGATTGCTTTTGCAATAAGAACATTTTCTGGCATTAGGGGGAGATGAGTACCATAGAGAATGCCAGGAAATGGATAAGAAATGTCGTAGACATTTTGTCCACGTACTTAAGAATCTGAACTCCAAGTTCAGGTTATGTTGCAAATAATCTGCAAAGTATATTTACTGATGACAAAGGTGTCACTGTGGTCAAGTACCAGAATGAGTGGAGGAACCTAATAAACCACTCGTCTCCCCAGATGAGAGCAAGAGGGGGAGAATTTTGGTCGCATGAGATTAAATTCTCATATATTTCTGCCGAAACAGAGGAGATTGACCCCTCGATCAGTAAATATAATCAACCTCGGGTTGAATGACACCTGAGGGATGCACGGCATCCAAAGTCCAACACATATGTGCACACATTTTTAGGTGTTGGGAAATCGAAACACCTTGACTCCGTTGTTGTGGGAAATCACAAGGAGTTAAGAGGCGTAGTAAGAATTCCACAATGATATTGATTCATGAGAATTGTCAATGAGAAAGTCTACATATGTCGACATAATTAAAATTCTTCTCGAGAATTGCTAGAATCCATTTTTGCCCTGAATCAAAATCCATGGAAAGTGTTGTATGCACTTATATTGGTTAAAATGGAAGGGAGCAATTAAGTAAGAGTGGCACTCGCTCATCAAACACTAGTAGGGAAACCTTTATACACAGGTAGCGCTTGTTAGAAAAATGCGCTACTGCTAAGTTTGAACTGGGCGCACATGGCTAGCCCCACTTAGCAGCAGCGCGTATCCTTATCCAGCGGTACTGCTACTCTCCGTAGTAGTAGCGCTTTTCTTCAACCCGCGCTGCTACTAACCCTAACTTATAGTCCCATGCGGCCAACCCTCTCACTCTCCCCCGCACCAACGCCGTCGTCCGCCGCCGCCACTGTCACCTGACCACCATCGCCGTATGCTCCTGCTCCTCCGAAAGTGAGGTAGTCCCTCCCTCCTCCTCCCATCGCGCCCTCCTCCCTCCTCCTCCGGCCAAGCCCTCCGCCGGCAGCCCTCCTCCCACCGCCCCCTCCCCTCCTACTTTCTCCTCCCTCCTCCCACCCCTCCTCCTCCCTCCCTCGATCCCACCACCCTCCCCATCCTCCTCTCGCCTCCCTCCTCCCACCCCTCCTCTATCCATCTCTCCTAAACCGTAAACTCTTTTTTACTGTTCTTGTATAATGTAGTTTTTTTATTGTTTTTAGTAAGTGTTTAATAGAATTAGTAAGAAAATTAATAGAACTAGTTGAACTAGTTTATTTTTAGTAAGAACTAGTTTATTTTTAGTAAGAACTAGTCGATGATGCCTATCCCGCATCCTCGCCATCGACTCGACGGAGGAGGCTTGCTTGATCAGAGGGTCCATGTCCGGGACTGGGCTCCGCCGGGCTGGTACTAGGAGGTGCTACTGACGGTGTCCTGGACCAGGGGATACTCACCATGTTGTCTCCCGATCAGTTGGATTGGGCCGAATACCCCCACGACTGCATACTCATGGGCCAATTCGGACAGCTGCCGCATACAAGGAAGATTCCACAAGACTTGGTGATCAAGACAAGGACTCCTCCCCCACCGGTGTATTCAGCTAGGACTCTTGTTATCCTGGGCCTCTGGTACATTATATAAACCAGGGCCAGGCTAGTCGATAGAACATACACAATCAGAATCATAGGCTAGCTTCTAGGGTTAGCCTCTTCGATCCCGTGGTAGATAACCTCTTGTAATACTCATATCATCAAGATCAATCAAGCAGGAAGTAGGGTATTACCTCCATAGAGAGGGCCTGAACCTGGGTAAACATCATGTCCCCCGCCTCATGTTACCATTAGCCTGACATGCACAGTTCGAGACCCCCTACCCGAGATCCGCCAGTGTTGACACCAACATTGGTGCTTTCTTTGAGAGTTCCGCTGTGTGATCGGCAAAGGATCAATGGCTCGACTACAGATCAACTGCGACGTTGACTTCTTCGTCACCAGCTTGACTGGTCACCTTGGCTTGACTGAGAACTGCGCCCTACCTCCGATCGTCATGTTCGGATGAGGGCCTTCATCAACATCAACTCTGATCTCTATCAAGATTGTGGAGGAATCATCCATGGAGCTTGGGGTCTTGATGTCTACTACACAACCTTCTTCTTATAGACGTTGTTGGGCCTCCAAGTGCAGAGGTTTGTAGGACAGTAGCAAATTTCCCTCAAGTGGATGACCTAAGGTTTATCAATCCGTGGGAGGTGTAGGATGACGATGGTCTCTCTCAAGCAACCCTGCAACCAAATAACAAAGAGTCTCTTGTGTCCCCAACACACCAAATACAATGGTAAATTATATAGGTGCACTAGTTCAGTGAAGAGATGGTGATACAAGTGCAATATGGATGGCAGATATAGGTATTTGTAATCTGAAATTATAAAAACAGCAAGGTAACAAGTGATAAAAGTGAGCGTAAACGGTATTGCAATGCTAGGAAATAAGGCCTAAGGTTCATAATTTCACTAGTGCAAGTTCTCTCAACAATAATAACATAATTGGATCACATAATATCCCTCAACATGCAACAAAGAGTCACTCCAAAGTCACTAATAGCGGAGAACAAACGAAGAGATTATGGTAGGGTACGAAACCACCTCAAAGTTATCCTTTTTGATCTATCTATTCAAGAGTCCGTAGTAAAATAACATAAAGCTATTCTTTCCGTTCAATCTATCATAAAGTTCATACTAGAATAACACCTTAAGACACAAATCAACCAAAACCCTAATGTCACCTAGATACTCCTTTGTCACCTCAAGTATCCGTGGGCATGATTATACGATATGCATCACACAATTTCAGATTCATCTATTCAACTAACACAAAGTACTTCAAAGAGTGCCCCAAAGTTTCTATCGGAGAGTCAAGACGAAAACGTGTGCCAACCCCTATGCATAGGTTCATGGGCGGAACCCGCAAGTTGATCACCAAAACATACATCAAGTGGATCACGTGAATATCCCATTGTCACCACAGATAAGCACAGCAAGACATACATCAAGTCTTCTCAAATCCTTCAAGACTCAATCCGATAAGATAACTTCAAAGGAAAAACTCAATCCATTACAAGAGAGTAGAGGGGGAGAAACATCATAAGATCCAACTATAATAGCAAAGCTCACGATACATCAAGATTGTGCCAAATCAAGAACATGAGAGAGAGAGATCAAACACATAGCTACTGGTACATGCCCTCAGCCCCGAGGGTGAACTACTCCCTCCTCGTCATGGAGAGCGCCGGGATGATGAAGATGGCCACCGGTGAGGGATCCCCCCTCCGGCAGGGTGCCGGAACAGGGTCCCGATTGGTTTTTGGTGGCTACAGAGGCTTGCGGTGGCGGAACTCCCGATCTATCTTCGTATTCGATGTTTTTTAGGGTATGTGGGAATATATAGGTGAAAGAAGTCGGTCGGGGGACGCTGATGGGCCCACAGACAGGGGGCGCGACCAGTAGGGGGGCGCGCCCCCCACCCTTGTGGCCTCCTTGAAGCTTCCCTAGCTTGTACTCCAAGTTCTCTGGATTGCTTCTGTTCCAAAAATAAGTTTCCGGAAGGTTTCATTCTGTTTGGACTCCGTTTGATATTCCTTTTCTTCGAAACACTGAAATAGACAAGAAAACAGCAATATGGGCTGGGCCTCCGGTTAATAGGTTAGTCCCAAAAATAATATAAAAGTGTATAATAAAGCCCGTAAACATCCAAAACAGGTAATATAATAGCATGGAACAATAAAAAATTATAGATATGTTAGAGACGTATCAAGCATGCCCAAGCTTAATTCCTGCTCATCCTCGAGTAGGTAAATGATAAAAACTGAATTTTTTATGTGGAATGCTACCTAGCATAATTCTCAATGTAATTTTCTTTATTGTGGCATGATTGTTCAGATCCAAATGATTCAAGATAAAAGCTTACAAAACATAAAAAATAGTAATACCCAAAGCATACTAACAAATAATCATGTCCTATCAAAATAGCATAGCAAAGAAAGCTTATCCCTACAAAATCATATAGTTAGGCCATGCTTCATTTTCATTACACAAAATACTCCCATTATGCACAACCCCGATGATGAGCCAAGCAATTGGTTCATACTTTTTAACGCGCTTCAGCTTTTTTCAACTCTTATGCAATACATGAGCGTAAGCCATGGACATAGCACTATGGTGGTATATGGTGGGGGTTGTGAGGACAAAAAGGGAGAAGATAGTCTCACATCAACTAGGCGTATCAATGGGCTATGGAGATGCCCATCAATAGATATCAATGTGAGTGAGTAGGGATTGCCATGCAACGGATGCACTAGACCTATAAATGTATGGAAGCTCAACAAAAGAAACTAAGTGGGTGTGCATCCAACTTGCTTGCTCACGAAGATCTAGGGCATTTTGAGGAAGCCCATCATTGGAATATACAAGCCAAGTTCTATAATGAAAAATTCCCACTAGTATATGAAAGTGAGAACACAAGAGACTCTCTATCATGAAGATCATGGTGCTATTTTGAAGCTCAAGTGTGGAAAAAAGATAGTAGCATTGTCACTTCTCTCTTTTCTCTCTTTTCATTTTTTTCTTTTCTCTCTTTTTTCTTTTTTCTCTTTTTTTCTTCCTTTTTTTATTTGGTGGGCTTCTTTGGCCTATTTTTTTATGGGCTTCTTTGGCCTCTTTTATTTTTATAAAGTCCGACGTCTCATCCCGACTTGTGGGGGAATCATAGTCTTCATCATCCTTTCCTCACTTGGGACAATGCTCTAATAATGAAGATCATCACAGTTTTATTAATTTACAACTCGAGAATTACAACTCAACACTTAGAACAAAATATTATTCTATATGAATGCCTCCGGCGGTGTACCGGGATATGCAATGAATCAAGAGTGACATATATGAAAATTATGAGGGTGGCCTTGCCACAAATACAATGTCAACTACATGATCATGCAAAGAGCAATATGAAAATGATGGAGCGTGTCATAATAACAGAACGATGGAAAGTTGCATGGCAATATATCTCGGAATGGCTATGGAAATGCCATAATAGGTAGGTATGGTGGCTGTTTTGAGGAAGGTAAATAATGGGTGCATGATACCGACAAAATTTGCGCGGCACAATAGAGGCTAGCAAAGTGGCAGGGTGAGTGTGCGTTATCCATGGACTCACATTAGTCATAAAGAACTCATATACTTATTGCAAAAGTCTACTTAGCCCTCAAAGAAAAGTACTACTATGCATGCCCCTAGAGGGATAGATTGGTAGGAAAAGACCATCGCTCGTCCCCGACTGCCACTCATAAGGAAGACAATCAAAAGAGTACCTCATGCAACAAATTTGTCACACAACTTTTACCATACGTGCATGCTACGGGACTTGCTAACTTCAACACAAGTATTTCTCAATTTCATAATTACCCACTAGCATGATTCTAACATTACCACCTTTATATCTCAAAACAATTATCAAGCATCAAATTGATCCTAGTGTTTAATGCACTTTCTATGATAGTTTTTATTATACCCAACTTCGATGCTCATCATTCTAGGACCAAATTTATAACCATAGCAAATACCATGCTGTTCTAAAAGACTCTCAAATAATATAAGTGAAGCATGAGAGATCAACAATTTCTTCAAAATTAAGCCGCCGTCGTGCTCTTAAAAGATATAAGTGAAGCACTAGAGCAAATGACAAACTACTCCAACAAGATATAAGTGAAGATCAATGAATAGTTAAATAATTATGCAACTATGTGAAGACTCTCTCTCATTTAAGAATTTCAGATCTTGGTATCTTATTCAAATAGAAAGCAAAGCAAAACAAAATGACATTGCAAGGATAGCACAACTCATGTGAATGAGCAAAAACTTAGGTTCAACCGATACTAACCGATAGTTGTTGAAGAAGAAAGGTGGGATGCCTAACGGGGCATCCCCAAGCTTAGATGCTTGAGACTTCTTGAAATATTATCTTGGGGTGCCTTGGGCATCCCCAAGATTAAGATTTTGTGTCTGCTTAATTCCTTTTTATATCTCGGTTTCCTAAATCTCAAAAACTTCATCCACAACAAACTCAACAAGAACTCGTGAGATAAGTTAGTATAAACCAATGCGAAAACCTTATCATTTTCTACTGTAACAAATCACAAACATTATTATTCAACATTGCATACTAAATGTCTCTGCATATTTAATACTCCTATCCTCAAATAGAATCAGTAAACAAGCAAACATATGCAAACAATGCAAACATAACAGCAATCTGCCAAAACAGTATAGTCTGTAAAGAATGCAAGATTCATCATACTTCCCTAACTTCGAAAATTATGAGAAAAGTACTACGCTGTATAATATTTATCAGAGCTCAATATGCAAAAAGTTTCGACATTATATCATTCTCTGACTTTTTCTAAGGAATTTTTGCAACAGCAGTAAACTTTCTGTTTTCAAACAGCAACATGTATACTAGCAAAATAAGCATGGTAAAGGCTATCCTTGACATTTTTATTGAAAATATAGATGCAAAAAATTTATTCTAAATAAAAGCAAGCAAATACTAGCAAAATAAAATGATGCTCCAAGCAAAACACATATCATGTGGTGAATAAAAATATAGCTCCAAGTAAAGTTACCGATGAACGAAGAAGAAAGAGGGTATGCCTTCTGGGGCATCCCCAAGCTTAGGCTCTTGGGTGTCCTTGAATATTAACTTGGGGTGCCTTGTGAATCCCCAAGCTTAGGCTCTTGCCACTCCTTATTCCATAGTCCATCGAATCTTTACCCAAAACTTGAAAACTTCACAACATGAAACTCAAAACAAAACTCGTAAGCTCCGTTAGTATAAGAAAATAAATCACCACTTAGGTACTGTTATGAACTCATTGTAAATTCATATTGGTGTAATATATACTGTATTCCAACTTCTCTATGATTCATACCCTCCGATACTACTCATAGATTCATCAAAATAAGCAAACAACACATAGAAAACAGAATCTGTCAAAAACAGAACAGTCTGTAGTAATCTGTATCAAACGTATACTTATGAAACTCCAAAAATTCTGAAATAAATTTCTGGACCTGAGAAATTTGTCTATTAATCATATTCAAAAATAATCAACCTAAAATAACTCTTCAGTAAAAATTGGCAGCTAATCTCGTGAGCGCTAAAATTTCTGTTTTTTTACAGCAAGATCATAAAGACTTCACCCAAGTCTTCCCAAAGGTTCAACTTGGCACAAACACTAATTAAAACATGAAACCACATCTAACCAGAGGCTAGATGAATTATTTATTACTAAACAGGAACAAAAAGCAAAGAACAAAAATAAAATTGGGTTGCCTCCCAACAAGCGCTATCATTTAACGCCCCTAGCTAGGCATGATGATTTCAATGATGCTCACATAAAAGATAAGAATTGAAACATAAAGAGATCATCATGAAGAATATGACTAGCACATTTAAGTCTAACCCACTTCCTATGCATAGGGATTTTTTGAGCAAACAACTTATGAGAACAATAATCAACTAGCATAGGAAGGCAAAACAAGCATAACTTCAAAACTTTAAGCACATAGAGAGAAAACTTGACATTATTGCAATTCCTACAAGCATATGTTCCTCCCTCATAATAATTTTCAGTAGAATCATGAATGAATTCAACAATATAACCAGCACATAAAGCATTCTTTTCATGATCTACAAGCATAGAATTTTTATTACTCTCCACATAAGAAAATTTGTTCTCATGAATAGTAGTGGGAGCAAACTCAACAAAATAACTATCATGTGAGGAATAATCCAATTGAAAACTAAAATCTTGATGACAAGTTTCATGGTTATCATTATTCTTAATAGCATACAAGTCATCACAATAATCAGCACAGATAGCAACTTTGTTCTCATAATCAATTGGAACCTCTTCCGAAACAGTGGATTCATCACTAAATAAAGTCATGACCTCTCCAAATTCACTTTCATAATTATCACAACAATATTCCACATCCTCCAAAATAGTGGGATCATTACTTCCTAAAGTTGACACTCTTCCAAACCCACTTTCATCAATATAATCATCATAAATAGGAGGCATGCTTTCATCATAATAAATTTGCTCATCAAAACTTGGGGGACAAAAAAGAGCATATTCATCAAACATAGCATCCCCAAGCTTGTGGCTTTGCATATCATTAGCATCATGGGTATTCAAAGAATTCATACTAACAACATTACAATCATGCTCATCCTTTAAAGATTTAGTGCAAAACAGTTTATAGATTTCTTCTTCTAGCACTTGAGCATAATTTTCCTTTCCATCATTCTCACGAAAGATATTAAAAAGATGAAGCGTATGAGAAAAACTCAATTCCATTTTTTTGTAGTTTTCTTTTATAGATTAAACTAGTGATAAAATAAGAAACAAATAGATTCGATTGCAAGATCTAAAGATATACCTTCAAGCACTCACCTCCCCGGCAACGGCGCCAGAAAAGAGCTTGATGTCTACTACACAACCTTCTTCTTGTAGACGTTGTTGGGCCTCCAAGTGCAGAGGTTTGTAGGACAGTAGCAAATTTCCCTCAAGTGGATGACCTAAGGTTTATCAATCCGTGGGAAGCGTAGGATGAAGATGGTCTCTCTCAAGCAACCCTCCAACCAAATAACAAAGAGTCTCTTGTGTCCCCAACACACCCAATACAATGGTAAATTGTATAGGTGCACTAGTTCGGCGAAGAGATGGTGATACAAGTGCAATATGGATGGTAGGTATAGGTATTTGTAATCTGAAATTATAAAAACAGCAAGGTAACAAGTGATAAAAGTGAGCGTAAACGGTATTGCAATGCTAGGAAACAAGGCCTAAGGTTAATACTTTCACTAGTGCAAGTTCTCTCAACAATAATAACATAATTGGATCACATAACTATCCCTCAACATGCAACAAAGAGTCACTCCAAAGTCACTAATAGCGGAGAACAAACGAAGAGATTATAGTAGGGTACGAAACCACCTCAAAGTTATCCTTTTTGATCTATCTATTCAAGACTCCATAGTAAAATAATGTGAAGCTATTCTTTCTGTTCAATCTATCATAAAGTTCATACTAGAATAACACCTTAAGACACAAATCAACCAAAACCCTGATGTCACCTAGATACTCCATTGTCACCTCAAGTATCCATGGGCATGATTATACGATATGCATCACACAATCTCAGATTCATCTATTCAACTAACACAAAGTACTTCAAAGAGTGCCCCAAAGTTTCTATCGGAGAGTCAAGACGAAAACGTGTGCCAACCCCTATGCATAGGTTCATGGGCGGAACCCGCAAGTTGATCACCAAAACATACATCAAGTGGATCACGTGAATATCCCATTGTCACCATAGATAAGCACGGCAAGACATAAGTGTTCTCAAATCCTTAAAGACTCAATCCGATAAGATAACTTCAAAGGGAAAACTCAATCCATTACAAGAGAGTAGAGGGGGAGAAACGTTATAAGATCCAATTATAATAGCAAAGCTCGTGATACACCAAGATCGTGCCAAATCAAGAACACAAGAGAGAGAGAGAGATCAAACACATAGCTACTGGTACATACCCTCAGCCCCGAGGGTGAGCTACTCCCTCCTCGTCATGGAGACCGCCGGGATGATGAAGATGGCCACCGGTGAGGGATCCCCCCTCCGGCAGGGTGCCGGAACAGGGTCCCGATTGGTTTTTGGTGGCTACAGAGGCTTGCGACGGCGGAACTCCCGATCTATCTTCGTCTTCGATGTTTTAGGGTACATGGGAATATATATAGGCGAAAGAAGTCGGTCGGGGGACGCTCGAGGGGCCCAGGAGACAGGGGGCGCGCCCCCACTCTCGTGGCCTCCTCGAGGCTTCCCTGACTTGTACGCCAAGTTTCTTGATTGCTTCTGTTCCAAAAATAAGTTTCCCGAAGGTTTCATTCCGTTTGGACTCTGTTTGATATTCCTTTTCTTTGAAACACTGAAATAGGCAAGAAAACATCAATATGGGCTGGGCCTCCGGTTAATAGGTTAGTCCAAAAAATAATATAAAAATGTATAATAAAGCCCGTAAACATCCAAAACAGGTAATATAATAGCATGGAACAATCAAAAATTATAGATACGTTGGAGACGTATCACCGCTCAACGTCAACGTCGGGCGACCGTGTTGTTTTTCTGGACAGCGAGCTTGTCTCCATCGCCACTGGCTCCTCGAGTGTCGTTTTAAATGATTGCTTTGATGGAATTGTGCGGAATTGAGTCTACAACAACCCTGGAAAATTTCGTCACGTTCTGATGGAGGAATCTCTGGCAATCTACGATATACCGGAGCTCTGTTGAATCTGGACGTGAATCCGGACGAGTTTTGAGCGTGGTGTCCAGCATCTAGCTCGGACGTCCTTTGAAAGATCCAACCGTTGATCGGCTGCGGAGTTCCTATATGTACCACCTGTCAAATATTCAGCTCAACCCGACCGTCCAAACTCCAGGAACCTTCCGATTAGTGCATCACTTTTTGGATCTGTTTTCTATGCGAGAACGAATCCGACCCGAGTTCATCTTCTTTATGAACGGGATTTTGGACATCCTTTTTGAAGGAAGTTTTTGTATGGGGTATTGTATTTTATTCTCAAACACATCCCACTAATATTAAAAGTATTTTTACAATATGATATTCACCATCGCACCCGTGTCAAACCAGCACGACAACATTGCTCCACGGCGGCCGACCTGTGCTAGACACGTCGCTGCTTTGCTGAGCCGGTCTCAACTTCTTCGGATCATCATCTCGGCGAGCCGAACAAGAGTGCGGCATAGCGAAGGATAAATTATTGCCAACATCGCCGCCCCACGGATTACACGGAGCGGGCACACCGGCATAGCCGCATGGTCACTTCATCCAGCCGGCATTGACCGCGTCACAATTTACGACCTGCGTCGGCATGGCCGCACTGTTGCTTCTTCAAGCCGATGTCCTTCATGCCGAACCGCTTCAACACCTCGGCTGACATAGCAGCTGCAACGTATCCTTATCGACCTGCTCCGGCACCTCGACTAGATCGAGAGCTTCGCCATCTCTTCATCAACTTACTTCGGAGACTTCGGCGTCACCAGCCGACCAGCTTCATCACATGAGCTGGACCACGGGCTTCGCCGTGGCGAGCCAACCTTTGCCAGGACCGCCATGCCATCGCTTCATCACCCATCAGGCAATGGGTGTGTGTGGATCAAGTCCCAATTTTTGGAGTAAGCTTTCTTCGGACCGCTACAACAAATAAACCAGGTGCTATTAATCCTAGCAATTTTTGCTTGATTGGGTTTATTATTCCCAAGGAATTATTACTCTGCTTTGTTCCATCATCTATACACAGGTCTATCAAATGGTGGCCACATTAACGACGGTCTCATGGTGGTCCGGTCAGTTTCCGTACATAGTTCGGCGAATGCCGTATCCGGAACCTGGACCGACCTATGAATTCGGGCTTGGCCACACCTTTACCACATCATGCCCTGCACCGACATTGACCTCGACGCTCAGGCCATATCTCTTTCATTATTTACTTCAGTTGTATTAAATAAGTAGAAGAATTTTTTAATATACATTATTATATTTATTTTTCATTACTTTTGGTTTGCACTATTTTATCTGTGCAGCCAATCGACTCAGACTAAGACGCGCTGTCGCCTTCGTCGACCGAATTGTGTTGTCGCCTTGGCGCGCCCACCTGCTCCATTACTGCGGCTAGACTGGGGGCTTCATCTTCTCGGAGTGCCGAACTCTCCGCTCGGCCACCTTGAGACCAGCCTGGAGGCTGGAACCTTGTCCCGCATCAAGCTCGAACCGCGTCATCAATGCCGCAATATTAACTGGCTAAGTCGCTTTCATGCTCAGAAACTTTCAGTTTGAAATTTTGTTGGGTTCGACCAAGCATTATACTTTTTTGGCAAAAAGTTGTTTGTGAAAAAATTCCTTGTCATAACTTTGTTTGTGACACACAAATTCAAATACCTCGATTACTTGGGGGCTTCCTTTATGAAGCCTTTCCTCTTGCATATGATTATAGTTGTACGGCTTCGTTCCTTGTTCGTGTATTACGCCACAATATGCACCATATTGACTTACGTGTTCCGCAAGCTGGGTTTCCTTGCTCCTGTGCTTACACCTATGTTCCCGATTGTTCGGCTAGGGAGTAAAGGGAGCACCTCTGCGATTGTCACGACCGGGTCATCCGAACTCTGACCTCAGACTGGGTGAAGCCGAAAGCTAGCGCTCTTATTGTTTTCAATCATGGTCGACACACAACGGAACTCATGAGTATAAAAAATCTATTGCACAAGTCTCATAGTAACAATGAGCAACCGAAGAAAGGTATCGGTGGAGGTACTATTTTCTTCGAAGATGCTTCTTACACTTCGTCAGTAATATAGCATAAGTTCCCTAAGCGCGCTTTGTCTGTTACAGCCTCATCGCCTGATTTCCTGGTTATTGGAAACACCGTCGATATTCTCGATAGGTGGAGTACATAACACTTTTCGGTCCTTGACCAAAGAGGGAGAAGCCAACGGTCGGTTAAGACGCGTTCAAAGTTCGGGCGAACACATATGTAATATAAGTACTCTGGTACATACAATTATTATACATAAAATTCTTTTACCCAAGTCACTTGGGGGCTCTTAAAATTTATATGAGTTGTTTTATAGTAAATGTGTTTTCTTCTTGGTCGTTGCAAAGGGCTGACCCGCGTGAAGTCTTGATATCGGATGCGTCATGTTAAAGCACGACAAAAGCACAATTTTTTTTCCAATTTTCGGATTGGCACCGAACACTTGATCTTGTTCAGATGTCAAGTTTTTACTGACGTTTTTTGGTTTTCCAAGCTTATGGCACTTTTAAACCATTTGTGTGTTTCCAGCACAAGTCTCACAGTGCAACGCCGGACACCTTTAGGGATTCAGTAAAAACATTCTCGGATATTGCTATATGCATCGGTTTCAAATTGTGTCTTTCGTCAATAGTTGGGTTGCCCGGCTCCTGTGCTTGCCCCCTACGTTCTGCTTTGTTCAGCTTGGTGTGCAAAGGGAGAACCACTGCGATTGTGCTTCTAGCTTGCATGGTTAGGCACCTCAGTGGAGAAAGCCGAAAACTGACTGTCACAATAGGCATAAACTGGTCAGCGATCCAATGACTATGTTAAATGACGGGCCGTTCATAACATTGGCTGAAGTGTTTACGGCTTGACATTGGCTGTCGCTGAACACTAAACCGGGGGCTCGTAGCTAGCTTCCCCAGTTTAAAGCTCCTATGACTAAGTGAAAGTTATAAAGCCCGCATATCTGATTGCCTCGTTTCCGCTAACACAACCGCCTTCGGGCACCGAGACGTCGGGTAAGGGTTGTCTTGTTATTGTGGAAACACCCTGCGTAGTATCTACAAAGGGGTAGAAGTCGACGATGGGCCACTTTCAGATTACAAACGATCGCAACAAAGTCAAAATAAAGGTATATCATCAGTGCTGGTATTCATTATACAAGTGCTACCTTCTGTGATTATCGCTATAAAGCCATAAATATGCATCAATTTGACTTACGATTTTTGCCAAGCTGGGTTGCCTGGCTCCTGTGCTTACCCCTACGTTCCCGATTGTTCGGCTAGGCAGTAAAGGGCGCACCTCTGTGATTGTTACTACCGGGTCATCTGAGTTAGTACCTCAGACCGGGTGAAGCCGAAAGCTAGCAATCTTAAAGGATCACATTGGTCAACAATGACGGAAGTGAAAATTTTGGTTCATTAATAACATAGAGTTCGGGAACTTTCCCCAAACTAAATCCTCAATATTTTCCTCCCACATTGATCGGAGGTGAGGTTTCATGATCATGATAAGCATGATGACCCAAAGAAAGGAACCGATAGTGGGACTATTTTCCTTGGAAGATGTTTCTTACATTAAGTAATATAACATATCTCTCCGCATACCTTTATTTATAAAACCGTATGGCCGGATTGCCTTGTTTTCCATAAATTGCTGCCCTTATAACGGCTTTATAAAGTATGAAAACACTCCTCGGCTACTGGCCGAAGAGGTTGAAGCCGATGGTCGGTCAACAAAGTTTTGTACAATACGGATTCGAGCATTAATGATGTAGAGTACTTGGATACACAGAATCATTACACATAATCTGTTATTTTATTATGGATATCGATCCTTAATCCGACCATCCGTGCCCACATTAAGGCTCGGGGGCTACTGGGCTTCGTGCTCATTATTTATAAATATTAATCGATCCCCTGATCTGTTGTTGCCACCCGACCAATGGCTCAGGGGCTACTGCATTGCCTATTCAATGCAGAAAATTCAAAGTGCTCAGTGTTCGGCTTGACCGAACTATGGGCAAACGCGTCTTATGACAACAATAGGTACCATTTGGACCTATCCGGCATCAAGCTACTATATTGCGGCAACTTCTCAAGACCCTCTCTCAAGGGCCTATTCACCAATCACTATTATCTCTAATATATTACACTGCGTATGCTGTCAAGCTAGGAGTTGATCCTTAGGCCGATTTCGTGCATCGACCTGAGTCTCACGGGCTACTAGGAACAGCGGTTTCATGTTTTTCTTCAGGTGCATCTCGGGTTTTAGACTGACACACACCTTGAGGGGTACTGGATATACATATACTGGCTATATATCTTGGCAGAGAATAAATTGCACCAGTCAAAAATATTTACAAAAAATCAACCCGCGGCTGGGGTGGTGCACCACCTTGGAAGCAGTCCGGCATAAAGCTCGGGCGCCAGTGGCTAGCTCCATAGAGGGCATTTTCGGCATTAAGCTCGGCTAAATTCCTTCATCTTTTTTGAACCAAGATGATCTATGACATCTTAGATATAGTCCGGCGTTGGAGCTTGGACACAGTCTGGTGTTGGAGCTCGGATACATTCTGGTGTTGGATCTCGGAAGCAGTCGGTGTTGGTGAGGGAGTCCTGGACTAGGGGGTGTCCGGATAGCCGAACTACCATCATCGGCCGGACTCCAAGACTATGAAGATACAAGATTGAAGTCTTCGTCCCATGTCCAGATGGGACTTTCCTTGGCGTGGAGGGCAAGCTTGGCGATACGGATATGTAGATCTCCTACCATTGTAACCGACTCTGGGTAACCCTAGCCCTCTCCGGTGTCTATATAAACCGGATGGCTTTAGTCCGTAGGATGAACAACAATCATACCATAGGCTAGCTTCTAGGGTTTAGCCTCCTTGATCTCGTGGTAGATCTACTCTTGTAACACACATCATCAATATTAATCAAGCAGGACGTAGGGTTTTACCTCCATCAAGAGGGCCCAACCTGGGTAAAACATCGTGTCCCTTGTCTCCTGTTACCATCCGCCTAGACACACAGTTCGGGACCCCCTACCCGAGATCCGCCGGTTTTGACATCGACATTGGTGCTTTCATTGAGAGTTCCTCTGTGTCGTCGCCAATAGGCTCGATGGCTTCTTTGATCATCATCAACGACGGAGTCCAGGGTGAGACCTTCCTCCCCGGATAGATCTTCATATTCAGCGGCTTTGCACTGCGGGCCAATTCGCTTGGCCATCTGGAGCAGATCGAAAGCTACGCCCCCGGCTGTCAGGTCAGATTTGGAAGTTTGAACTTCACGGCTGACATCCGCGGGGACTTGATCTTCGATGGATTCGAGCCACAGCCAAGCGTGCCGCACTGTCACGATGGGCATGATTTAGCTCTGCAGCCGGACAGTACCCTGGAGGCCGCACTCGAGTCCGCTCCGATCTTCAATTTGGAGCCGGCTGCGCAGATCGAGGATGGTTGGCTGGACACCGCCTCGGGGGCTGCAACCTCTACGGTGATAGAGCCGAACACTGACCTTGTCCCTCATAAAACTCGTGACTCCGAGGTGCCGGACTCCTTGCCAGACTCCGAACCTCCCGCGCCCCCTCCAATCGAATCCGGTTGGGCGCCGATCATGGAGTTCACCGCCGCGGACATCTTTCAGCACTCACCTTTCGGCGACATCTTGAGTTCGCTAAAGTATCTCTCGTTATCAGGAGAGCCCTGGCCGGACTGCGGCCAGGACGGTTGGGATGCGGACGATGAAGAAATTCAAAGCCCACCCACCACACAACTAGTAGCCACTGTCGACGATCTAACCGACATGCTAGACTATGACTCCGACGACATCGACGGTATGGACGACGATGCCGGAGACGACCAAGAACCAGCGCCTACCGGGCACTGGAAAGCCACCCCAACTCACGACGTATACATGGTGGATACACCACAAGGAAGCGATAATGAGGAACAACGGGACGTGGCGAAGGATAACTCCCCCAACAAACAACCAAAACGGTGACGCAAGCGCTGCCCGAAGTCCCGCCTCGATAAAAACGGCACCCATAAAGACTCGGCCCTAGAGCAGGGCGAAGCAGTGGACGGTGAACATGCCACCAAGCAACCCATCCCCGGCGAAAACAAGAGCCTAGACGACCTCACACCGAACACATCACCAGAGCATAAGAACCTTCATAAAAGGCTCGTCGCTACTGCAAGAAGTTTGAAGAAGCAAAAGCGGAAGCTCAAAACAGCGGAGGACGCACTCAGAATGAGATGGAGCAAAGTACTCAATACCGCAGATAAATATGGCGCTAGTCGCCAGGCAAAGAGCTACGCGAAGCGCAAGCTGTTGCCCGAATTCGACGAGGAGGCCTTAGAGCCCCCGCAGTCAAAAAAGAAAGAGGCCGCCTGACGGATAGGCGACCAGATGACAGGCTAAGAGCAGCAAGGGGCGCCGCACATAAGCCGGCACACGATCAGCATAAAGATCCTCGGAAAAAGGATGACCCGGTCAGGTCTATCTATGGGCCAAAAAAGAAGACTCCAGGAAGCAACATAGCCTGCCAAGCGTTTGAAGACAACGGCACACCCAAATACAGGGGCGCCGCACACCCACTATGTTTCACCGACGAGGTACTGGATCATGAATTTCCGGCGGGATTCAAACCCGTAAACATAGAGGCATATGACGGAACAACAGACCCCGGAGTCTGGATTGAAGATTACATCCTACACATACATATGGCCAGAGGAGACAATCTGCACACCATAAAATACCTACCCCTCAAGCTCAAAGGGCCAGCTTGGCATTGGCTCAAAAGCCTCCCAGAAAATACCATTGGAAGTTGGAAAGAGCTCGAGGATGCGTTTCGAGCAAATTTTCAGGGGACTTATGTCCGCCCTCCGGATGCAGATGATTTAAGTCACATAACTCAACAGCCCGGAGAGTCAGCACGCAAATTCTGGAATAGGTTCCTCACCAAAAAGAAACAAATAGTCGACTGTCCGGACGCCGAAGCCTTAGCAGCCTTCAAGCACAACGTCCGAGACGAATGGCTCGCCACACACCTCAGCCAGGAAAAACCAAGAACAATGGCCGCACTAACAAGCCTCATGACCCGCTTTTGCGCGGGGGAAGACAGCTGGCTGGCTAGATGTAGCACCAGCGACCCGAGTACATCCGAAGTCAGGGATGGAAATGGGAAATCACGACGCAGAAAAGATCAGCGCCGGAATAAGGAAAATGGCCCAAATAGCACGGCGGTCAACGCCGGATTCAAAAGCTCTCGACCGAATAATAAAACACTGCCCCTCAAGGACAACAGTGATGAGCTATCCAACCTAAACAAAATTCTGGATAGGCTATGCCAAATACATAGTACCTCCGGGAGGCCAGCAAACCATACCCACAGAGATTGTTGGGTTTTCAAGCAGTCCGGCGGACTTAATGCCGAACGCAAAGGGCTCGACACACTAAGCGAAGACGATGACGAACCCCACAAGCAGCACACCGGAAAACAGAAGACTTTCCCAATAGAAGTCAAAACAGTGAACTCGCTTCATGTGATAACACGAAAACATAGTGCGGCACCTGCCATGCCAGGACACCGTCCGCAGAATGGGGATAGACACTACCAAAATTCGCTGTAGCAGCACTTCCTTCAAAGGAGTGACGCCAGGCCTTTAAGCCAATTGTACAGGCTCTGTACCACTAGAGGTTGTGTTCGGTTCATCTGACAACCTCCGCCGCGAAAAGCTCAGTCTCCATATCGCCCCATCTAACAGTGGCCCTAAAGCACTATTGGGAGGCGAAGCTTTCGCCCGCTTTAACGCAATAAAACATTACGTGTCTCTTACGCTTAAAATGCCCGGTCCACGCGGCGTAATCTCATTAAAGAGTATCTCCAAGTGTTCCTCGACCACGGAGAACGTGAGACTGCTTTGACAGCCACACACTAATCCGACCTTGCAGGTCAAAACCCCTAAAAACAGGTCATTCAGACCTCGGACACGGTTAGATGAGTCCGGCGCAAATAAACAAGGGGCTTCCCAGCCGCACACCCCTTTACAAGGGGCTACGCGTATAAACGATGAGAGCCAATAAAGCTCAACTTTATTCATCTTCCAAATTATACTTTATTGTCAATACATCCTTTGCACGATATTTCTTCCAAACTAAGTCCTTCTCTTTTACAGATGAAGCACGTGCTACACCCGTCCGAGATACAGCACAACGGAGACACAGGCGCAGATGTGCAGCAGGGACCCGTTGCAAGGATTCTTTTGAGATTAAGACCCTGCGTAAACCTTTCTTACTGTCTCTTGTTGATACACATCCCCCGGTTTTCTACCATAACCGAGGAGGAGGCTGGCGTTTTGGCATCGGCCGCGTCAGAAGTTCACGCCTGTACCTGGACACTAGGGGCTTAGGGCATTGTTCTGCCCGGTATCATAAAGACCGAACACCTCAGGGAGTGTTCGGCGTCTCGAGTTAGGCCTTATATGCATCAGCTCCGAATCATGTCTTGGGTCAAATGTTGGGTTTGCCCGGCTCCTGTGTTTTGCTGCCTTACGTTCCGTTCCATCGGCTAACGCGGCACCAGGAGAACTACTGCGATTGTGCCCCGGTTCGGCCGGGCGAGCACATCAGTAGAGAAAGCCGAAAACTGACTGTCATGATATAGCGAGAGACTGGTCAACCACTCGATCGACTATTGGAATGTTTAGAATTCCTCCGCTTTGACGAAGGACCGCTTCCCGGTCAGGCACATACGCGCCCCGAGTTCGGAGAGCGCGGTGCCTCTAGGGGCTATATAGTAGCCCCACCATCGAGCTCCTATGGCTAAGTGAAAGTGATAAAGCATTATAGTCCGGTTGCCTAGTTTGCTATGCTATCACCTCCTTCAAAGGACCAAGACATTGGATTAAGTGTGAAAAAGCGCTTTTCTTTTTTGCAAACACCCCCGCACCATGTGCGTGGGGGCTGAAGCCAAAGACTGCAACTTTCAGGTTATTCATACATATACGGCCGCACAGGAGATAGTTCAATACTGGAACGCACAAGTATAAAAAGCTATCGCATTATAAACATGATCTCACAAATCATACACGTCATTTGAACATGACATCTTTCGAGCACTGCGACTCTATTAAACGAGCGCCCTGCAGGACTTCCTCAAAATAGTGCTCGGCGGGTAATCGGCTCTTGTCCGAACCCTGGGATGCAACAGTGGTGGCATCCATGTCCGCCCAGTATGTCTTCACACGGGCGAGAGCCATCCGTGCACCTTCTATGCATGCCGACCGCTTCATCGCCTTGATATGCGGCACCGCCTCAAGGAATTGCTGCAACAAGCCAAAATAACTCTTCGGCGTGGGCCTTTCCGGCCACAGATGAGGGACCACATCCGTCATGGCAAGTCCGGACAATCTATTCAGCACAGCCCACTCAGCCAGCCGATCAGTCAATGGAAGTGGACGCTCCGGACTATGGAATTGAGACCAGTAAAGCTCTTCCATTTCGTGATCCTTCTGGCTTCGGAAGTGCACGACTGCGTCCGCCGCACTCGCCGCCAAATCCAGATAAGGATCCTCTGCACCACACAACTGGCCCAGCTGAGCATACTTCGGATCCGTGAACTTCCTACGCAGAAGGAAGGGCTTTCCAGCCGCAATGTCTCCGGCTTGACGCAGTTCCTCCTTCATAGCCCGCATCTCACTCCGGGCATCCTTGACTTTGGTGGCGGCCTTCTTCAGGCCCTCTTGCTCCACTCGGCGTTCTCCTTCAAGAACCTCACAATGGTCGTTAGCATCTTTTAATTTCAAGGCCATTCCGGCCAACTCTTCCCTGCTTCGGCAGTGAGCAGCCTTTTCTGCTTTCAGCTCTTCTGCTGCCTTCGAGGCAGCCTCACCACTTATCCTGGATTGCTCCTGGGCTCGAGCAAGCTCTGCTCGAAGGTCTTCCACAGCAGCGATGCCATCTGCATAAAGCATACAAATTGTAAGGAACGGGCATCAGCTCCCTTACTAGGCAACCGCGGAGCAACCACCTACCTTGCGACTCGTTAAGTCGTTTATTGACCAGCGCGATGTCCGCATCCGCAACATCGAGTTGCCTCTTCAGTTTGGCAACTCCATCAGTCCGGCTGGCCACCGAACGTTCCGCCACCTGCATAGGAAAGGCAACATTCTATAACTGAGATTATGATCCTTGGCACGCTATCGCTTTCGACAGCATACCAAGTCTCAGGGGCTACTATCTATACAGGGCGCACTTCATGTGCAAAACTGTCAAAAGGTATGTCATTTTTTGCATACCTCAAACCCCGTCAGCAAGCTTCCGACGGCCTCATACAACCCGCTCTCGACGGATGAGATCCTTTCAATCACCGTACTCATTAATGTGCGGTGATCTTTTGAGATAGACGCCCTCTTGAGCAAATCCTGCAGCTCCATCGGCCGTACTCCAATGGGTGCCAGACTCTCCGGCCCCGCCGGATTCAGGGAGACCCTCCGTGACGACACCTCAGAGTCGTCCGCCCCGCCCGAAGGGGCGGCAGATGGAGGCGTCTCGCTCTCCATCATCTCCGGACGAAGGTTCCCCGAAGATGAGCTCTGCTGAGATGGGCTGAGATCCGAACTACAAGGTGAAAACTTCGGTTACCTTTGGAAATAATACAGGGGTGTTCCCTATTACTAAATTCCCCCTTTTTTACTTACGGCTCGTTGGAGGGCTGATTCCTATGGGGAGACTGTACGGCCAGGGCTCTTCCCGGCGCAGGACCTTCCGGTAAAGATTTTCTTCCCCGCTTTGAGGCCTTGGCCTCCGGGTCTTCGTAAGCGGTCCTCTTCTCCCCCTGGAAGGAGGGGTTCTCGATTCCCCCCTTATTGAAGCCCTCCTTGGCAGAGGTGGTAGTTTCCCTGTGCCCCCCTTCGCTCTCCTTCGAAGGCGCAACCTCCAACATTCTAACTAACACGGGATCCAGCGTGGTCTCAGGGAGGGGGGCCAGACACCGTATCAGTTTTGCTTGCGCTATCCACTCCTGTCCAAGGGATAGCTGGTTAAAAGGCAAACCTATGATAAATAAATGGACAATATGTCCGGACACGGGGCTACTTACTTGAGTATCCGGGCGATTGCAGCTTAGGCCAGCGTCCTCGGTCAAGCCCGGACGCATCTCTTGCGATCCGAAGAACAGTTTGTACATCTCCGCGGGTGTGTCAAACCCATGAAGTGTTGGAGAGATCGTGGCCCCTCCGGATTAAATTCCCACAGGCGGAGGGGGCGACGTTTGCAGGGCAGAAGGCGCCGGATTAGCATAACCTATGCCACTACGACCAGATTGATCTCCCTTTCTTGGAGGCCTCGAATCCGGTCCTGCAACAGGGGTACGTCTTTGGACGGCCCCCAGTTAAGCCCCTTGTTGACCCATGACATCAGCCGTTGTGGAGGGCCCGAGCGGAAGACGGGCGGCGGCTTCTGCCTGCTGCCTCTGGGAGCGGTGATATAGAACCACTCCTATTGCCACAAGCTGAGCTCCTCTTGAAAAGAGCCCTCGGACCATGGAGCGTCGGCCATCTTGCTTATAACCGCCCCGCCGCACTCTGCCTGACGCCCCTCAATCATCTTCGGCTCCAAGTTGAAGGTCCTGAGCCACAAGCCGAAGTGAGGGGTAGTGCGGAGGAAGGCTTCGCAGACGACAATGAATGATGAGATGTGGAGGATGGACTCCGGAGCCAAGTCATGGAATTCCAGCCCATAGTAAAACATGAGCTCCCTCACGAAGGGATCCATCGGGAAGCCTAAACCCCGACGGAGGTGAGACACGAACACGACGCTCTCACTGGGCTCGGGAGTAGGAATAACTTTCCCTTGGGCAGGCAACCTATGCGAAATCTCGTAGGTCAAGTACCTGGCGTCTCTCAGCTTTAGTACGTCTTCTTCCGTGACGGAAGAGGGCATCCACCGGCCTCGTAGGTCGGAGCCATACATTGTCAAAGGTCGAAGGTACCCGAATCTGGAGCCCTAGGTGTTGGAACTCGGGGCGAGGGGCAGATTCAATTGAGGATTGAAGAAAAAGAACGGGCCTTGGTCTCATTATAAAGAGGAAGAATACCAAGAGCCGTCCCCGTGACCGTTTGGAACCCGCCTTCGATGGTGGGGGCATGGCAACAGGCGCGGTTGGGTTACCCACGTCCGTATTTATGAGAATCCTAGAATAAGGGGAACATGATCTCTGCCTCGACAAGACGTGCCAAGGAAACCGCTTCGCTAAACACGCTGAGGTGGCACAATAAAAACGATTCAAGAAAAGGCTTGGTAGTGGTGTGACGTCACGCCACCAGATACGTCAGCAGATTGAACTTGTGTAAATATTATTCTCTCTATGGTGGTACGTGGAATTTATTTTGCAAAGCCGGACACTATCCAGGTGTTCACAATCTTCTATAAATTATTCGGAGGAGGAACCCGCCTTGCAATGCCGAAGACAATATGTGCGCAGGACTCGTCGTCATTGAAGCCTGGTTCAGGGGCTACTGAGGGAGTCCTGGACTAGGGGGTGTCCGGATAGCCGAACTACCATCATCGGCCGGACTCCAAGACTATGAAGATACAAGATTGAAGAGTTCGTCCCGTGTCCGGATGGGACTTTCCTCGGCGTGGAGGGCAAGCTTGGCGATACGTATATGTAGATCTCCTACCATTGTAACCGAATCTGTGTAACCCTACCCTCTCCGGTTTCTATATAAACCGGATGGCTTTAGTCCGTAGGACGAACAACAATCATACCATAGGCTAGCTTCTAGGGTTTAGCCTCCTTGATCTCGTGGTAGATCTACTCTTGTAACACACATCATCAATATTAATCAAGCAGGATGTAGGGTTTTACCTCCATCAAGAGGGCCCGAACCTGGGTAAAACATCGTGTCCCTTGTCTCCTGTTACCATCCGCCTAGACGCACAGTTCGGGACCCCCTACCCGAGATCCGCCGGTTTTGACACCGACATTGGTGCTTTCATTGAGAGTTCCTCTGTGTCGTTGCCAATAGGCTCGATGGCTTCTTTGATCATCATCAACGACGCAGTCCAGGGTGAGACCTTCCTCCCCGGACAGATCTTCGTATTTGGCGGTTTGCACTGCGGGCCAATTCGCTTGGCCATCTGGAGCAGATCGAAAGCTACGCCCCCGGCCGTCAGGTCAGATTTGGAAGTTTGAACTTCACGGATGACATCCGCTGGGACTTGATCTTCGATGGATTTGAGCCACACCCAAGCGTGCCTCACTGTCACGATGGGCATGATTTAGCTCTGCAGCCGGACAGTACCCTGGAGGCCGCACTCGAGTCCGCTCTGATCTTCAATTCGGAGCCGGCTGCGCAGATCGAGGACGGTTGGCTGGACACCGCCTCAGGGGCTGCAACCTCTATGGCGATAGAGCGGAACACTGACCTTGTCCCTCATAAAACTCGTGACTCCGAGGTGTCGGACTCCTTGCCGGACTCCGAACCTCCCGCGCCCCCTCCAACCGAATCCGGTTGGGCGCCGATCATGGAGTTCACCGCCGCGGACATCTTTCAGCACTCACCTTTCGGCGACATCTTGAGTTTGCTAAAGTATCTCTCGTTATCAGGAGAGCCCTGGCCGGACTGCGGTCTGGACGGTTGGGATGCGGACGACGAAGAAATTCAAAACCCACCCACCACCCACTTGGTAGCCACTGTCGATGATCTAACCGACATGCTAGACTACGACTCCGAAGACATCGACGGTATGGACGATGATGCTGGAGACGACCAAGAACCAGCGCCTACCGGGCATTGGAAAGCCACCTCATCATATGACATATACATGGTGGATATCCCAAAGGATGGGAACGGCAAAGGAACAGCGGAGGATGACCCCTCCAAGAAAACAGCCCAAGCGCCGGTGTCAGCGGCGCCGCTCTAAATCTTGCCACAGCAAGAATGAAGATTCCGGCACCGGAGATAATAACACCCCAGACAGTGCCGAAGACAACCCACTCCAGCAAGATTCAGCACAGGAGGACGGAGACGCCAGCCCTCATGAGAGAGCGGCAGAAGAAGAGGTAGAGGATTATATGCCTCCCTCCGGAGATGAGGCAAGCCTCGACGACAACGAATTCGTCGTGCCTGAGGATCCCGTCGAACAAGAGCGTTTTAAACGCAGGCTTATGGCCAGGGCAAACATCCTCAAGAAAAAGCAGCAACAGCTTAGAGCTGATCAAGATCTGCTAGCCGACAGATGGACTGAAGTCCTCGTGGCCGAAGAGCATGAGCTTGAACGCCCCTCCAAAAGCTACCCTAAACGCAAGCTGCTCCCCCGATTAGAGGAGGAGGCGTATGAACCTGCATCACCAGCAGACAATACGGCTGACCGACCACCCCGTGGTCGCGACAGAGAGGCCCCTAATCACTAGAACCGTACCTCGGCATCGCTCGAAAAGCACGAGGCCACAGGGGAATGCTCCGGACTTGCGAGATATATTGGAGGATAAGGCAAGACAATCAAGATCGATCTATGGATCGCGTGGGCGCCCCATGATACGTGACGACAACCGTCGCGCCGGACACAGTAAGTCCGGCCGGGCCGAACAAAATAGACAAAGCTCTTTTGAGCTCCGTCGTGACATCGCCCAGTACAGAGGCGCCGCACACCCACTATGCTTCACAGATGAAGTAATGGATCATCAAATCCCCGAAGGGTTTAAACCCATGAATATTGAATCTTACGATGGCACAACAGACCCCGCGGTTTGGATCGAAGACTATCTCCTTCACATCCACATGGCCCGTGGTGATGATCTTCACGCCATCAAATATCTCCCATTCAAACTTAAAGGACCAGCCCGGCATTGGCTTAACAGCTTGCCAACAGAGTCGACCGGGAGTTGGGAAGACCTGGAAGCCGCATTCCTCGATAACTTCCAAGGCATGTATGTGCGACCACCAGACGCTGATGACCTAAGCCACATAATTTAGCAGCCAGACAAATCGGCCAAACAATTCTGGACACGGTTCGTAACCAAGAAAAACCAAATCGTCGACTGTCCGGATGCGGAGTCCCTCGCGGCCTTCAAGCATAACATCTGTCAGGACCCCGACTCAATGTCACATCGATCTAGCCTGTAACACCTCATATCACTTTGCGGCCTCACGCACGGTATTCCCACGGGTGTCACCTTACCTTTGCCCGGGACCGTTTGCGCCTTTTGGCTCACGTATATGATGATGTCGCTAGCATCCATATGATAAGGAGCCCGGGCTGACATGACTAGTCGTAAACCCAAAGTGGCACAGACTTACAGGGACAGGCATCCATGACCCAGCATCGAACGTGTCGGTCATCAGCAAGTGGGTCCGGGCTGTAGCACTGGGCTAGCAGGACTCCGATAAACCGGGCTGTAGTGGGCTAACAGGGCTCCGGTACTCAATGCGTGACATTTCCCCGAAGGGACAGACATAGGAACGAAGAAGGACACATGCCGGCCAGCCTAAGTGTTCCGGAGCAGTAGCAAGCTACCATGGCTCAATGGAAACACTAGGAGACATTTCCCGGTAAGAGAGGCTACTAAAGATAAACAACTAGATAGTCAGATCCCACACATACCAAGCATTTCAATCATACACACAATATGCTCGATATGTGCAAATACAACAAGGCATCACAACATGACTCTACGACACAAGTACTTTATTTAAAGGCTCAGAGAGCCATACATAACATACATACAAGTATGGGTCACACGACCCACATTCAAGTCATACAGTCATACAAACCAGCAGCGGAAGTAACTTGTCTGAGTACAGACAACTAGTAAAATAAAAGAGGCTTGGAAAGCCTAGCTATACTACGTGGACCTTCACAAGCTCAGGATTACCACCTGGGCCTCAGTCTACTCATCGATGTCAACGTCTACGAAGAACCCATCAGAAGGGGTTGCAGCGTCTTCTGTAAAACGTAAATTATAGCAACATGAGTACAAAGGTACCCAGCAAGACTTACGTCAGATCCTACATACATGCACATTATCAAGAAGGGTTGGTGGAGTTATTGCAGCAAGCCAGCTTTGACTCTTGGCTAAGCTATCCTACGAGACTCCAACTTGAAATGGTTTTGCCCACACGAGTCCACTACTCACCACTTCAATACACCACCGAGGATCCACCTCCGTCATCCTACGGAAGAGCCATCCTCGGCACTCACGCTTATCTTGAGATTTTTAGTAGTATCCATTCACTTGTCTATGAACTGTATAAGCAACCAAGTAGTTCTTTACCGCGGACGCAGCTATTCGAATAGATCATGTTAACCCTGCAGGGGTGTACTTCTTCATACATGTTTCCACCACTTAGCGTCTGCACACGACATGTGCTCGGCAGACTTCAAGCGAAAGCCGACGTGGGTGTAGACCACGACCTACCTAAACACCTAAGTCTCTAGTCCAGGTTTATCGCCTATCCAGGTTCCATCCGCAGGGAGTCCGGCCGAGGTTTCCCATACGGCCCCGAACGATGTGTACAGGGTTCCCGAGATACCTAACGGGTATTCGGTACACCGTGCCACGTACCTACCGCATCACAGCCTACCCTGCGGGTTAGCGCTGTCCACGGCCTCCAGTAAGCTACAAACACCAGAAACTACTTGCAACTCCTGGACAGAGGACTAGGGTGAATAAGAAATCGAGCGGGGTCATATTTCAGGGCCCAATGCATGGTAGTAGCTGAATCTTAAATCACGCATATAGATCTCAGTTCTTAAGGTCGGCTTCAATGAAACAACCCACCATGTACTCCTACATGGCCTCTCATCGATACCTTTACCAAATCGTGTTCACCACATCACTCTCATTACCGACATGATCATTTCACTCTAGCCCATCACCCAGATGAACCAGACCTGACACGACTCTAAGCATAGCAGGCATAGCAAGGTAGGAACAACACATACATATGGCTCAATCAAATCCTACACATGCTAGTGGGTTTCATCTAATTACTGTGGCAATGACAGGTCATGCAGAGGAAATGGGTTCAACTACCATAGCACACAGCAGTTTGAAACGCGTTGTCTTAATGCAGTAAAAGAGAGCAAGAGCGAGAACATGGGATTGTATCGATATGACCAAATGGTTGGTTGCTTGCCTGATGGATCGATGCACGGATACGGTTCTTCGCTAGGGTAATCACGGTACTCCTCGGAGGCAGAACCTTCCGCAAAGAACACCGATACACAACTATCACCAAACAATGTGCGACAATATGATGCATGCATGAAACATGGCAATATGAGTGTGTTGGGCTAATGCAACTAAAACCAGATGGGTTTGAATCAATTTGAACCAAAGATTCAAATTTCAAACTCATAAATGGCCCTTTAAAGTGTTTTATCTTGTTCTGCACTAAACCTCAAGTTAGCTTATTTAAACATGCATGAAACTAGTACAGATGGATAGATTGGATTTTTCTGATCATTTTTCATATATAATTTGTTTGATTTGGAGCTACGGTTGAATTTATATGAATTTTTGAAGTTTGCAACAATCTCTGGAATTTATAAATCATTGTAGATTTATTTTAATTTAGAAAAGGTTTACTGTGTCAGCATGAGGTCATGCTGACCTCAGCAAGTCAACAGACCCGGTCCAGGTCAAACCTGACGCGTGGGTCCAGGGTGTCAGTGGCTAATTAACTAATTTAATTTAGTTTAAACTAATCTGGATAATTAGCAGAAGGGGGCCCCACCTGTCATTGACTCAACAGAGTCAACCGGGGCCCACCCGTGGTCAAAGAAAAAACGGCTGCACCGGCGTTTAGCCGCCGGCGAGCCCGACGCGGCGGCGGAAGTGGTTTTGGCCGTTCCGGCCACCAAATGGGGCGCGGAAGGCATCGACGTGGAGCTGGGGACGAACCGCAGCTCTTGGTGGAGCGAGTTGAGGTCGGGGTGGCCGGAGTTGGCGCCGGCGATGACCTAGGCGGTCACTGGAGTTCGGGTGAAGGCGAACTTAGGGCTAGGGTGTGCGGTGAGGTGCGGCAAGTGCACGGTTGGACTCAACGCAACATGGTGAGTGCGTTGGACACCGTGAGTTGGCCGGAGGATGGCCGGGAGCACGTCGGCGACGAGATCCACGACGGTGCGTGCGGGTGATCTTCGTGCGGTGGCTACACGGCTCGGGGGCGAGAGAGGAAGGGTAGGAAGGGTAGCTAGGCTCACAGAGCACCCGTAGAGGCCACCGGCGGGGTCGGGGACGAGCTGATGCGGTGACGGCGTTGAAGGGGATCTCCGGCGATGGCAAACTCAGGCGAGGTCGGTGCGGTGGACTCGGGCCTTGCGAGCACACGGGGCTCGGGTAGCTCGACGAAGGGGACGGCGGCGGAGCTCCTGGACACGACGAGACGACGCACGGGCGGCAGGGAGCGCGGCTACGGCGATGGAGCGGCGGCGGTGGCATCGGCCATGGCTGGAGAGCGCGAGGGGGAGGAACTGGAGAGGAGAGGGGACGTCTGGGGGGTTCGGGGGAGAGAGAGGGGTCGATCCACGGCGTTAGCCGGGCGAGTGGAGCGGCGAGGCGGCGAGCAGGTGCGTGGCACCCATGCGGTGCTCGCTGTCGAGCACCTGCCTGCCAGCCTGGCCGGCAAGCAGCTCGCTGGCGCGGCGCTGGGCTGGGCCGGCAGGTGGGCCGGGTTGCAGGCACCAGGTAAGTTTTCCTTTCTGTTTTTTTTCTATTATTCTGCAACTTTGTTGAATTATTAAAAATACCTAGGCAACTCCTAAAATCACCAAACTGCTCCTGGTCCATAGTTGGATTATTTCCAACATGAAACATTTTAGTTTAGGAATATTTGAGCATTTGAAATATTTTATATAATTTTAAATGCCCAAATTCAAATACTTATCATTTAATTCAAAGACCCTAAGATGACCTAGAAAATTGTGCAACACTGTTGGCAGAGGTTCTGAACCAAGACAAAAATGATGGACATTTTAGAAGGGCATTTCAGGTTCATTGAAAAAGTTTTTAGTAAACCCTAGTTGGTTTCAGAGGGGGCTGGGGGTTCTGGCATCCCCATTTCAAGTTTCTGATGAAAGGATAGACATGATGCAACACTCTAATGCATGAACTAGCTAGGGTGTGACAACTCACCCCCACTCAAAAGAATCTCGTCCCAAGATTTGGGTTCCTCCGGGAAGAAGGCGGGATACTCGAGTCGAAGACGATCCTCCCTTTCCCAAGTTGCCTCATTCTCAGAATGGTGCGACCATTGAACCTTGAGAAACTTGATATTATGACATCGAGTGGTACGCTCAGCTTGATCGAGGATACGAACAGGGTACTCTCGATACATGAGATTATCTTGGAGATCAAGCGTTTCGTGGTCTACTTCGCGGATAGGATCCGAGAAGCAACGCCTGAGTTGAGAAACATGGAAGACGTCGTGGACTCTGGAGAGATGTGGAGGTAGTTCCAATTGGTAGGCAACTTCTCCTCGTTTTGCGAGAATGCGAAAGGGTCCAATGTAACGAGGAGCCAATTTGCCCTTGATACCGAAGCGATGGGTTCCCTTCAGAGGAGTAACCCGAAGGTAAGCCTTCTCGTCAACCTCAAAAGTCATAGCCTTATGTTTTCGGTCATATTGACTCTTTTGACGAGATTGGGCTGTTTTCAACTTTTCACGAACGATGCGAACTTGCTCTTCTGCTTCCTGAATCATATCCGGGCCAAAGAATTGTCTTTCCCCGGTTTCTGACCAGTTAAGAGGCGTTCGACACCTTCGTCCATAGAGAACTTCAAAAGGGGCTTTGCCCAAGCTGGATTGATAGCTGTTGTTATAAGCAAATTCGGCAAATGGAAGGCACTTCTCCCAATCCATTCCGAATGAGATAACAGAGGCTCGAAGCATGTCTTCTAGAATCTGGTTGACGCGTTCCACTTGACCACTTGATTGAGGGTGGAAAGCGGTACTAAAAGAAAGGCGGGTTCCCATAGCATTTTGGAAACTTTCCCAAAATCGAGAGGTGAAAAGACTTCCTCGATCCGAGTTAATTTCCAAAGGAACACCATGGAGAGACACTATTCGGGAGATGTACAAGTCTGCTAACTGACTAGCAGTTATACTCTCACGAACAGGTAAGAAATGGGCCACTTTGGAAAGATGATCGATAACGACGAAGATAGCATTATTCCCTCTCTTAGTCCTGGGAAAACCGGTGATGAAGTCCATACCAATTTTATCCCATTTCCATTCAGGAATAGCTAGGGGTTGAAGGGTGCCAGCAGGCCGTTGATGCTCTGCTTTTACACGACGGCAGACGTTGCAATTAGCAATATACTGAGCAATTTCTCTCTTCATCCTAGTCCACCAGAACCTCTGGCGTAGGTCATGATACATCTTGGTACTACCGGGATGAATGGTGAGAGGAGATTCATGAGCCTCCTTAAGGATCAACTGCCGTAGATGCTGGTTCTTGGGAACCACTAAACGGTTCTCAAAGTACACAACACCATGATCATTTGTGGAGAAACATCTAGCACCTCCGCTAGCAATGTTCTCCTTGATCTTAGATATTCCCTTATCTCGCTTTTGGGCAGCGATGATTTGATCCGTAAGAGTAGGTTTCGCCACCAAGGTGGAAAGAAATCCTTGAGGAACAATGTGAAGGTTAAGCTTCCGAAATTCCTCATGGAGAAGCGGTTGACTTTGTTGTAACATCAGGTTGTTACAATAAGATTTATGACTTAGCGCATCAGCCATGACGTTGGCTTTCCCTGGGGTGTAAGTTATTCCTAAGTCGAAATCTGTGATCAACTCGACCCAACGTCTTTGCCTGAGATTTAAATCCGGTTGGGTGAATATATACTTCAGACTTTGGTGATCAGTGTAGATTTCGCAATGATTAACGAGAAGGTAATGTCGCCATGTTTTGAGTGCATGGACTACAGCTGCAAGCTCTAGATCATGAGTAGGATAATTCTCCTCATGTGGGTGCAATTGCCGTGAAGCGTAAGCAATTACGTGTCGATCTTGCATGAGAATGCAACATAGTCCTTGTCGCGAGGCGTCGCAGTACATAACAAAATCCTTGCAAAAATCCGGTGGTACCAGTACGGGAGCAGAGGTTAAACGTCTTTTCAGTTCCTGGAAACTGTGCTCACATTGTGGAGTCCACTCAAACTTTTTATCTTTCTTGAGGAGTTCAGTTAGAGGTTTGGCAACTTTGGAGAAATTCTCGACAAAGCGACGGCAATAGCTCGCTAGGCCAAGGAAACTCCGAACTTGCTTGACCGATTCAGGTGGAGTCCAATTAAGGACGGATTGAACTCGCTCAGGGTTAACAGCAATGCCTTTACCAGAAATTACATGTCCAAGATAGGTCACTTCTGACAACCAGAATTCACATTTAGAAAATTTGGCATAAAGGCGATGCTCTCGAAGTTTCTTCAACACTAGCCTTAGGTGTTCGGCATGTTCTTCCTCGTTCTTGGAGTAGATGAGTATATCATCGAGGTAAACCACGACGAATTTATCCAAATACTCCATGAAGATTGAGTTCATCAACCGAGAGAAGGTGGCTGGAGCATTCGTTAAACCGAAGGACATGACGGTGTACTCGTATTGGCCATAACGAGTAACAAAGGCCGTTTTCGGAATGTCCCCGTTTCTGATTTTGATTTGATGGTAGCCCAACCTCAAATCCATTTTAGAGAAGATTGAGGATCCAGCGAGCTGATCATATAGGTCGTTGATCCTGGGGAGCGGATACTTGTTCTTAATTGTGACCAAGTTGACAGGTCGATAATCTACAACCATCCGGTCCGTACCATCCTTCTTCTTGACGAAGAGGACGGGGCAAGCCCAAGGAGATGAACTAGGTCGGATGAAACCCTTTTTCAAGGACTCATCTAGTTGTTTCTTAAGCTCGGCTAGTTCAAAAGGTGCCATCTTGTAGGGTCTTCTGGAAATCGGGACAGTTCCTGGAATGAGATCTATCACGAATTCGGCATCTCTGTCAGGTGGAACACCTGGCAATTCCTCTGGGAAGACATCCGGAAAGTCATGGACTACCGGAACATCCTCAAGGTCTGGCAAAGGGCTGGCGTTAAGAGAATATAACTATCGCTTGGCTATTCGGGTCAAGACATTGACTATCTTCCCCGAAGGATGGGTGAGTTGAACAGACCTAGAGAAGCAATCAATTTTGGCATGATGGGCTGACATCCAGTCCATACCCAAGATGATATTAGTATCCGAAGATTTGAGGGCTATCAAAGATGCGAGAAAAACAAGTCTGTCGACTTGAATTTCATTTCCATGGCTTACTCTAGAAGTTTGCCATTTGGATCCCGGAGTTTGAATTACCATAGAGGTGGGCATCTCACAGAATGTGGTGTTATGCAGACGAGCATAGCTCTCAGATATAAATGAATGAGATGCTCCTGTATCGAAAAGAACAGATGCCGGGTGGCAATTAACAAGGAGCGTACCGAGAACGACGTTGGGATCTTCTTGAGCCTCTTCCGCAGAAACACAATTAACATGGCCACGGGCAGTGGTGGCCGGCTTGGCGTAGAACACTTTCCCTGTCGGCTTGCCGCGGCCAACAGTTTTTGCTGTCTGATTGGGGTTGGTTTGGGGACACTCGCGCATATAGTGGCCTGATTCCCCACACTTGAAACAAGTCACGGAACTGGTACGTGGAGGAGTATTGTTGGTTGGACCACCATAGGGCTTGGCTGGTGCATATGGCTGAGCTGGGCGAGGCGCCTGGAAGGATGGCCTCGGTGTGAACCTGGGTGGCAGGGCAGTGTTAGGCACCCACACGCGGCGCTTCTGAGGACCAGCACCGGATGAGGAACCCAAGTCACGGCCATGCTTGCGTGTTGCTTCATAATCAGTCTGACCAGTCTCAGCACTGATGGCTTTATTAACAAGCTTCTGAAAAGATGTGCACTCATGCAGACGGAGGTCGCGGCGAAGCTCAGGACTAAGCCCCTTACGGAACCTTGCCTGCTTCTTGGCATCTGTAGAAACTTCCTCCGTTGCATAACGGGCAAGGTTACCAAACTCCCTGCTGTAAGCGTCAACAGAGAGTCGGCCTTGAGTGAAACTACAGAACTCCTCACGTTTACGGTCCATGAGACCCTCCGGAATGTGATGTTCACGGAAAGCCTCGCTGAATTCAGCCCAAGTAGTGATGTGGCCCGCTGGGCGCATAGCTTCATAATTCTCCCACCAGAGACTGGCTGGGCCTTCAAGATGATATGCAGCAAAGGTGACCTTGTCAGCCTCAGCTACTAGCGCAGAACGCAGTTTGTGAGAAATACTGCGAAGCCAGTCATCAGCGTTGAGAGGCTCGACAGAGTGGTGGAACGTGGGTGGATGTAACTTGATGAAATCACTGAGTGACACCAAGTTAGTCCTCTGATGGTGTGCTGTGTTCTGTTCAATACGCTCCAACAAACGGTTGGTCTCCCGCTTGTTTCTCTCAGCCTCTAGCATAACTTCTGCCAGAGAGGGAGGGTGAGGCAGATTTGTATCCCCAACTCTGCTGCCTTCGGCCTGCTCTTGGGGAGCAGGGTTGTTGCGGGTGTTGACCATCCTAGGAAAAACAAGACAATGGTTTAGTCCAACATGACAAGATTCCGACATAGAATGTAGAATGTAATGGACAACTCAGAATGCAAGATGATCATCCGTATGACATGGTAGATACAGAAACTACTTCTTTTATTCCATCGTCATACACACCATACGAGGTTTAGTACAAGACCAACAAGTACTATTTCGGTGAGAGGAGGATTACATATCATCGGAGGCATCCCAAGCTCCTATACATTATTTTTCCTACACCCCCGAAATTACTACACGCTAAGTCATATCCCACAAGTCACGCAGGACGGTGGAAATACAACTATTACAATACCTAGTGGAACTACTACTATCTCAGTCATCTCCGTAGTAGTTCTCATAGAAGTCTCCTCCATAGCCTGGAAGTTCAACGTGAGCATCCGGAAACAAATGGTCCTGAGGAGCCTGTGGACCAAAAGGGCTAGGGTGAGGTCTTGGACCAACAAACAGTGGCCTGCGAGGACCACGAGGTGGGGTGATGCCTCCCACATCACGCCAATCCATCATGTCCGGCAGAGCAGACCTAACAGGATACAGATCTCTCATATCCATGCATCCAGCTTGCACAGCCGGTGCAAACCGAGTCAAGGTGGCCCAATGATCGGCGCGGGTGTTGAAAAGCTCCATTCTCAAGGCCCGATTCTCTCGGTCCTTATCCTCGAGCAACTCAGCAGTGGTGCGAGTTAGTGAGTCCTCCTGACTGGGGTCAGCATAGATAGCCCGGAGATAACCGTGCGCTCCAGGGAGTGAAGCCGGCATATACCGGAAGTCGGTGTTGCGAAGCAGGCCAGTCCTGACTAGCATGATGGTCATCATAGAATAAGCCGCATCTTGCACAGCCATCTCAATAGTAACACCGAGCCCATAGGAACAGTGAAGAGCCTCGGTAGAACCAGGATAAGAGGGAAATATCCGGACGGTGCAAAGATACTGGCTTTGGTTAAAATCTCGAAACTGCTCTTCGACCGTGTATTCGGGATACCAACGGTAACCCGTCTCGATCATCACTCGGACTAACATGGCCGTATGACCGGTCACACCAATGCATCGGGTCAGGCGAACCACTTGATTTTGGTCGCGAGTGGCCATCTGAAAGCACAACCATAATGCAAAGGCATTAGAATTTCTAGCAAAATTTCGACAGCATAACGGCTGTAAATGCTCAAGAAAGGTTTGAGACATTTATCAAAAATTTGCATAGACACTCAACAATATCATATCAAGGTTCTGGGTTCAACTTATCAGCATAACAAGGTAGAAGAACTGAACTAGGCTTGTAGACATCAAACCTATAAGGTACTACTGATTCGTAACACGTGAACCTGATAGAGAGAGAAGATCCTAATCCTTAAGCCCCGGTAGAAGAATGGACTAACTCAGATCAGAATGCCATGAGGTAAAGAAGTAAAAAGAGCTTTACGTACCATCCCACAATCAATTCCCCTACATATAACTAAAGCATTTCTAGACTCAACATCGACCAGTTTGGCTTGGAGAACCTACAGGCAGTCCGGCTCTGATGCCAACACTGTCAGAACCCCGACTCAATGTCACATCGATCTAGCCTGTAACACCTCATATCACTTTGCGGCCTCACGCACGGTATTCCCACGGGTGTCGCCTTACCTTTGCCCGGGACCGTTTGCGCCTTTTGGCTCACGTATATGATGATGTCGCTAGCATCCATATGATAAGGAGCCCGGGCTGACATGACTAGTCGTAAACCCAAAGTGGCACAGACTTACAGGGACAGGCATCCATGACCTAGCATCGAATGTGTCGGTCATCAGCAAGTGGGTCCGGGCTGTAGCACTAGGCTAGCAGGACTCCGGTAAACCGGGCTGTAGCGGGCTAACAGGGCTCCGGTACTCAATGCGTGACATTTCCCCGAAGGGACAGACACAGGAACGAAGAAGGACACATGCCGGCCAGCCTAAGTGTTCCGGAGCAGTAGCAAGCTACCATGGCTCAATGGAAACACTAGGAGACATTTCCCGGTAAGAGAGGCTACTAAAGATAAACAACTAGATAGTCAGATCCCACACATACCAAGCATTTCAATCATACACACAATATGCTCGATATGTGCAAATACAACAAGGCATCACAACATGACTCTATGACACAAGTACTTTATTTAAAGGCTCAGAGAGCCATACATAACATACATACAAGTACGGGTCACACGACCCACATTCAAGTCATACAGTCATACAAACCAGCAATGGAAGTAACTTGTCTGAGTACAGACAACTAGTAAAATAAAAGAGGCTTGGAAAGCCTAGCTATACTATGTGGACCTTCACAAGCTCAGGATTACCACCTGGGCCTCAGTCTACTCATCGATGTCAACGTCTACGAAGAACCCATCAGAAGGGGTTGCAGCGTCTTCTGTAAAATGTAAATTATAGCAACATGAGTACAAAGGTACCCAACAAGACTTACGTCAGATCCTACATACATGCACATTATCAAGAAGGGTTGGTGGAGTTATTGCAGCAAGCCAGCTTTGACTCTTGGCTAAGCTATCCTACGAGACTCCAACTTGAAATGGTTTTGCGCACACGAGTCCACTACTCACCACTTCAATACACCACCGAGGATCCACCTCCGTCATCCTACGGAAGAGCCATCCTCGGCACTCACGCTTATCTTGAGATTTTTAGTAGTATCCATTCACTTGTCTATGAACTGTATAAGCAACCAAGTAGTCCTTTACCGCGGACGCGGCTATTCGAATAGATCATGTTAACCCTGCAGGGGTGTACTTCTTCATACATGTTTCCACCACTTAGCGTCTGCACACGACATGTGCTCGGCAGACTTCAAGCGAAAGCCGACGTGGGTGTAGACCACGACCTACCTAAACACCTAAGTCTCTAGTCCAGGTTTATCGCCTATCCAGGTTCCATCCGCAGGGAGTCCGGCCGAGGTTTCCCATACGGCCCCGAACGATGTGTACAGGGTTCCCGAGATACCTAACGGGTATTCGGTACACCGTGCCACGTACCTACCGCATCACAACCCACCCCGCGGGTCAGCGCTGTCCACGGCCTCCAGTAAGCTACAAACACCAGAAACTACTTGCAACTCCTGGACAGAGGACTAGGGTGAATAAGAAGTCGAGCGGGGTCATATTTCAGGGCCCAATGCATGGTAGTAGCTGAATCTTAAATCACGCATACAGATCTCAGTTCTTAAGGTCGGCTTCAATGAAACAACCCACCATGTACTCCTACATGGCCTCTCATCGATACCTTTACCAAATCATGTTCACCACATCACTCTCATTACCGACATGATCATTTCACTCTAGCCCATCACCCAGATGAACCAGACCTGACACGACTCTAAGCATAGTAGGCATAGCAAGGTAGGAACAACACATACATATGGCTCAATCAAATCCTACACATGCTAGTGGGTTTCATCTAATTACTGTGGCAATGACAGGTCATGCAGAGGAAATGGGTTCAACTACCGTAGCACACAGTAGTTTGAAACGCGTTGTCTTAATGCAGTAAAAGAGAGCAAGAGCGAGAACATGGGATTGTATCGATATGATCAAATGGTTGGTTGCTTGCCTGATGGATCGATGCACGGATACGGTTCTTCGCTAGGGTAATCACGGTACTCCTCGGAGGCAGAACCTGCCGCAAAGAACACCGATACACAACTATCACCAAACAATGTGCGACAATATGATGCATGCATGAAACATGGCAATATGAGTGTGTTGGGCTAATGCAACTAAAACCAGATGGGTTTGAATCAATTTGAACCAAAGATTCAAATTTCAAACTCATAAATGGCCCTTTAAAGTGTTTTATCTTGTTCTGCACTAAACCTCAAGTTAGCTTGTTTAAACATGCATGAAACTAGTACAGATGGATAGATTGGATTTTTCTGATCATTTTTCATATATAATTTGTTTGATTTGGAGCTACGGTTGAATTTATATGAATTTTTGAAGTTTGCAACAATTTCTGGAATTTATAAATCATTTTAGATTTATTTTAATTTAGAAAAGGTTTACTGCGTCAGCATGAGGTCATGCTGAACTCAGCAAGTCAATAGACCCGGTCCAGGTCAAACCTGACGCGTGGGTCCAGGGTGTCAGTGGCTAATTAACTAATTTAATTTAGTTTAAACTAATCTGGATAGTTAGCAGAAGGGGGCCCCACCTGTCATTGACTCAACAGAGTCAACCGGGGCCCACCCATGGTCAAAGTCAAAACGGTTGCACCGGCGTTTAGCCGCCGGCGAGCCCGACGCGGCGGCGGAAGTGGTTTTGGCCGTTCCGGCCACCAAATGGGGCGCGGAAGGCATCTACGTGGAGCTGGGGACGAACCGCAGCTCTTGGTGGAGCGAGTTGAGGTCGGGGTGGCCGGAGTTGGCGCCGGCGACGACCTAGGCGGTCACCGGAGTTCGGGTGATGGCGAACTCGGGGCTAGGGTGTGCGGTGAGGTGCGGGAAGTGCACGGTTGGACTCAACGCAACGTGGTGAGTGCGTTGGACACCGTGAGTTGGCCGGAGGATGGCCGGGAGCACGTCGGCGACGAGATCCACGGTGGTGCGTGCGGGTGATCTTCGTGCGGTGGCTACACGGCTCGGGGCGAGAGAGGAAGGGTAGGAAGGGTAGCTAGGCTCACAGAGCACCCGTAGAGGCCACCGGCGGGGTCGGGGACGAGCTGATGCGGTGACGGCGTTGAAGGGGATCTTCGGCGACGGCGAACTCAGGCGAGGTCGGTGCGGTGGACTCGGGCCTTGCGAGCACACGGGGCTCGGGTAGCTCGACGAAGTGGACGGCGGCGGAGCTCCTGGACACGACGAGACGACGCACGGGCGGCGGGGAGCGCGGCTACGGCGATAGAGCGGCGGCGGTGGCGTCGGCCATGGCTGGGGAGCGCGAGGGGGATGAACTGGAGAGGAGAGGGGACGTCTGGGGGTGCGGGGGAGAGAGAGGGGTCGATCCACGGCGTTAGCCGGGCGAGTGGAGCGGCAAGGCGGCGAGCAGGTGCGTGGCACCCATGCGGTGCTCGCCGTCGAGCACCTGCCTGCCTGCCTGGCCGGCAAGCAGCTCGCTGGCGCGGCGCTGGGCTGGGCCGGCAGGTGGGCCGGGTTGCAGGCGCCAGGTAAGTTTTCCTTTCTGTTTTTTTTTCTATTATTCTGCAACTTTGTTGAATTATTAAAAATACCTAGGCAACTCCTAAAATCACCAAATTGCTCCTGGTCCATAGTTGGATTATTTCCAACATGAAACATTTCAGTTTAGGAATATTTGAGCATTTGAAATATTTTATATAATTTTAAATGCCCAAATTCAAATACTTATCATTTAATTCAAAGACCCTAAGATGACCTAGAAAATTGTGCAACACTTTTGGCAGAGGTTCTGAACCAAGACAAAAATGATGGACATTTTAGAAGGGCATTTCAGGTTCATTGAAAAAGTTTTTAGTAAACCCTAGTTGGTTTCAGAGGGGGCTGGGGGTTCTGGCATCCCCATTTCAAGTTTCTGATGAAAGGATAGACATGATGCAACACTCTAATGCATGAACTAGCTAGGGTGTGACAACATCCGTGACGAGTGGCTTGCCCGGCACCTGGGACAGGAAAGGCCGAAATCCATGGCAGCCCTCACATCACTCATGACCCGCTTCTGCGCGGGTGAGGACAGCTGGCTAGCACGCAGCAACAACCTCAGCAAAAATTCTGGCAGTCCGGATATCAAGGACCGTAATGGCAGGTCACGTCGCAACAAAAACAAATGCCACATTAACGGTGATAATAGTGAAGATACGGCAGTCAATGCCGGATTCAGAGGCTCTAAACCCGGTCAACGGAAAAAGCCATTCAAAAGAACTACTCCGGGTCCGTCCAATTTGGACCGAATACTCGACCGCTTGGTGTCAGATACACGGCACCCCTGAAAAGCCAGCTAACCACACCAACAGGGACTGTTGGGTATTCAAGCAGGCAGGCAAGTTAATTGCCGAAAACAATGACAAGGGGCTGCATAGCGATGACGAGGAAGAGACCCGACCGCCGAACAATAGAGGACAAAAGGGTTTCCTCCCACAGGTGCGGACGGTGAACATGATATACATAACGCACATACCTAAAAGGAAGCGGAAGCGTGCACTCAGGGATGTATACGCGATGGAGCCAGTTGCCCCGAAGTTCAATCCATGGTCCTCCTGCCCGATCACTTTTGACCGAAGGGACCACCCCACCAGCATCCGCCACGGCGTATTCGCCGCATTGGTTTTAGACCCAATCGTCGATGGATTTCACCTCACCAGAGTCCTGATGGACGGCGGCACCAGCCTGAACCTGCTTTATCAGGATATAGTGCGCAAAATGGGCATAGACCCCTCAAGGATTAAACCTACCAAGACGACCTTTAAAGGCGTCATACCAGGTGTAGAAACCAATTGTACAGGCTCAGTTACACTGGAAGTGGTCTTCGGATCCCCGGATAACTTCCGAAGCGAGGAGTTAATCTTCGACATAGTTCCGTTCCGCAGCGGCTACCATGCTCTGCTCGGACGTACCGTGTTCGCAAAGTTCAACGTGGTGCCGCACTACGCATACCTCAAGCTCAAGATGCCAGGCCCTCGAGGAGTCATCACGGTCAACGGAAACACTGAACGCTCTATCCGAACGGAGGAACACACAGCGGCTCTCGCGGCAGAAGTACAGTGCAGCCTCTTAAGGCAATTCTCGAGTCCGTCCGTTAAGCGACCGGACACGGCTAAACGCGCTTGGAGTAACCTACAACAAGACCACCTGGCACGTTCCGAGCACGCGTAGCAGTGCGGCCCCAACCCCAGCCCCTGCAAAACGTCAAGATAGGTCCTTCGCGTACACCATTACGCTCTGAAGATACCATGGGCATGGGGAGAGGGGCACGACCACGATAGGCCCAGAATGCGGCTCAACCACACCAGGGGCTCTCAAGTGTATCATTCTTTTTTCCTTTTTTTATTATTTTTACCCACAGGACTCCGTTCGTCAGAGGCCCTGTCCGGCAGCAGACCTGCCGAACTCACGATGCAACAGCCAGGGAAGGAGAAAGGCTACAACGAATATCCAGGTGGTCTCCATTACGAGCATTAAATCTGTTTTATACACCATTCCGCAGCCTACCCCTGGAGGGGGACATGTTTAATAGTCCCACCCCTTGCTTATCGCACCATTTGTATCGTTCTGCATTTACGGCAGTTTTTCTTGAATAAGTAATGCAGCACCTTTTTGCTTCCAATTGCATTTCTTTCTTATACATATGTTCATTTATGACATGTTGCATCCATACATTTTGGTGCGGCTAAATACACCAAGGGCTTATGTTTCCCGCATCATGGTGCGATAAGTCCGAACACTTTCACAAGTGCGGCACCCCGAACTTATAGCATTATATGCATCGGCTCCGAATCATGTCTTGGGTCAATAGTTGGGTTTGCCCGGCTCCCATGTTTTGGTACCTTATGTTCCGTTGTCGGCTGGGAGAACCACTGCGATTGCGCCCCAGTTGAGCTGGGCGAGCGCCTCAGTGGAGAAAGCTAAAACTGACCGTCATGATGAGGCGAGAGCCGGTCGCTATTCGAGAGGTTTTTTGCGAGTCCCTAAAGACTTATGCCGCTTAGAGCGAGGAGCCGGCTTTGTCCGGCCCAGGCGTGGATAGCCACCCAAATTCGGCCTTCCGAAGACTAGGGGCTTCGCCGAAATTTAAAACTATAGAATTCTATGGCTAAGTGAGAGTGTTCAAGCATTATAAGTCCGGTTGCCTTGTTCGTTGTATTGAGCGCCTCCCTAGATGGACCCAAATATGGGAACAAGAGTGCTCAAATTTATCCCGAACACCCCAGCACTTGTGGCATGGGGGCTGAAGCCGACGACTTGCCATCTCTCAGATTTGATAAACAGCCGCACAGAAGGTAATATTTTAAATTAAAACGCGTTGCTTAGCGCATATGAACTAAGTTTTCAGCACATAGGATAACAAAATGCGAGTCTACTCAAATATTACATCTTTGGAGCACTCGCCCGCAATAGTGCAGGCACCCTTCAGCACACTCTTATAATACATCTCGGGCGTGCGATGCTCCTTGCCCTGCGGTGGCGCGTCCGTCACAAGCTTCTGGGCATCCATCTTGCCCCAGTGCACCTTTGCGCGGGCAAGGGCCCGACAGGCACCATCAATACAGGCGGAGTGCTTGATGACTTCAACCCATGGACACGCATCCACCAACCGCCGCACCAGGCCGAAGTAGCTCCCAGGCATGGCCTCCTTCGGCCACAGCCGAACTATGAGGCCCTTCATGGCCTGTTCGGCCGCCTTGTGGAGCTCGACAAGCTGCTTCAGCTGGTCGCTAAGGGCCACCGGATGTCCGGCCTCAGCATACTGAGACCAGAAGACCTTCTCCGTCGAGCTCCCCTCCTCGGCCCGGTAGAACGCGGCAGCATCGGACACGCTGCGGGGAAGATCCGCGAACGCTCCTGGAGAGCTCACATGCTTACTTTGCATGAAAAATGCCTTACCCGCTGCTATTTTCTTCAACGCCTCGATTTCTTGGAGGACCTTGTAGGCTTCGGCCTTAGCGGCTTTGGCACTCTCAAGAGCCATTGCAAGCTCAGACTCTCGAGTCTTTGAGTCAAGCTCCAGGCTCTCATGTTTTTTCACGAGATCCTGGAGCTCTTGCTCTACCTCCGCCACCCGCGCCTCCTGCTTCTCTCGCTCGGTGCACTCCGCGGCCGCATTACGTTCAGCCGCGGCCACCGCCTCCTTCAGGGTAGCCACCTCGTTAGTGGCCCCAGCAATACCCATGTTATCCTTGTCATTCTTTTTGCAACCAAAATCCTTTTCTGTAAGGTAAAATTTTAATAAGGTGTTACTCACCTTCCTTGTCCTCGAGCTGCTTCTTGGCACGGCCGAGCTCGTTCTCGGACCGCTCAAGGCTTTCCTTCAAAGTATTGACCTCCGCAGTCAGTGCGGCAGAGGTCAGCAGCGCAGCCTGCAATCCTATATTGACATATTTTTTATGACTCCTGCGTATATCTTTTTAGATCCTCAGTACAGCTTTTCTTTCCGAACACCGAACCGGGTATCAGGGGCTACTGTCTATGCGGTACTATTTTACATATATCAAAATTCTTAACTCAAAGCCTGTTAGAAGGCTGCTGCAGGCTTCAGTCAGCCCGCTCTTGGCGAGCTGCACCTTCTGAATCACCACACTCATAACAGTGTGGTGTTCCTCTTCGATGGAGGCGCCATTGAGCGCCTCCAGCAAGCTATCCGGCGCCTCCGGTTGGACGGAGGCTGCCGGCGTCACGGTTTTCCCTTCTTACGAAGGGGCCGCCCGCCGGACTCCGGAGCCACTATGGGTTCCGGGGCCGAGTCTGGTGCAAAGTCTGGGAGGTTGTCCTGCGACACCTCCGGGGCCTCCTCCTCCTGGCGGGTCCCTTCCCGGGATCCCACCTTGGCATCGTCCGCATCACGGGGGGTGGAGGCGGTCGGAATAGAATCCATATCCGACGCACCTAAGGACCCGCTCGACGAAGCGGGAAGATCATCCTTGGGCGGACTGCAGGGTTGTATGCGGCATTAGAAGGACACTATGTGGCGAAAATAAAAAACCATGAAGTTATTCGGGAGTCCGGATACTTACGATCTCGCCAGGGGCTTGGCCCTTGGAGGCCAGTCCTCTTCGTTGTTGCTGGCGTTGTCAGAGCAGTCCGGGGAAAGAGTTTTTCCCTTCTTGGACCCTTCGGCCTCGCTCGTTGGGGAGGCCTTCCTTTTCCTCCCTCCCCCCGCTGGAGGAGAGGCTTTCTTCTTCTCCTCCTCACCTTTGTGAGAGGAGTCTGCCTCGGAGTCATCATCCGATAGCACCTGAAAACGGGAACTCTTCCGAGTCCCCGTGGCCTTCTTCTTGGCCTTCTTCTCTGGCACCATGTGGGGTGCCGGAGCCAGCAGCCCCGTTAGGCGGGCGTCCGCTGGGTCCTCTGGCAATGGGGCCGGACAGATAGTCTGCTCGGCCTTCGCCGGCCAGCCCTGTCAAAGGAAAGGGAGTTTAGATCCTGCATAGAGTCAAACTATGGAAAACCAGCGTCCCGTAAAGGACAAAATCACTTACCTCGTCAGCCGGACACTACGAGCTGAATCCGCGATCTTCGGTAGCAGATGCGGGAGCCTCGGCGCCCTTGAACAACACCTTCCAGACATCTTCGTACGTAGTGTCGAAGAGCCCGCTCAAAGTCTTGTGTTGCGCCGGATCGAACTCCCACATGTTGAAGCCCCGTCGTTGGCACGGGAGAATCTGGCGGATGAGCATGACCTGGACTACGTTGACAAGCTTGACCTTCTTGTCCACTAGATTTTTGATGCAGGCTTGGAGTCCGGTCATCTCTTCCGAATCACCCCAAATCCGGCTGCTCTCTTTCCAGGAGGTGAGCCGTGAGGGGATGCCAGATCTGAATTCGGGGGCCGCCGCCCATTCAGGGTCACACGGCTCGGTGATGTAGAACCACCCCGATTGCCATCCCTTAATGGTTTCCACGAAAGTGCCCTCAAGCCAAGTAACGTTGGACATCCTGCCCACCATGGCGCCTCCGCACTCCGCTTGGCTGCCCTTCACAACCTTCGGCTTGACACTGAAGGTCTTGAGCCACAAGCCGAAGTGGGGCTGGATGTAGAGGAAGGCCTCACACACGACGATAAACACCGAGATATTGAGGATGAAATTCGGGGCTAGATCATGGAAATCCAGAACGTAGTAAAACATGAGCCCCCGGACAAAGGGGTGGAGTGGGAAGCCCAGTCCGCGGAGGAAATGGGGAAGAAATACTACCCTCTCATGGGGCCTGGGGGTGGGGATGAGCTCTCCCTCGTCGGGGAGCCGATGCGCGATGTTGCTGGACACATATCCGGCGCTGTGCAGCTTCTATATGTGCCCCTCTGTGACGGAGGAGGCCATCCACTTGCCTCCCGCTCCGGACATAGTTGGAGAAGGTTGAGGTGAGATGTGCGGACTTGGGCACTGGAGCTCGAGTTCGCTGAGATGGATAAGCCAAGGAGGAAGAAGGCACAGGTAAAATGGTTGGATCTTTATCCCCTTATATGGGCGGACGGAAACATGCGTCCCCACCGGCCTGATAAAACTCGCTTATCTCCCAAGCGCCGCAATTAATGGCGCGGTTGGGTTACCCACGTCCGTATTGATGGGAATCCCGGAATAAGGGGAGCACGATCTCTGCATCGACAAGACGTGCCAAGGAAACCGCTTTGCTAAACACGCTGAGGTGGTACAATAAAAACGATTCGAGTAAAGGCTTGGTAGTGGTGTGATGTCACGCCACCAAATACGTCAGCCGATCGAACTTGTGTAAATATTATTCTCTCTACGGTGGTGCATGGAATTTATTTTGCAGAGCTGGACACTATCCTGGTGTTCACAATCTTCCATAAATTATTCGGAGGAGGAACCCGCCTTGCAATGCCGAAGACAATATGCGCGCCGGACTCGTCGTCATTGAAGCCTGGTTCAGGGGCTACTGAGGGAGTCCTGGACTAGGGGGTGTCCGGATAGCCGAACTATCATCATCGGCCGGACTCCAAGACTATGAAGATACAAGATTGAAGACTTCGTCACGTGTCCAGATGGGACTTTACTTGGCGTGGAGGGCAAGCTTGGCGATACGGATATGTAGATCTCCTACCATTGTAACTGACTCTGTGTAACCCTAGCCCTCTCCGGTGTCTATATAAACCGTATGGCTTTAGTCCGTAGGACGAACAACAATCATACCATAGGCTAGCTTCTAGGGTTTAGCCTCCTTGATCTCGTGGTAGATCTACTCTTGTAACACACATTATCAATATTAATCAAGCACGACGTATGGTTTTACCTCCATCAAGAGGGCCCGAACCTGGGTAAAACATCGTGTCCCCTGTCTCCTGTTACCATCCGCCTAGACGCACAGTTCGGGACCTCCTACCCCCCAACACATGCGTCATACTTCCACATGTACCTTTTGATCACAATTATATGCATCGATATGACTTAAGTTTTGGCCAAGCCGGGTTGCTTGGCTCCTGTGCTTACCCCTACGTTCCCGATTGTTCGGCTAGGAGGTAAAGGGAGCACCTCTGCGATTGTTACTGCTGGGTCAGCCGGATTTGTACCTCAGACTGGGTGAAGCTGAAGGCTAGTGTTCTTAAGGGAATATTCGGTCGGTGACCTTGAAAGATGATTTATTACTTACTTATTTATCTGCCCCCAGATGCTTTTTCTGCTATTTTCGCAGTCCGGACATGCACTTTAGGGTATGCCTCCCAGGGAAAGGAGCCCTTAACGGAACTATTCTCCCTGGAAGATGTTTCTTACTAACCATGTAATATAACATAGCTAGTTGGGCACTTGTCTGATAAAGCAATTATGACCCCTACACCTTGTCTCCATGCATGCCCCGGTTCTTTCATAACCGTGAGGGTATTCGGACACACTCCGGACTATCGGGTCCCGAGGTTGAAGCGAAAAGGTACGCAAAGACAAACGATCTACAATCCGACTAGAAGGCATTTTACATGTCATTTTAAAAATTACATCGTCAAACTGACTGATTGTACTCCTCTTCAATCCCATCTAACAGGCTGTCTAATTTACAGTCCTGTTGGGAATATTTCGTGGCCAAGTCTACTTGGCCATACATCAGGCTCACAGGGATCTCCTTCCCATCGGGCCCCACAGGTCCGACCTCGGCCATGTGGTTTGGGTCAGCCTTCGGGTACCGCGTCTTCACCATGGCCCAGGCCTCCTTGGCGCCTTGACGGCAGGCCGATATCTTCCACAGGCGGAGACGCCGCCGTACTCCCTGAAGCTTCTCAGCAAGCCCTCCAAGACCCTCGGGTAGGGAGACGGAAGGCCATAAGGCCTGAACGATGCTGCTCATCGCCTGCCGAACACGTTCGTGCAGTTGCAGCAGCCCGGGAAGAGGGTCTCCCGTGGAATCAGGCATCTCCTCCGCCGGACGACCCGTGAGCACACCTACAGACACATTTCTGTCAATCGACTTCCTCGCTGAACTCTTCTTTTCAAAAGAGTTTGCTCAAGCACTTACTATAAATGTCGCGACGAAGCCGCCGATTCTCCTTTACGGAGTTAGACAGTTGGACCCGAACACCTTTTAGTTCTTCGCCCAGCTGGGTGTTGGCATCTTGGAGTTTGTTCCTCTCCTGCTGCACCCTCATAAGCACCGCCTCAAGGAATTGCTGCAACAAGCCAAAATAACTCTTCGGCTTGGGCCTTTCTCGGCACAGATGAGTGACCACATCCGTCATGGCAAGTCCAGACAATCTATTCAGCTCAGCCCACTCAGCCAGCCGATCAGTCAATGGAAGTGGACGCTCCGAACTATGGAATTGAGACCAGTGAAGCTCTTCCATTTCGTGATCCTTCTGGCTTTGGAAGTGCACGACTGCGTCTGCCGCACTCGCCGCCAAATCCAGATAAGGATCCTCCGCACCACACAACTGGCCCAGCTGAGCATACTTCGGATCCGTGAACTTCCTACGCAGAAGGAAGGGCTTTCCAGCCGCAATGTCTCCGGCTTCACGCAGTTCCTCCTTCATAGCAGGCATCTCACTCCGGGCATCCTTGACTTCGGTGCCGGCCTTCTTTAGGCCCTCTTGCTCCACTCGGCGTTCTCCTTCAAGAACCTCACAACGTTCGGTAGCATCTTTTCATTTCAAGGCCATTCCGGCCAACTCTTCCCTGCTTCGGCAGTGAGCAGCCTTTTCGGCTTTCAGCTCTTCTGCTGCCTTCGAGGCAGCTGCACCACTTATCCTGGCTAGCTCCTGGGCTCGAGCAAGCTCTGCTCGAAGGTCTTCCACAGCAGCGGCGCCATCTGCATCAAGCATACAAATTGTAAGGAACAGGCATCAGCTCCCTTACTAGGCAACCGCGAAGCAACCACCTACCTTGCGACTCGTTAAGTCGTTTATTGACCAACGCGTTGTCCACATCCGCAACATCGAGTTGCCTCTTCAGTTCGGCAACTCCATCAGTCCGGCTGGCCACCGAACGTTCCGCCACCTGCATAGGAAAGGCGACATTCTATAACTGAGATTATGATCCTTGGCACGCTATCGCTTTCGACAGCATACCAAGTCTCAGGGGCTACTATCTATACAGGGCGCACTTCATGTGCAAAACTGTCAAAAGGTATGTCATTTTTTGCATACCTCAAACCCCGTCAGCAAGCTTCCGATGGCCTCATACAACCCGCTCTCGGCGGATGAGATCCTTTCAATCACCGTACTCATTAATGTGCGGTGATCTTCTGAGATAGACGCCCTCTTGAGGAAATCCTGCAGCTCCACCGGCCGTACTCCAATGGGTGCCGGACTCTTTGGCCCCGCCGGATTCGGGGATACCCTCCATGACGACACCTCAGGGTCGTCCACCCCGCCCGAAGAGGCGGCAGATGGAGGCATCTCGCTCTCCATCATCTCCGGACGAAGGTCCCCCGAAGATGAGCTCTGCTGAGATGGGCTGAGATCCGAACTACAAGGTGAAAACTTCAGTTACCTTTGGAAATAATACAGGGGCGTTCCCTATTACTAAATTCCCCCCTTTTTTACTTACGGCTCGCTGGAGGGCTGATTCCTATGGGGAGACTGTACGGCCGGAGCTCTTCCCGGCGCAGGACCTTTCGGCGCAGATTTCCTTCCCCGCTTTGAGGCCTTGGCCTCCGGGTCTTCGAAAGCGGTCCTCTTCTCCCCCTGGAAGGAGGGGTTCTTGATTCCCACCTTATTGAAGGCCTCCTTGGCAGAGGTGGTAGTTTCCCTGTGCCCCCTTCGCTCTCCTCCGAAGGCGCAACCTCCAACATTCTGACTAACACGGGATCCGGCGTGGTCTCAGGGAGGGGGGTCGGACACCGTATCAGTTTTGCTTGCGCTATCCACTCCTGTTCAAGGGATAGATGGTTAAAAGGCAAACCTATGATAAATAAATGGACAATATGTCCGGACACAGGGCTACTTACTTGAGTATCCGGGCGATTGCAGCTTAGGCCAGCGTCCTCGGTCAAGCCCGGACGCATCTCTTGCGATCCGAAGAACAGTTTGTACATCTCCGCGGGTGTCAAACCCATGAAGTGTTGGAGAGCTCGTGGCCCCTCCGGATTAAATTCCCACAGGAGGAGGGGGCGACGTTTGCAGGGCAGAAGGCGCCGGATCAGCATAACCTGTGCCACTACGACGAGATTGATCCCCCTTTCTTGGAGGCCTCGAATCCGGTCCTGCAACAGGGTTACGTCTTTGGACGGCCCCCAGTTAAGACCCTTGTTGACCCATGACGTCAGCCGTTGTGGAGGGCCCGAGCGGAAGACGGGCGGCGGTTTCTGCCTGTTGCCCCTGGGAGCGGTGATATAGAACCACTCATGTTGCCACAAGCCGAGCTCCTCTTGAAAAGAGCCCTCGGGCCATGGAGCGTCGGCCCTCTTGCTTATAACCGCCCCGCCGCACTCTGCCTGACGCCCCTCAATCATCTTCGGCTCCACGTTGAAGGTCTTGAGCCACAAGCAGAAGTGAGGGGTAGTGCGGAGGAAGGCTTCGCAGACGACAATGAATGATGAGATGTGGAGGATGGACTCCGGAGCCAAGTCATGGAATTCCAGCCCATAGTAAAACATGAGCCCCCTCACGAAGGGATCCATCGGGAAGCCTAAACCCCAACGGAGGTGAGACACGAACACGACGCTCTCGCCGGGATCGGGAGTAGGAATAACTTGCCCTCGGGCAGGCAACCTATGCGAAATCTCATAGGTCAAGTACCTGGCGTCTCTCAGCTTTAGTACGTCTTCTTCCGTGACGGAAGAGGGCATCCACCGGCCTCGTAGGTCGGAGCCGGACATTGTCAAAGGTCGAAGGTACCCGAATCTGGAGCCCTGGGTGTTGGAACTCGGGGCGAGGGGCGGATTCGATTGGGGATTGAAGAAAAAGAACGTGGCTTGGTCCCATTATAAAGAGGAAGAATACCAAGAGCCGTCCCCGTGACCGTTTGGAGCCCGCTTCGATGGAGGGGGCGTGGCAATGGGCGCGGTTGGGTTACCCACGTCCGTATTTATGAGAATCCCGGAATAAGGGGAACACGATCTCTGCCTCGACAAGACGTGCCAAGGAAACCGCTTCGCTAAACATGCTGAGGTGGCACAATAAAAACGATTCAAGAAAAGACTTGGTAGTGGGGTGACGTCACGCCACCAGATACGTCAGCAGATTGAACTTGTGTAAATATTATTCTCTCTATGATGGTACGTGAAATTTATTTTCCAGAGCCGGACACTATCTAGGTGTTCACAATCTTCTATAAATTATTCGGAGGAGGAACCCGCCTTGCAATGCCGAAGAAAATATGTGCGCCGGACTCGTCGTCATTGAAGCCTGGTTCAGGGGCTACTGAGGGAGTCCTGGACTACGGGGTGTCCGGATAGCCGAAGTACCATCATCGGCCGGACTCCAAGACTATGAAGATACAAGATTGAAGACTTCGTCCCGTGTCCGGATGGGACTTTCCTTGGCGTGGAGGGCAAGCTTGGCGATACGGATATGTAGATCTCCTACCATTGTAATCGACTTTGTGTAACCCTAGCCCTCTCCAGCGTCTATATAAACCGGATGGCTTTAGTCCGTAGGACGAACAACAATCATACCATAGGCTAGCTTCTAGGGTTTGGCCTCCTTGATCTCGTGGTAGATCTACTCTTGTAACACACATTATCAATATTAATCAAGCAGGACGTAGGGTTTTACCTCCATCAAGAGGCCCCGAACCTGGGTAAAACATCGTGTCCCTTGTCTCCTGTTACCATCCGCCTAGACGCACAGTTCGGGACCCCCTACCCGAGATCCGCCGGTTTTAAAACAAGGAACCGTACTGGAGGGATGGCTCAACAGACCCTGCAAAATCCACAGTACGGAGGGCGCCACTCCAACATATAGCCTTCGAGCATGTTGGATACTACGGCAGGTGGCCAAAAGTGGCGAAGGCTTTCTAGCCCAGGGCAACCAACCCAACAGTACCAATACGGTACTAATAGTCTTCGAGACTTCCGCATCAAATAACATGCGGAAACGAACAATCCGCAGCCTCGCCAAAGTCTACCAAGTAGCAACAACAAATCCATGGAGTGACATGGCTATCACCTTCAATGCCAGCGATGAACCTAAATTCCGAACAGCTCGAGCACCAGCCGCATTGGTCCTTAGTCCGATAGTGGACGTCTTTCGTCTTACCAAGGTACTCATGGATGGTGGCAGCGGATTAAACCTCATCTACGAGGAAACCCTTCAAAAAATGGAAATTGACTGGAGCCGCATTGAGCGAAGCAGCACAACCTTCAGGGGAATAATCCCTAGTCGAGAAGTACGCTGCACAGGAAAAATCACACTAGACGTAGTGTTTGGCTCGCCGGACAACTACAGGTCCAAAGAGGTCATGTTCCAAGTGGCCCCATTCGGCAGCGGATATCACACCTTGTTAGGGCGAGAGGCATTCACAATCTTCCAAGCTATACCCCATTACGGGTACATGAAGCTCAAAATGCCCGGGCCCAATGGAATAATCACTCTCGTCAGTGATCCAGATATAGCACTCCGCGCTGGAAATAAGACAATCGCACTGGCCCTAGAGGCATTATCCGAAGCCCTAGCGGCAGAAGAACTCACCGCGCTACGCTCCACGGTGGATAGGGACGATGTGATACTCGATAAGAGGTCTAAGTCCACCTCCTTTAAACCAACAGACGAAATAGTCAAATTCCAGGTCCATCCAATGGACCCCACAAAGACGGCCTCCATTGGGGCACAATTAAATCCTGATATAGAAGCCGCACTTCGAGAATTCCTTCGGGAAAATTGGGACATTTTTGCCTCGCACCCTTCAGACATGCCAGGAATCCCACGCAGGCTGGCAGAGCACAACCTAAATATCCTAAAAGGATTTAAGCCAGTCAAATAGGCTCTTCGGCGATTTTTCGAACCCAAAAGACAGGCAATGGGAGAGGAGCTAGCCAAGCTCTTAGAAGCCGGATTCATCAGAGATATAAAACATCCGGACTGGCTAGCCAACCTGGTAATGGTACCCAAAAAGGACAAATCCTGGCGCCTTTGTGTCGATTTCAAAGAACTTAACAAGGCCTGTCCAAAGGACCCTTTCCCTCTCCCTCGCATCGACCAAATCATCGATGCTACCGCAGGGCACGATTCATTGTGCTTCCTCGAGGCATACTCCGGATACCGTCAAATCAAGATGGCGGAAAAAGACTAGGCCGCAACGGCATTTATTACTCCATACGGACCATTCTGCTTCAACACAATGCCCTTCGGGCTCAAAAATGTCGGCGCAACATATCAGCGCATGATTCAGACATGTTTGGCCACCCAGATAGGCAAAATAGTAGAGGCATACATAGACGATGTGGTTGTCAAGACCAAACGCGTCGAAACTCTAGTAGACGACTTGAGGGTGACATTCGACAACCTCCGAGCATATGACATTAAGCTCAACCCGGAAAAATGTGTTTTCGGCGTACCAGCCGGAAAGCTCTTGGGCTTCATTGTATCCGGTAGAGGAATTGAAGCAAACCCAGCCAAGATCCGAGCTCTGTCACAATTGGATATCCCAAAACACCTCAAGCAAATACAAAAACTAACTGGATGCGTGGCGGCTCTAAGCCGCTTCATCTCCCGTTTGGGAGAAAAGGCACTGCCCCTCTATCGCCTCCTCCGGCGCATCGAACATTTTGAATGGACGGATGCTGCCACGGCCGGACTCAAAGAAATTAAGGCCGTATTGGCAACAAATCCGGTCCTGGCCGCGCCCAACCTGGGCGAACCGATGTTGTTATATATTGCAGCAACACATCAAATTGTTAGCGCGGTACTCGTCATCGAATGAAAAACAGAAGGGCACAAATTCCCTCTTCAAAAACCAGTGTACTATGTATCCACTGTCTTAACTCCATGCAAGTCCCGGTACCCACACTATCAAAAGATAGCGTATGCAGTGTTCATGGCATCCCGGAAGCTGCGACACTACTTTCAAGAGTGTTCCATAACGGTGGCCTCCGAAGTACCTCTCAACGACATTATAAACAATCGCGATGCGACGGGCAGGATTGCAAAATGGGCCATCGAGCTCTTACCATGTGATATAACCTACAAACCACGGCGAGCTATCAAGTCGCAAGTTCTGGCTGACTTCATCGCCGAATGGACGGAAGCCGAACTCCCTAAAGAGTACGGCGCATACTCCAATTGGATCATGCATTTCGACGGCTCCAAAATGTTGGCTGGCTTGGGGGCTGGCGTCGTCTTGACGTCCCCAACCGGAGACACAGCCCAATATGTGCTTCAAATAATGTACACGGACTCCAACAATGCAGCCGAATACGAGGCCCTTCTACATGGCCTCCGGATGGCAATCTCCATGGGTATTCAACGCCTAGAGGTGCGCGGGGATTCAAACCTTGCAATATCCCAAGTAAATGGAGACTTTGACGCCAAGGATCCGAAAATGGCAGCCTACCGTAACGCTGTCCTAAAAATGTCAGCCCAGTTCGAAGGACTCGAATTCCACCATGTAGCCCGGGATAATAACCAGGCAGCAGACGTGATGGCACGCATCGGCGCAAAACGCGATGCCGTCCCTCCAAACATCTTCCTGGAGCGGCTCTTTAAGCCATCCGTATTATGGGAAGAGGAGTCCGGAAATAACAATCCGGAACCAACTACATCACCTAATGCAGAACATTCTAACACAATCAGTGGCTCAGCCAACAAAATAACAGATTCAGCCCACGAAATACTGGCAGTAATTGCCCCGTGGACGGAACCATTCCTAGCCTACTTAATCAGGCAGGAACTTCCCGAAGACCAAAATGAGGCCCGCTGCATAGTTCGGCGATCTAAAGCCTACAAGGTCCATGAGGGAGAACTTTATAAGAAAAGCACAACCGGAGTCCTTCAAAGGTGTATCTCCGAAGAGGAAGGGCGAAATCTCCTGGCTAAAATTCACGCCGGACTCGGCGGGCACCACGCTGCCGCCCGGGCCCTTGTAGGCAAGGCCTTCCATACAGGATTTTATTGGCCGACCGCCCGGGCAGATGCTCAGGACTTAGTCCAACGATGCATCGGTTGCCAGCTCTTTGCTAATCAGAGCCACATGCCACCCATCGCCCTCAAAACTATACCCATTACTTGGTCGTTCACGGTATGGGGGCTTGACATGGTTGGACCCCTTAAAGGGGGAACCCACAAGCACAAATACTTATTGGTCATGGTGGACAAATTCACCAAATGGATAGAGGCCAAGCCGATTAAAATGGCAGAATCCGGACCTGTGATAGACTTCATATCCGGGGTAGTACACCTTTCTGGCATCCTCCACAGCATCATCACTGATAACGGCACGAATTTCACGGCCGACGAGGTTAAACTCTGGTGCAAAAACATGGGCATCAAGCTCGACTACGCTTCAGTCTACCACCCTCAAACTAACGGTCAAGTGGAACGAGCAAATGGTCTGATCATGAGCGGCATCAAACCCAGATTAGTGCGGTCCCTCACGGAATCTAACACGCACTGGGTAGAGGAGCTCGACTCCGTACTCTGGGGGCTGCGGACCACGCCAAACCGCACAACCGGATTCACACCATTTTTTATGGTATACGGCGCTTAGGCAGTTTTGCCCTGCGATATAATTCATGACTCACCTCGCGTGCGCATGTACGAGGAAAGAGAAGCTGAGTTGGATCGGCAAGACAGTTTGTACGCTTTAGAGGAGGAGCGCGACGTGGCAAAATCCCGTTCCGCATTCTATCAACAGCAGGCTCGAAGATATCAAAGAAGAGAAGTACGGGCCAAAACTTACAATGTTGGCGAGCTAGTTCTACGCCTACCGGACAAGAAAAAGGACAAACTTAAGCCCAAATGGGAAGGTCCCTTCATCATCGACCAAGTCCTTACCGGCGGTGCATACTGTATACGCAACACATCTGACAACTGACTCGAGCCAAACCCATGGAACGCAACCCATCTCCGAAGATTTTACGCCTAGCGCCGGACTCAGGGTTCGTCTCCTTCCTCCGTCCACCTTTCATGTTTTTTCGATGTCTTTGTTTTCCCTCCTTTTTCCTCCCTCTTTCAGTACAAGCCCCTTGAGGGCTGATCTGCGCTTTGTTCGCACTCACTCAATGTGCTACTCGCACTCATTATACCTGGGGGCTTCTTTAACAAAAGCTTATTTCCATGGGCTTCATGCCCAACACATGTGTCATACTTCCGCCTGTACCTTTTGATCACCATTATATGCATCGATATGACTTAAGTTTTGGCCAAGCCGGGTTGCCTAGCTCCTGTGCTTACCCCTACGTTCCCGATTGTTCGGCTAGGAGGTAAAGGGAGCACCTCTGCGATTGTTACTGCTGGGTCAGCCGGATGTGTACCTCAGACTGGGTGAAGCCGAAGGCTAGCGTTCTTAAGGGAATATTCGGTCGGTGACCTTGAAAGATGATTTATTACTTACTTATTTATCTGCCCGCAGATGATTTTTCTGCTATTTTCGCAGTCCGGACATGCACTTTAGGGCATGCCTCCCAGGGAAAGGAACCCTTAACGGAACTATTCTCCTTGGAAGATGTTTCTTACTAACCATGTAATATAACATAGCTAGTTGGGCACTTGTCTGATAAAGCAATTATGACCCCTACGCCTTGTCTTCATGCATGCCCCGGTTCTTTCATAACCGTGAGAGTATTCGGACACACTCTGGACTGTCGGGTCCCGAGGTTGAAGCGAAAAGGTCCGCAAAGACAAATGATCTACAATCCGGCTAGAAGGCATTTTACATGGCATTTTAAAAATTACATCGTCAAACTGACTGATTGCACTCCTCTTCAATCCCATCTAACAGGCTGTCTAATTTACAGTCCTGTTGGGAATATTTCGCAGCCAAGTCTACTTGGCCATACATCAGGCTCACATGGATCTCCTTCCCATCGGGCCCCACAGGCCCGACCTCGGCCATGTGGTTTGGGTCAGCCTTCGGGTACCGCGTCTTCACCATGGCCCTGGCCTCCCTGGCACCTTGAAGGCAGGCCGATATCTTCCACAGGCGGAGACGCCGCCGTACTCCCTGAAGCTTCTCAGCAAGCCCTCCAAGACCCTCGGGTAGGGAGACGGAAGGCCATAAGGCCTGAACGACGCCGCTCATCGCCTGCCGAACACGTTCATGCAGTTGCAACAGCCCGGGAAGAGGGTCTCCCGTGGAATCAGGCATCTCCTCCGCCGGACGACCCGTGAGCACACCTACAGACACATTTCTGTCAATCGACTTCCTCGCCGAACTCTTCTTTTCAAAAGAGTTTGCTCAAGCACTTACTATAAATGCCGCGACGAAGCCGCCGATTCTCCTTTACGGAGTTAGATAGTTGTACCCGAACACCTTTTAGTTCTTCGCCCAGCTGGGTGTTGGCATCTTGGAGTTTGTTCCTCTCCTGCTGCACCCTCATAAGCACCCTCTCGCCGGCCTTAAACTGGCGCAGCAGCTGTTGCTTGTCCGGATCCAGTCCGGCACCCTCTGCAATATTATTGTCAGACTATACACACACGCCGCACTTCATAAACTACTTATTTTTTCAAAATATGAATTACCAGAGGGGGTCTCCGTGGCTCCCCCGGCAGCGGCTAGTACGGCCTCAAGTTGGGCCTTGCATTCTTGAAGCTCCTGAGACAGGTGGGTATTCTTCTCAGTAAGATCCTGCATAACAAATGATCCTTAAATCAGTTAGTTTAACTATTTTAAGTCTCGGGGGCTACTGGCATATATAACTATTAAAATTCCTTACCCGTATGTCCTTTACATACTGCTTCGTGGCTCTGGTTAACCCATCTTGAGCAGCACGGAGGTGCGCGTCTCCCGCACTAAAAGCATTTAACGCCTTAGGGGAGAAACACGCGTCACGAAGAACTGTCCGACGACGCCTGTGATTCATGGCGCTCTCCACCTAAGACCTGGTGGCGGACAACCTGTCGGCATCCTCCGTTGGAGTAGCATCCGGCTCGCGCCTAGCGCTCGCCTCCCCCTCCGGACCAGGCGTTGGAGCCTGGCTGGCGGAGGCTTGGTGGGCACCTTCTCCGGACTCAGTCCGGCGAGCGCTCTTTCTCCTGGAAGAATCATGAGCATTAATATGCCTCCTAGGAGTCTTTCCCTTAAAAGACAAAGGTGCACCATACCTTTGCGGCGATGTTTCGATTCGCGCCGCACTCCTCTTTCGCCTGCTAGGGGTCAAAACCGGCAGATCTCGGGTAGGGGGTCCCGAACTGTGCGTCTAGGCGGATGGTAACAGGAGACAAGGGACACGATGTTTTACCCAGGTTCGGGCCCTCTTGATGGAGGTAAAACCCTACGTCCTGCTTGATTAATATTGATGATGTGTGTTACAAGAGTAGATCTACCATGAGATCAAGGAGGCTAAACCCTAGAAGCTAGCCTATGGTATGTTTGTTGTTCGTCCTACGGACTAAAGCCATCCGGTTTATATAGACACCGGAGAGGGCTAGGGTTACCCAGAGTCGGTTACAATGGTAGGAGATCTACATATCCGTATCGCCAAGCTTGCCCTTCACGCCAAGGAAAGTCCCATCCGGACACGGGACGAAGTCTTCAATCTTGTATCTTCATAGTCTTAGAGTCCGGCCGATGATGATAGTTTGGCTATCCGGACACCCCCTAGTCCAGGACTCCCTCAGTAGCCCCCGAACCAGGCTTCAATGACGACGAGTCCGGCGCGTACGTTGTCTTCGGTGTTTGCAAGGCGGGTTCTCCTTCATGCTCCATGTGTTTGCCGGATAGCGTCCGGTTGCTTCATAAATGTTGTGCTCCTTGGCTTCTACGTGCAATAATGGCCTTCTTCCATGTGTCGTACGAATGCGAAAAGCCAGGGTTCCTTACGTTTTACCCCCTAGCTGCGCGAATAAGCTGCCTATAAGAAAGGCGTGGATCCAGATCCAAATCACACCATCCTCCTTCCACAAGTACTCATCGAGGCGCTTCTGACAAGAAATCCATTCCAACATGGACGGTCGACGTGGCTCCTCTTCTCGCGCTCCCAGTCCTCAGCCAGGAGATTGGAGGAGATGCTCAGTCCCGCATAGCGAGTTAGTGACGCTCCAGGCAGAGGGATACCTTCCCCGGCCTTTATGGTTCCGGTTCGAGCCGGACTGGCCACCTACAAGGGTGGGAAGCAGGCGGAGAGCGTCCCCGATCCCTCCAAAGGAGAGCAGGTATGCTTCGTCCCCTACTTAATAAGGGGACTCGGATTTCCTATACATCCATTTCTCCGGGGGCTCCTGGAGTTTTATGGACTCCAACTTCACCACCTCACGCTCGCCTCCATTTTGCACATCGCGGGTTTTGTAGCTCTTTGCGAGCTGTTCTTGGGCATCGAGCCCCATTTTGCGCTGTGGAAGAGGTTGTTTTGCCTCGTACCCCGTTCTTACGAGGGGTCGATATATCAAGTGGGCGGAGCCGAAATATGGTGCATCGCCGGGACCGGATACCTATCCGGAACCCCGAAGAAGGCGTCCGAAGACTGGCCTTCGGAGTGGTTCTATATGGAAGACGCCCCGCTGCCGGATCCAGTCCGGATCAGCCTCCCGGAGTTTAGCAACGCTCCTCTAAAGAAACGCCTGAGTTGGCGCCCACGGAGCCCTCAACAGGAAGATGACAGGAGCGTCCACTATCTGATGGGCCGGATACAGTTACTAGCCCATTACGGATTAACCATGATCGGAGTCATGGCCACATGCATTATGCAAGGGGTGCAGCCGCTCCAATATAGGGGCCACCCCATGTGGGATTTCAATGGGGATAACGACGCCACCCGTCATGGCCGCACGAGGCCGGGATCAGCCGCCGATCTGGTGAAGATCATGTCCGGCTTGTACAAGGGGGAGGAGGAGGACTTCCTCCGCACGAATCCATTGAATGGATTCTCCATGAATAACCCTCGGAGCAGGGCAAGCGGACGCTTATATATCTGATCCGTGCTTTCAAAGATAAGTGTCTTACTTTATGATTTCGACGCAGGAACTACGTCGGGATGTGGAGGGCATAGAAAGCCCAGCTCCACAACCCGAGGATCCAGGAAGATCTCTTGATCCGGCCTCCGAAGAGGATCCAGACACAAAGGTGGATTTGATTGACGGGGTGTTCCACCAGCTCAGCATAGACAATGCTTTAGTCGCCATTACGGCTGACTACCCCGGTTTATATCCGGCTTCCCAGGTGAGTACGACCGAAGTCCTGACACCGTTACATTTTTAGTGTTTATTCCTGACCACCGTGTACCAATGGCGCTTCGCAGGAGGTGCCTTTACAGCGGGAAGCCGAGCCCGCGGCGACTAACCAAACGGGGTCAGTGCGGCCTAGCAGGCGAAAGAGGAGTGCGGCGCGAATCGAAACATCGCCACAAAGGTATGGTGCACCTTTGTCTTTTAAGGGAAAGACTCCTGGGAGGCATATTAATGCTCATGATTCTTCCAGGAGAAAGAGCGCTCGCCGGACTGAGTCCGGAGAAGGTGCCCACCAAGCCTCCGCCAGCCAGGCTCCAACGCCTGGTCCGGAGGGGGAGACAAGCGCAAGGCGCGAGCCGGATGCTCCTCCAACGGAGGATGCCGACAGGTTGTCCGCCACCAGGTCTGAGGTGGAGAGCCCCATGAATCACAGGCGCCGTCGGACAGTTCTTCGTGACGCATGTTTCTCCCCTGAGGCGTTAAATGCTTTTAATGCGGGAGACGCGCACCTCCGTGCTGCTCAAGATGGGTTAACCAGAGCCACGGAGAAGTATGTAAAGGACATACGGGTAAGGAATTTTAATAGTTATATATGCCAGTAGCCCCCGAGACTTAAAATAGTTAAACTAACTGATTTAAGGATCATTTGTTATGCAGGATCTTACTGAGAAGAATACCCACCTGTCTCAGGAGCTTCAAGAATGCAAGGCCCAACTTGAGGCCGCACTAGCCGCTGCCGGGGGAGCCACGGAGACCCCCTGTGGTAATTCATATTTTAAAAAATAAGTAGTTTATGAAGTGCGGCGTGTGTGTATAGTCTGACAATAATATTGCAGAGGGTGCCGGACTGGATCCGGACAAGCAACAGCTGCTGCGCCAGTTGAAGGCCGGCGAGAGGGTGCTTATGAGGGTGCAGCAGGAGAGGAACAAACTCCAAGATGCCAACACCCAGCTGGGCGAAGAACTAAAAGGTGTTCGGGTCCAGTTGTCTAACTCCGTAAAGGAGAATCGGCGGCTTCGTCGCGGCATTTATAGTAAGTGCTTGAGCAAACTCTTTTGAAAAGAAGAGTTCAACGAGGAAGTCGATTGACAGAAATGTGTCTGTAGGTGTGCTCACGGGTCGTCCGGCAGAGGAGATGCCTGATTCCATGGGAGACCCTCTTCCCGGGCTACTGCAACTGCACAAACGTGTTCGGCAGGCGATGAGCGGCGTCGTTCAGGCCTTATTGGCCTTCCGTCTCCCTACCCGAGGGTCTTGGAGGGCTTGCTGAGAAGCTTCAGGGAGTACGGCGGCATCTCCGCCTATGGAAGATATCGGCCTGCCGTCAAGGAGCCAGGGAGGCCTGGGCCATGGTGAAGACGCGATACCCGAAGGCTGACCCAAACCACATGGCCGAGGTCGGACCTGTGGGCCCGATGGGAAGGAGATCCCTGTGAGCCTGATGTATGGCCAAGTAGACTTGGCCGCGAAATATTCCCAACAGGACTGTAAATTAGACAGCCTGTTAGATGGGATTGAAGAGGAGTAGAATCAGTCAGTTTGACGATGTAATTTTTAAAATGACATGTAAAATGCCTTCTAGCCGGATTGTAGATCATTTGTCTTTGCGGACCTTTTCGCTTCAACCTCGGGACCCGACAGTCCGGAGTGTGTCCGAATACCCTCACGGTTATGAAAGAACCGGGGCATGCATGGAGACAAGGCGTAGGGGTCATAATTGCTTTATCAGACAAGTGCCCAACTAGCTATGTTATATTACATGGTTAGTAAGAAACATCTTCCAGGGAGAATAGTTCCGTTACGGGTTCCTTTCCCTGGGAGGCATGCCCTAAAGTGCATGTCCGGACTGCGAAAATAGCAGAAAAAGCATCTGGGGGCAGATAAATAAGTAAGTAATAAATCATCTTTCAAGGTCACCGACTGAATATTCCCTTAAGAACGCTAGCCTTTGGCTTCACCCAGTCTGAGGTACACATCCGGCTGACCCGGCAGTAACAATCGCAGAGGTGCTCCCTTTACCTCCTAGCCGAACAATCGGGAACGTGGGGGTAAGCATAGGAGCCAGGCAACCCGGCTTGGCCAAAACTTAAGTCATATCGATGCATATAATGGTGATCAAAAAGGTACATGCGGAAGTATGACGCATGTGTTGGGCATGAAGCCCATGGAAATAAGCTTCTGTTAAAGAAGCCCCCAGGTATAATGAGTGCGAGTAGCACATTGAGTGAGTGCGAACAAAGCGCAGATCAGCCCTCAAGGGGCTTGTACTGAAAGAGGGAGGAAAAAGGAGGGAAAACAAAGATAGCGAAAAAACATGAAAGGTGGACGGAGGAAGGAGACGAACCCTGAGTCCGGCGCTAGGCATAAAATCTACGGAGACGGGCTGCGTTCCATGGGTTTGGCTCGAGTCGGTTGTCAGATGCGTTGCGTATACGGTATGCACCGCCGGTAAGGACTTGGTCGATGATGAAGGGACCTTCCCATTTGGGCTTAAGTTTGTCCTTTTTCTTGTCCGGCAGGCGTAGAACTAGCTCACCAACATTGTAAGTTTTGGCCCGTACTTCTCCGCTTTGATATCTTCGAGCCTACTGTTGATAGAATGCGGAACGGGATTTTGCCACGTCACGCTCCTCCTCTAAAGCGTCCAAACTGTCCTGCCGATCCAACTCGGCTTCTCTTTCCCCGTACATGCGCATGCGAGGTGAGTCTTGAATTATATCGCAGGGCAAAACTGCCTCAGCGCCGTATACCATAAAAAATGGTGTGAATCCGGTTGTGCGGTTTGGCGTGGTCCGCAGCCCCCAGAGTACGGAGTCGAGCTCCTCTACCCAGTGCGTGTTAGATTCCGTGAGGGACCGCACTAATCTGGGTTTGATGCCGCTCATGATCAGACCATTTGCTTGTTCCACTTGACCGTTAGTTTGAGGGTGGTAGACTGAAGCGTAGTCGAGCTTGATGTCCATGTTTTTGCACCAGAGTTTAACCTCGTCGGCCGTGAAATTCGTGCCGTTATCAGTGATGATGCTGTGGGGGACGCCAAAACGGTGTACTACCCCGGATATGAAGTCTATCACAGGTCCGGATTCTGCCGTTTTAACCGACTTGGCCTCTATCCATTTGGTGAATTTGTCCACCATGACCAATAAGTATTTGTGCTTGTGGGTTCCCCCTTTAAGGGGTCCAACCATGTCAAGCCCCCAGACCGTGAACGGCCAAGTAATGGGTATAGTTTTGAGGGCGGTGGGTGGCATGTGGCTCTGATTAGCAAAGAGCTGGCAACCGACGCATCGTTGGACTAAGTCCTGAGCATCTGCCCAGGCGGTCGGCCAATAAAATCCTGTACGGAAGGCCTTGCCTACAAGGGCCCGGGCGGCAGCGTGGTGACCGCTGAGTCCGGCGTGAATTTCAGCCAGGAGATTTCGCCCTTCCTCTTCGGAGATACACCTTTGAAGGACTCCGGTTGTGCTTTTCTTATAAAGTTCTCCCTCATGGACCTTGTAGGCTTTAGATCGCCGAACTATGCAGCGGGCCTCATTTTGGTCTTCGAGAAGTTCCTGCCTGATTAAGTAGGCTAGGAATGGTTCCGTCCACAGGGCAATTACTGCCAGTATTTCGTGGGCTGAATCTGTTATTTCGTTGGCTGAGCCACCGATTCTGTCAGAATGTTCTGCATTAGGTGATGCAGTTGGTTCCGGATTGTTATTTCCGGACTCCTGTTCCCATAATACGGATGGCTTAAAGAGCCGCTCCAGGAAGATGTTTGGAGGGACAGCATCGCGTTTTGCGCTGATGCGTGCCAGCATGTCTGCTGCCTGGTTATTATCCCGGGCTACATGGTGGAATTCGAGTCCTTCGAACCGGGCTGACATTTTTATGACAGTGTTATGGTAGGCTGCCATTTTCGGATCCTTGGCGTCAAAGTCTCCATTTACTTGGGATATTGTGAGGTTTGAATCCCCGCGCACCTCTAGGCGTTGAATACCCATGGAGATTGCCATCCGGAGGCCATGTAGAAGGGCCTCGTATTCGGCTGCATTGTTGGAGTCTGTGTACATTATTTGAAGCATGTATTGGACTGTGTCTCCGGTTGGGGACGTCAAGACGACGCCAGCCCCCAAGCCAGCCAACATTTTGGAGCCGTTAAAATGCATGATCCAATTGGAGTATGCGCCGTACTCTTTAGGGAGTTCGGCTTCGGTCCATTCGGCGATGAAGTCAGCCAGAACTTGCAACTTGATAGCTCGCCGTGGTTTGTAGGTTATATCAAATGGTAAGAGCTCGATGGCCCATTTTGCAATCCTGCCCGTCGCATCGCGATTGTTTATAATGTCGTTGAGAGGTACTTCGGAGGCCACCGTTATGGAACACTCTTGAAAGTAGTGTCACAGCTTCCGGGATGCCATGAACACCGCATACGCTATCTTTTGATAGTGTGGGTACCGGGACTTGCATGGAGTTAAGACAGTGGATACGTAGTACACTGGTTTTTGAAGAGGGAATTTGTGCCCTTCTGTTTTTCGTTCGACGACGAGTACCGCACTGACAACTTGATGTGTTGCTGCGATATATAACAACATCGGTTCGCCCAGGTTGGGCGCGTCCAGGACCGGATTTGTTGCCAATACAGCCTTAATTTCTTCGAGTCCGGCCGTGGCAGCATCCGTCCATTCGAAATGTTCAGTGCGCCGGAGGAAGCGATAGAGGGGCAGTGCCTTTTCTCCCAAACGGGAGATGAAGCAGCTTAGAGCTGCCACGCATCCAGTTAGTTTTTGTATTTGCTTGAGGTCTTTTGGGATATCCAATTGTGACAGAGCTCGGATCTTGGCTGGGTTTGCTCCAATTCCTCTACGGGATACAATGAAGCCCAAGAGCTTTCCGGCTGGTACGCCGAAAACACATTTTTCCGGGTTGAGCTTAATGTCATATGCTCGGAGGTTGTCGAATGTCACCCTCAAGTCGTCTACTAGAGTTTCGACGCGTTTGGTCTTGACGACCACATCGTCTACGTATGCCTCTACTGTTTTGCCTATCTGGGTGGCCAGACATGTCTGAATCATGCGCTGATATGTTGCGCCGGCGTTTTTGAGCCCGAAGGGCATTGTGTTGAAGCAGAATGGTCCGTATGGGGTAATAAATGTCGTTGTGGCCTGGTCTTTTTCCGCCATCTTGATTTGATGGTATCCGGAGTATGCGTCGAGGAAGCACAATGAATCGTGCCCTGCGGTAGCATCGATGATTTGGTCGATGCGAGGGAGAGGGAAAGGGTCCTTTGGACAAGCCTTGTTAAGGTCTTTGAAATCGACACAAAGGCGCCAGGATTTGTCCTTTTTGGGTACCATTACCAGGTTGGCTAGCCAGTCCGGATGTTTTATATCTCTGATGAATCCGGCTTCAAAGAGCTTGGCTAGCTCCTCTCCCATTGCCTGTCTTTTGGGTTCGGAAAATTGCCGAAGAGCCTGTTTGACTGGCTTAAATCCTTTTAGGATATTTAGGCTGTGCTCTGCCAGCCTGCGTGGGATTCCTGGCATGTCTGAAGGGTGCCAGGCAAAAATGTCCCAATTTTCCCGAAGGAATTCTCGAAGTGCGGCTTCTACATCAGGATTTAATTGTGCCCCAATGGAGGCCGTCTTTGTGGGGTCCGTTGGATGGACCTGGAATTTGACTATTTCGTCTGCTGGTTTAAAGGAGGTGGACTTAGAGCTCTTATCGAGTATCACATCGTCCCTATCCACCGTGGAGCATAGCACGGTGAGTTCTTCTGCCGCTAGGGCTTCGGATAATGCCTCTAGGGCCAGTGCGGCTGTCTTATTTTCAACGCGGAGTGCTATATCTGGATCACTGACGAGAGTGATTATTCCATTGGGCCCGGGCATTTTGAGCTTCATGTACCCGTAATGGGGTATAGCTTGGAAGATTGTGAATGCCTCTCGCCCTAACAAGGCATGATATCCGCTGCCGAATGGGGCCACTTGGAACGTGACCTCTTCGGACCTGTAGTTGTCCGGCGAGCCGAACACTACGTCTAGTGTGATTTTTCCTGTGCAGCGTACTTCTCGACTAGGGATTATTCCCCTGAAGGTTGTGCTGCTTCGCTCAATGCGGCTCCAATAAATTTCCATTTTTTGAAGGGTTTCCTCGTAGATGAGGTTTAATCCGCTGCCGCCATCCATGATTACCTTGGTAAGACGAAAGCCGTCCACTATCGGACTGAGGACCAATGCGGCTGGTGCTCGAGCTGTTCGGAATTTAGGTTCATCGCTGGCATTGAAGGTGATAGCCATGTCGCTCCATGGATTTGTTGTTGCTACTTGGTAGACTTCGGCGAGGTTGCGGATTGTTCGTTTCCGCATGTTATTTGATGCGAAAGTCTCGAAGGCTGTTAGTACCGTACTGGTACTGTTGGGTTGGTTGCCCTGGGCTAGAAAGCCTTCGCCACTTTTGGCCACCTGTCGTAGTATCCAACATGCTCGAAGGCTATGTGTTGGAGTGGCGCCCTCCGTACTGTGGATTTTGCAGGGTCCATTGAGCCATCCCTCCGTTAGGTAGTGTTCGGCGAACCTGGGTAAAAGATACCTCGAATGCAATCCGGCGTTGGAGCTCAGATGCAAGAGGACACTGCCGCCCGGAATAACTTCAAACCTGAGGTGAGGCATAAAAATATCAAGGCATTGATAAAGGCCGGAAACTTAAAGGGGCTCCTAGGATACCCGACGTGTAAACTCTTCGGATGCACTTCGGCGATCCTCAAGATCGAAGATGAGAAGATTTGTTGAACCAGTTTTTAAGACCGACGACCGAAGATGAAGAACAGTTCGGAAGAATTGAGGAGCGTCCCCAAGTTGAAGACCAGCTCAGGGGGCTACTGACGGTGTCCTAGACCAGGGGGTACTCACCACATCATCAACCGATCAGTTGGATTGGGCCGAGGACCCCCACGGCCGCATACTCATGGGCCAGTTTGGACAGCTGCCACATACAAGGAAGATTCCACAAGACTTGGGGATCAAGACAAGGACTCCTCCGCCACCGGCGTATTCAGCTAGGACTCTTGTTATCCTAGGCCTCTGATGCATTATAGAAACCAGGGCCAGGCTAGTCGATAGAACATACACAATTAGAATCATAGGCTAGATTCTAGGGTTAGCCTCTTCGATCTCGTGGTAGATCAACTCTTGTAATACTCATATCATCAAGATAAATCAAGCAGGAAGTAGGGTATTACCTCCATAGAGAGGGCCCGAATCTGGGTAAACATCGTGTCCCCCGCCTCCTGTTACCATTAGCCTTAGACGCACAGTTCGGGACCACCTACCCGAGATCCGCCGGTTTTGACACCGACAGCTACCTTTCAGGGGGCACAACTTGGTGAGGAGCCAGTCCATCGTTGACCCGAACCTTCTTTGGTGGAGATCGTGTGGGCCACTGACAATGCGGAGGCTTGCGTCCCCCACGGAGGTGATACGTCACCATGTCAGCGAGGAGGACGAACACGCCCGTCACTACAAGGTTGCGTTGGAGGGCAGGTTCGACAATACCTGGCAGGTTCTTCAGGGATCTCACTGGAGCTATGATCCTGTGATGGTTCCTTCTCTTTGGGTGTCCACCGCCAGCGCCGATACCCGTCGTTCGCTAGGGTTGTAGCTGTATTAGTGATGTTATATGTATGATACTATTTTAATTGTATTAGTGATAATATTCGATGATGTACGGACGCAAGAGATGATTTAGTTTTGCTTATTGAATGCATGCTAATTTGAATACTAATTTATTTTATGATTTAGTTTTTCTTAATGAATGCTCAAATTGGAGAACTAATCCTATTTTGAATGCTCAAATTGGAGAGCACTATGCAAGGCGTATGCATTTGATTAGTTGATATCTTATAGGGTTTCACTAAGTCCTAAGATGAGGATAATAATGTTTTTATTTATATTTTTTTTTGCAGCTAAATCTCCATGTCGTCGCCGTCGTCGTCCCCGTCACCAACCCCCTCCGACCTCGAGATGAGACCAGCCAAATCTCCATGTCAATATGAGTCCTATAAGATATTTTGAAATGTTTTTGTTCTTATTTTCAACCTGGCAATGACCATCAAGTTTAAATGCAATGACCATCAAATTTGAATGCAATGACCATCAAGTTTGAATGCAAATAGGATATGTGCTTGCCCAAGTGGCCATGTTTGCAGGTAACACCTCCAAGTGGCCTATATTTTGCTGGAGTGTTGATTAATTTCCGTTCCGGCAAACTTTAGGCGCTCGATATGTCCTTTTTTAGCAAAGGTTATGCCAGATTTTTTCGTGAATTTTGGCATGACTTGTGCTAGAATATGTAGGACATGTCGAGTGGCCTGGATTTTCTAGAAAGATAATTAAACGACATTTTGGGTTAACTTTAAGTCTGTCGAGGCTCCATACATGACAGAGGAAGAATCCCGGCTATTGTCGTGGGGGTCGTTTGTCCTTATTCTCCTTGTGCTAGACCTTTGTTGTGCACTAGGGGAAGGAGGAGTGACGACCATCACCGACGGTCGAAAACTCAGTGAGGGAGTGTGTCCACCATATATGAGAGAAGAAGAATGCGAACTGTTGTCGTGGGGGTCGCTTCTCCTTCATTCCCGTGTGCTAGACATTTTGGTTTAATGCACTCGGGGACGAAGGGAGGAGCGACCATCACCAACGGTCAAATATATACACCACGTGAGCTGAGAATTTTCAAAAAAAGACTCGACGGACCGATAGTCAACCTGTGCTGAATAATAATGATCTAATTTAGTTTTTGTAGTACATATATTGAATTTTAGAAGTTTAATCTTTGAATTATGAACATAGGAAATGTCATCGGACGAAGAAAGTCTCGCGGAGTGTTCCTGGTGCGGCGACGACCGGGGTTTCTGCGATAGGCCTCAGTTGGTAGAAGGTCGGCGCTTCAGCATTAAGCTCGAGGAGACCTTCGATGTTGAAAGGTATGCAACGATGCAAAGCGCTTTTTTCGTAATTAAGCTTGACTTCTTCTTCAACATGTAATTTTCATATTTTACAATTCGACTAACTTATCCCATGCCATGCAAGACGCTATGTCTTGGAGAGGATGGATTTTGAAGATCATGAAAATATGGAAACAAAGGTAGTTCTCCTAAGGACCCATCATGGTTTTGATTTTGCTGTAATCTATACAATTCTGAGAGCATATCCCATTTTGGTTGCCCGAATTGGGAAGCACTTTGCAAGGCATATGATTTCCATGAGGGTATGCTTATCACCATGGATCTTGGTGGGCCTGACATTGAGGAAGACAATATGGACATTTGGATCCTTGTTGATACGCTTCCAATTCTACCGCTATGTGAGTTTCTCAAACATAGTTATTAAGTAATTTATATTGTTTATTTCAAAATAGTTGACAACTTATTTTCATTGATAGCTTATTTTCATTCTTCAAAGAATGTGCGGAAGATGGTAGACAGAACCTACTACACCGATGGCATAGAATTAACTTATCAAGAGAAAAATCATCTCGTCTCATTTATTAATGATCTTGAGAATTACAATATCTATTATCAAACTCCGGCACATTATAGTCAACACGTGCCACTAGTGCTCGTGTTGAACTATGGTAACATCCATGGAGAAGGCATGGTAAGATTTTTTTTACTATTACGACATACGTGCATCTTTTGCATAAATTCTTCTAAAACTAAACTACATTGCTAACTACGAAGTTATTACTATGTTTTTCAACAGAAAATCCCGAAGGATTGTGTGCCTCATCTGATGTTTCCGAAAGGTTGCCTTGATGTTATGAGCTTACGGCCAGGTCATCCTACGCATCACTACCGTTCATACCGGATATCTAAAACCGATGAAGACATGACAATTAAAGATTGGAAAAAATGTATGGTCAGTCGTAGGGAGGTACATGGAAGCAACATTGTGCGATGCGCAAGAATTGGAGACAGGATAATCTCCATTCTCCATAGTGGAGAGTCAGGGCCTATCTTGTTTTATGTTATTTTACCTAAGAGAGTGTAGTAGGTCCTATTAGAGATAAGTAGGTCCTAGGTACAATGTGTTATTATGTGATACAATGTGTTAGAGTTGATGATGATGTTGAGAATGAGTTGTCATTATGACCAGTGACCAACTTGCTATATGATGTCTTATTGACGAAAATGATGACCATGAGGAGTTGTTATATGACAATGATGTATTATGATGATAAGTTGTTAATGATATGATGATGCGACCTTCGACAGAAAAAAAAGATGGCGCGAATAAGTTGCCCAATCTTTCACGGTACGATGTCCAGCGATAATCTCAATTTGTTTGACCTGAGACGATGTGGCGCTTGCGAGCTTGTAGATGCAATCACCACAGAAATAACACGCACACCCAAAATACGTGGACGATCTTGCAAAGATCGGCAGCAAATTAGACGAGTAGCAGCCCAATCAACTCACCGAGCGTTTCAACCAGTGATAAATCATACGGGAAGATACCGTGACTTATTCATGTCCTATAACAGATAGAAAAACACAAACCAAAAGAATCCCCGTACACGGCCGAAGCCAGCCTCTTATATAGGCATCGCACATCCCCACCCAAACCGGCTCCCACAAGAAAATCTACACCGACTCTCTCTCTTAACTAATCACAACTTAACTAATTTAAATATCCGGCAAGCTGATCACAAGATGCCAAAACAAACTAGTACTAATTTAAATACTTGGATAAACGTGTAGCTAGTACACGCACGTAATACTGAATCTAGAAATAAAAAGATTGAACCTGAGTTCAATTTAATCTCAGTTGAATTTTGCTCACTGTCAAAAATTTGCATGGAGTCCTGAATGTCGGCCTCACTTCCTTCGCTGGTAGGATCTGAACTTCGTCGGTCGCACAAGTGTCGTCTTGAACAATTGCATGTGTACTTTTTGCCTGACGCCTAGCTGGTATGACATATATCTCCTTCTGTGCATGGCCTATCTTCGAAATGTCTGTTGCCAATGTAGCAGATACGAGTACGATGATGTCATCCTCCCTCCCTTGAAGGGAAACCATCCTCCGTTTTAACCTATACCTTGTAGATTTTTTTTAACACCTCAACGGTACACTTTATATTCTTTGCATCTTTGGGAAGAATAGTATAAAACTCAACCTTATACATAGAAGTATACTTGTTTGTTCGTCCATGATGAAGAGCATTAACGTCATGCTGCCACAGATGCCCCAAAATAAGATGACAGACATGCAGTGGCATAACGTCGCATTCCACTTTGTCAACATAGCCATTAACAGAAAAATGCACCTTCACCCTATGTGTTACCTTCACTTTGCACACATCATTTATCCACTCCGTATAGTATGGTTTTGGGTGCTCCCATGTTGGCAACGTTAGTGACTCCACCACATCCTTACTAATCATGTTGCTAGCACTGCCACCATCAATTATCAGTTTGCAAACTTCTCCCTTAATGGTACATGCAGTTTAAACAATACTCCATCGCTGTCCTGGTTCAAAAATGACCTTATCATCTCGTTGGACCTTATGTTCTAGCAAACTCTCCATATCAGGATCATCTTGACGATAACATAGTATGGTATCACCATGACCTCTTTCGATTCTACCCTCTAACTTAGGCGTCTCATCTTCAGATTCTGAAATATATTCCGCATCAACATGTAGAACCCTTCGTTGATTGGAACAGTCATGCTTCATGTGTCCACGTCCTCCACACTTGTGGAAAATAATATTACGGTGATGAGAAGACGTCGCACTAGATGAAACTTGAGAAACCTCCTTTCGCGCAGCAGCCACTTTGGTTTGTTCAATGCTTCCCGACTTATAAGAAGTAGCCGGCTTAGCACTAAACCCACCCTCAATAGGAGAAGAACCACGTCGCCCACTGTTGTAAGTTGGATGAGCCTTTGAAGCTTGCTTCTCCAATACCCAACGTTCAGCACGCTCCGCTTGATGAAGTAACTCATGAATGTCATTGTATTGCATTAAATCAACACGGTCACGAATCTTTTCCTCTAACCCCTTAAAGAAATGTACCATGATCGCCTTCGCAGACTCACGCACAGCTGTATGGATCATCAAAACTTGCATATCTTTATAATACTCATCAATTGATTTTGTGCCTTGCATTAGACGACGCAGTCTACTATGAAGCTGGCGAGTGTAATAACCAGGCACAAAACGTTCCCTCATGTTTCGCTTCATCTCAACCCATGTTGATCGTCGCTCCTAAGTACGGTTCTTATTATCCCACCATACAAGAGCATACTTTGTAAATTCCATTGATGCAACACGAACCTTCTTCTCTTCACAGTAGTTGTGACTGTCAAAAATTTGATATACGCACATCTGCCACTCCAAATATTTCTCCAGGTCAGCACAACTTCAAGAGAATTCAGGTATGGTTATCTTGATTCGACCCAAACCATCATCCTTGTGGGCACCATTGCCGCCATAGTCACGGTGCCGCCCAACATGGTGGTGAGCCCCAGCATCACGCCGTGGTCGGTGAGGTAAGCCTCCACGGGCATCGGAATCCTTAGAAAAATCAACATCATCGTCGTTGTCGCGGTCACGACGTCGTCACGGTGAGCGGGACTGCCGGGGTGCACATCTCTCTTCTGAAGGCGCTGAACTGTTGCGGTGAGCCGATTAAGACTCTCAGTCACCACCTGTAGAATATCAGTGCGCTGTCGGCCGCTAGCAGTCAAACGCTCGTTCAACCTGTCCTCGACACCAACAATATTTGCAGACAATTCCTCAACCCTTGTCCCAAGCTTCTTGTTGGCTCCCTTGATCGACAGCAGATGGATACGCAAATCATTACTTATCTCCAGACCCTCCGTAAACTCATCGACCTCCTCATGATCAGATTTCTCATGTTGCGAGTTCATCGTCTTTCAAATAGTTGAATCAAGTTGCAAGAAGAAAATTGTACCGTGATCAACCTTGCTCTGATACCACTTGATGCGACCTTCGACAAAAAAACCGATGGCGCGAATAAGTTGCTCAATCTTTCACGGTACGACGTCCAGCGATGATCTCAATTTATTTGACTTGAGACGATGTGGCGCTTGCGAGCTTCTAGATGCAATCACCACAGAAACAACACGCACACCCAAAAGAGGAAGTACGTGGACGATCTTGCAAAGATCAACAACGAATTAGACGATTAGCAGTCTAATCAACTCGTCGAGCGCACAAAGTAACTAAACTTTTCAACCAATGATAAATCATACGCGAAGATACCCCGACTTATTCATGTCCTATGACAGATAAAAAAACAAAGACCAAAAGAATCCCCGTACATGGCCGAAAGCCAGCCTCTTATATAGACATCGCACGTCCCCACCCAAACTGGCTCCAACAAGAAAATCTACACGGACTCTCTCTCTCTTATGTTAACTAATCACAACTTAACTAATTTAAATATCCAGCAAGCTGATCACAAGATGGCAAAACAAACTAGTACTAATTTAAATACTTGGCTAAACGTGTAGCTAGTACACGCACGTAATACTGAATCTAGAAATAAAAAGATTGAACCTGAGTTCAATTTAACCTCAGTTGAATTTTGCCCACTATCAAAAATTTGCATGGAGTCCTGAATGTCGGCTTCACTTCCTTCGCTGGTAGGATCTGAATTTCGTCGGTCGCACAAGTGTCGTCTTGAATAATTGCATGTGTACTTTTCGCCTGATGCCTAGCTGGTATGACATATATCTCCTTCTGTGCATGGCCTATCCTCGAAATGTCCATTGCCAATGTAGCAGATACGGTCACATCATATGATGATGACGATGAGTTATTATGTCATTGGGTGAAAGAACTGTGGTTTAGTTTCAAGTGGATGGATTCAAAGTGACCATTATTCACTTTGGATCCATGCACTTGAAACTAATCCACGGTTCTTTCACCCAATTATGTAATAACTCGTTCTGATGTAAAAACAATCTCTAAATTGCTACCGTATGAAAACTTATATAATGGCGTATGAATACAACATAAAATAAAAAACGGTTGATGTATGTAATGTCTACATACTCTCATAGGTCAATTAGTTTGGATGTACATATTGAAGTCATCGAATGACTTAATGTTCTGAATCCAAAGGTAAATCGCAACATGCATGTGTGGAGCTTCTGAAGCCATTCTGTGACTTGAAGTAGTTGAAGAATTGTGTGATTCAACCGACTAAGTGAGTTATTCCTTGACAAGGATCACTCTCATATTAATGATTATTGATGTGTATTCTTGAGGAAATCCTGAATTGGATTTTACATCACCTTAATTTGTGGTGTCGATGATCTTATCATCAAAGTCTATATAAGACATGAAATACACACAATCATGTTAAGACGGATATTTGGGTTAAACCAAATTATGCAAAGCTTATGACTTGAGCATATCCCCCTAAGATATCAGTCTTCATCGGAAGTATTGGAGAAGTTCAATATGGATATATTATATCAGACACATATGGTCATGTTATGCCTAATATGGGATACAAATCCTTGAGACATAGGGGAGATGGTGAAGTGATAGTTGGACATGAAGTGCGATATCTAAATACCATTGAAGCACTCATATATTTTGCAAAATATGTTAGGCCTGGCACTATAGTTTTTGGAAATTTATTGAGAGTGCAATTGCCCGAAAGGTATAAGGTTTGTGTAAGGAATATCCTCGGATATATCCGGGGCAAAAAGGGTCTTGATCAATTTCATCCATAAACTCAAGATGGGACCATGGTTTGATATATTGATAGTGGCTAATTATCTACTCCCACAATGACATATCGAAGACTGGGTTTGCTGGAAGAGTATTTTGGGGAAAGTCTTCAGAATAGACTCTAAACGAGTCCTTCCAGTAATCATTCTATTTTATTTGAAGCATCACAAAATGTGGATGACTTCGTAGAATGATTGGGCACATGTAAAATCATGTGAAGATTATCATTATCTACCAAGATAATGTCACTTGTATTGCTTATGGGTTATATTTATCCTTGTGAATTATAGAAATGTAAGAGGATAATATGCAAACAGACTATTGTGATATTCACAATGTCTCTATCAATGTTTATATTCTAGAACTAGGTTCGTGGAATTGGTATGAGATATTCTTGAGGTTTGCAGAGTTCAGGGGGAGAGAAAATCCCGAGTTATAACCCGTTAGTGATCTTCATATCACTCATATAATACTCTTTTTCCCTTTATGAGTTTTCCATGATGGTTTCTCATATAAGGTTTTTAACGAGAAAATATAAATACAAGTTTGAATATATGCCATATTGGTTTCTCCTTATATTTTTCCACTGGGTTTTTAAAGGAGTTTTCGATGGCATATTATTATAAGGTTTCTTCTCAATTTTTTCCACATGGTTTTTGGGGGAGTTTTCAGTTTGCAATATACAGATGCCGAATTGATCAAGGAGGGGGGTGTTGAGAAATAAAACATGTGATCAATGATTTATGGGAGGGATGCCTTCAGGAGGTGTCTGTTAGGGAAAATATGTCTCCCCAACACACCCCTTCACCATGTATATAAGTGGGTCTCCTATGTTACAATGAATCTAGAGAATCATTTGTGTCTTTTCTTTGTCTCCTTTACTTTGATACTACAACAGTACTGCCACTACAGTGACACATGCATTTTTTGACTTCCGATGCAGAATAATAAAGCTGTCAAAGGCGCCACGGAAATTTAATATTCCACTGGAGGCATTCGGCGTCCACACAGATGTTCTCCGCGGGCTGGGGCCCGCGAAAAAGCGTTTGGTTTTCCCAGCGGTGGGGCCCGCGAAACACGCTGAGTCACAGCCTCGACCTCGTAGGGATCGGACACATGGGCGGTTGCATGTCCACACCGTCCAGCCTAGCCGTGACGCGTCCCCTCCCGGATGATTCCTGTTATTCTTTTGTGCGGAAATGTTCCCGTATATTTCAGTGACTCGGCGCTGAGGCTCAGTTCTTTTGCCTGAATCTGGGAATTCTCCCAGAATCTGAGCCGTACCCAGCTTCTTCCAAAATCTTTGAGCCCCGTTTGTTTTATAATCCTATCTAATTAGACCCTAACTAGATAAGATTGTAAAACAAATGAGGCTTAAAGATTTTGGGAGAAGCTGGCTAGGGTTCGAATTCCGGGAAAATCCCCAGATTCTGAAAAAAAAAACTGGGTCTGAGTCACGAGGCGCACAGAAATGAGTAAAATAATCGAGACGCTCAACGAATCTGACGCCGGAGGATTGGCCCGTTGGGGTATCATGGTTGATTTGATTTCCTCTACCTTCGGCCAGGAGTGTTTTTTTAGGCGAGAACAATTGTTCTACGGTATATATTATATTAGCTGTAAATTATGTACAAAGGTAATCAAAAAGGTAAAATCAGTCAATGCCAGTTTTAAGAAACATCATTAAAAATTTTACAAATGTTGCTCAGACCAGTATTTCAAATGATGTGCTTTTCCCTTGCTTTGCTCTTTGAATTGCCTTCGGAATGCCTTCTGCTAGATGATGGTGCTAAGCTTGTATGTAAGGATGAACTGCCTTGCTAGATGATGGGCCAAGCTTGTATGTAAGGATGAACTGCCTTGAACATTTTGTCATTTCTAACCAACCAGATGCCCTAGCAACTTGCAATAATCATGTCCATAGCGATCCCATGTGGGAGCACCGCAGCCGTAAGACAAATTTCATCATATTGTGAAATACCTCTTTGCCTGGTGGGCACAATTTGAGACCAGCATTCAGTGGCAAAAGTACAGTCCCATAAGAGCTGCAACAGAGTTTCTTGAGTCCTCTCATTGCAGAGAGCACATGTGTAGTTTGGAAGATGCATTGCTTTCCTGTGTAACAGATTCCTGATGTTGAGTCGGCCTGGAGTGTGTATCATGTTTGATTTGATTTCCTGTTACCTTCGCCCTTTGCTACATGATTGATTTGATTTCCTCTACCTTAGCTTGAACAGAAACAGGATTGAACAAAGGCATGTCTTATGCCATTCGATTGACTGTGAAAGTGGCACTGCAAATTCGCTCTCATACAGAACTGACGTTAACGCAGAAAAGGAGAGCCGAGGGGCACACATGGCCGGCTAAGGCCGCGGAGAATCTAGTTTGATTGTCTTCTTCAGATTCAGTCCAGCTCCATTGCCGCTGAGTTTATGCCCAAATCACTTGACGGGCGGCCCGTGCAGCGCCGGCCTGCCGTGAGCAACGCCTGCCGATGAGCCGCGTCTTGATTCTTCAACCAAGGAGAATCTCTTCGATCCCGCGGTGATCAGTTAGCCACGGGCGACGGCGTCGTCGTGCACGCAGATCTTGTTGGCTCAAGTGCGTAGGCAGCTTGGCCCTGTCACCGGTTAGCTCGCGACGGACACCTCCCATGACTCCCGCCGTGCACGCCCGGCCTCCGTTCCTGAAGAGAACTGCTTCTGCCTCCGGGCGGCCGCCCTGGCTGCCTGCCTGGCGCAGGCGGCGTCCAGCTGCATTTGTTCATGGCGGCACTCGTCGCTGCAGAAGGGCGTGTCCCCTCTGTACATGAAGATGTCGCTGTCCTGCGCCAGCGGCTTGGTGCAGAGCGCGCACGCGTCCAGCGCGTGCACGCCGAGCTCGCCGACCGGCTCAGCGTCGAAGAAGAAGGCGCAGGCCATCCTGTGCTCGTGTGTGTAGCTAACTTAGCAGTGAGTCGTTGTCTTTGGTGCGCCGGGAGTGGGAGGATGAGTGTTTGCTGTGATGAACCAAACTGGGGTCTGGGTATATATGGTTGCCTTGGTTGAAGAAGCAATAAAACAGGCTCGCCGCGGGCGAGACGAGCCCACAGGGTCAGGCAAATACCATGCGCCGCCCGGACGAGGCTAACCATGGACCATGGAGCGGCTCGGTTTCTTTATTCCCGGGCTCCGACACGGACCCACGGCGCCATGCGGTGGGTGGCCCGCCCGATGGCAGACGTGGCTCCACGGCGGCGAAAACGACGTGAACCATGTTGTAAGACAATAAGTTTTTGGGGGAACCAGCACAACCCTTTAGGGGTGGCTTATCTCATTATATATAATGGATGTGTTACAATACGTATATAAGTACAAAAGCTATACATAGTCTAACACCCTCCCTCAATCTTAGCCACTTTCTAAAGAACTGAGAAGGGTAAGATTGCGCCTACAAGCCTCAAACTGTGGTAGAGGTAAAGGCTTAGTGAAGATGTCTGCAAGTTGATCCTTAGATGAGATAAACTTGATCTGGAGTTGCTTCTGTGATACACGTTCCCGTACAAAGTGATAGTCAACTTCAATGTGTTTCGTTCGGGCATGAAATACTGGATTTGCAGAAAGGTATGTAGCACCGATGTTATCACACCAAAGAATAGGAGGCTGTGGTTGAGACAAACCCAACTCCTGAAGCAAACACTGCACCCAAATAATCTCTGCAGTAGCATTAGCCACAGCCTTGTACTCAGCTTCAGTACTGCTACGTGACACAGTAGCCTGTTTCCGAACACTCCAGGCGATCAAATTAGGGCCAAAGAATACTGCATAACCCCCCGTGGATCGCCTGTCATCTGGGCTACCAGCCCAATCTGCATCAGAGAAGGCCGAAAGGACCCGAGAGGAAGTCGGCCGAATATGCATACCAAATGTCAGGGTGAACTGAACATAACGAAGAATGCGTTTAACAGCAGCCCAATGAGTATCTCTGGGAGCCTGAAGATACTGACAAACCCTGTTAACAGCATAAGAGATATCTGGTCTCGTGATCGTCAAGTACTGAAGTCCACCAACAATGCTCCTGTACTCTGTGGCATCCGCAGGAGACAAAAGCTCACCATCAACAGTTGTTATCTTGTCGGTAGACGACATGGGTGTGGTGGTCGGTTTGCACTTCAGCATGCCCGCTCTTTGTAACAACTCCAAGGAGTACTTCTTCTGCGTAAGGACAAGACCAGTAGCACGAGAAGTGACCTCAACTCCAAGAAAGTAGTGAAGCTTCCCAAGATCTTTGACCGCAAAATCAGCACCAAGAGAGCAGACAAGAGCATCAGCAGCATACTGAGAAGAGCTGACAAGGATAATATCATCGACATATACCAAAAGATACATAGTGACTTCTGGCTTCTGTAGAAGAAATAATGAAGTGTCAGAAGTGGACGGCACAAACCCATGAGCACGAAGGGCAGAGGCAAGGCGGGCATGCCAGGTACGAGGAGCTTGCTTCAAACCATATAGTGCTTTGGAGAGACGACAGATATAGTCAGGACGATCAGGATCAGAGAAACCAGGCGGCTGTTTCATATAAACCTCTTCCTCCAAAAATCCATGTAGAAAAGCATTCTGCACATCAAGTTGACGAAGTGACCAACCACGAGAAACAGCAATGGAGAGAAGAAGCCGAATAGTGGTAGGCTTGACGACAGGACTGAAGGTGTCCTCATAGTCAAGACCATGGCGCTGCCGAAAACCGCGAGCAACAAGTCGCGCTTTGTAACGCTCAATAGATCCATCCGAATGCTTCTTCACTTTGAATACCCATTTTGAGTCAATAACATTTACCCGTGGTGGTGGAGGAACGAGAGTCCATGTCTTGTTACGAAGGAGAGCATGAAACTCCTGCTCCATAGCCTCTCGCCAATGTGGAATGCGCAGGGCAGCCTGATATGAGCGAGGCTCAGAAGATGGATCCGCAACAGCAGCAGCCAAACAAGCAGCCAACCAAGCAACCGTATCATCCTTACGTTCCTTAGGTTTGAAAATGCCACTGCGACTGCGTGTATGTGGTCGGGACACAGGAACCACCGAGGTCGACGGAGCAGCCTAAACGGGCTGGAGGACGGCGACGTTGACGAGTCAGCCGGTGATGAGGAGCCAGACACAATAGCCTCGGGCTCGATCAGCGAAGAAGGCCGGCCCACCGGCGAAACCGGCAGAGCAGACGAAGCAGCTGGCGACGCCGGCGTCACAGACCGGGCCGATGGCGAGCCCGGCATAGTGGGCCGTGGCGCGGCCGGTGTCGCGGGCCGATCCGCGGATGAAGGCGACGTGAGGACGGCGTCGCGGACCCGAGCTGCAGGCGAAGACGGCGTGACGGGCCGAGCCGCGGGCGAAGACGGCGTGACAGGCCGAGCCGCGGAAGACTCGGCGGCCGCTGGCCAAGAGGGCCGAGCCGCTGGAGACTCGGCGGTCGCTGGCGTAGCGGACCGAGCAGTGGAGATGCTCGGCGCGACGGGCTCTTCGGGTGACCATGCATGGGCACGCGAATCGATGCCATGCAACATAGGGCGATCAACGTGCCCATCAGAAGGCGGCGATGATGATGGTGAATCCTCCAACAGCTCCAAACGAGCCCCACGTCCGGTTCCTGCACCATGGTTAGGTAACAGCAAAGGAGAGTATGCAACATCATCAAATTGGTCAGAAGCAACAGAGGATGAATGCAGAGATGGTGGTACGACAGTGGACACAGGAAGTTTGGCAAAGGGAAAAACATGCTCATCAAACACGACGTCCCGAGATATATAGACACGATTAGTGGGAACATGAAGACATTTGTAACCTTTATGAAGAGAGCTATAGCCAAGAAAAACACACTTCTTAGAACGAAACTCAAGCTTGCGCTTATTATATGGACGAAGATGCGGCCAGCAAGCACACCCAAATACCTTGAAAAAGGTATAATCAGGTTGTTCATTAAGGAGAACCTCAATGGGAGTCTTCATGTTTAAAACACGAGTGGGAGTACGGTTGATGAGAAAGCATGCAGTGGTGAAAGCATCACTCCAAAACCGAAACGGAACAGATGCATGGGCCAAAAGAGTAAGACCAGCTTCAACAATATGACGATGTTTACGTTCTACTGAACCATTCTGCTGATGTGTATGTGGACATGCTAAACGATGAGCTATCCCAAGCGACTGAAAGAAGGAGTTGAGGTTGCGATACTCGCCCCCCCAGTCCGACTGGACATGAACAATTTTGTGCTTGAGAAGACGTTCAACATGTTTCTGAAACTGAACAAAAATATCAAACACATCAGATTTGCGTTTAATAAGGTAAAGCCAGGTAAAGCGACTATAAGCATCAACGAAACTGATATAGTAATTATGACCACTGACAGAAGTCTGAGCAGGACCTAATACATCTGAAAACACAAGTTCTAAAGGATGTTTCACCTCACGACTGGACTCCGAAAAAGGAAGTTGATGACTCTTCCCCTGCTGACAAGCCTCACACACTGCTACATCTTTATTACTAGACAAACTAGGAAGCTCATGACGACGCAAAATATGACGGACAATAGGTGTGGCCGGGTGACCAAGACGAGCATGCCACTGTGACGGAGAGACCCGAACTCCACTGAAAACACGGGCGACGCCAGGATGCTCCAGACGGTAGAGGCCCTGGCACAACCGCCCACTAAGAAGAATGTCCCTCGTGCCCAGATCCTTAATAAAAAGATCAAAAGGGTGAAATTCACAAAGCACATTATTATCACGTGTGAGTTTAGGAACTGAAAGAAGATTACGGGTCACAGATGGAACTCGAAGAACATTGCGAAGCTGAAGACTCCTATTGGCATGTCTAGTGAGAAGAGATGCTTGACCAATATGAAAGATGTGCATACCTGCTCCATTGGCGGTGTGGATCTTGTCGGAGCCATGATAGGGTTCACGAGTGTGAAGCTTCCCCATCTCGCTGGTCAGATGCTCTGTCGCCCCAGAGTCCATGTACCAGTGTGGATCGATGGAGTAGGACTGAGTGTGGCCCTGTTGCTTCTGCGGCGCGGGACGATCAGCCATGGCGACCTGACGGGCATTGTTGCGTGTATCTTTGCCGTCATTGCCAAGACCAAGGAAGCTTCGCTGGAAGCGCTTATGACACTTGGAGGCCCAGTGCCCATCGCGGCCACAAAGCTGGCACACACGTGGACCGCCAGCCCCCGGTAAGGTCGCAGTAGGTGGGGGGCCGAGGCGGGCGACGGTGGCAGCCCCAAGGGAGACCGGGGTGATGAAGAAGAGCGGCCACCCTTGGTGGCGGCATTGGCCGAGAGGGAGCCAGTGCCCCTGGAGCGGCGTGTCTCGACCCGTTGCTCAGTGAGAAGGAGCCGGGAGAAAACCTCGTGTGCCAGCATGGGTGTCGAGTTGCCCCGCTCGTTGATGATCTCGACTAAGGCATCATACTCCTCATCAAGACCATTGACAATAAACGAGTTGAACTCGGAGTCGGTGAGGGGCTGTCCAATGGAGGCCAATGTGTCGGCGAGGCCCTTGACCTTGTTGTAGAACTCAGTGGCAGTGGAGTCAAGCTTCTGACACTCTCCAAGCTGACGACGGAGTGCAGAGACACGAGCCTGGGACTGCGCTGCAAAGGTTCGCTCAAGGATGGTCCAGGCCTCATGAGACGTCTTCGCGAAGACAACAAGTCCGGCAACTGCCGGCGAGAGCGACCCCTGGATGGAGGAGAGGTTCGCCTGGTCCTGCCCCGTCCAGACGCGATGGGCCGGATTGTAGACCGGACCGTGCACGCTGTCTACCAGTGCGGGTGGGCAGGGAAGCGATCCGTCGACGTAGCCTAGCAGGTAGTGACTCCCCAAGAGCGGGAGAACCTGCGCACGCCAGAAGATGTAGTTGTCGGCGGAGAGCTTGATGGTGATGAGATGACCGAAGTGAAACGGTGGCGGCGAAGACGATCCCATCGAGGGGGCTGCCTGGGGTGCAAACACCATGGAGGCAGCCGGAGGCACCGAAGCCGATGCGGGAGGAGGCGGGACCGCAGCCAGGGCGGACGCCGCAAAGCTCGCGGCCGGGTCGGACGCCGCAAGGCCCGCGGCCGGGGCGGACGCCGCCAACCCCGCCAGCGGGGCGGTGTGATCCGCTTG